>NC_057939.1:41898749-42222916 GCF_018555375.3 Anguilla rostrata | reverse complement strand
TGCTCAACACTTTTTCAAATGTATCACGTATGTATGTATGTATGTACATATGTATGTATGCTTGCAGCTGTTCTTGTAATTTGTTAGATTGTAATTATGCACGACAGGATCTCTAATACATAATTCCAAAATTGTTTTATTTAATTTTTTTAATTGTTACAATTTGTATAAAATGTATTAAGCTATTCATTTAGCAATTTCGTAGATTTTCCAGGTCTAGCATTAATTAATTTAGTTGAGATCCTTAAAAATATGATTAGAACCAAATGCTTTGTGGTCTTTGGTGATCTCAATATTTAAATGAGAGATAAAAAAGCACACACATATATTCAAGAGTGCCATGTGAAGTCTTACGCTTAGTGGCTTAATCCTGTAGCTGTGCAGTTAACCTTGCTTGTCTTTTATATGCCAGGTATAGGTGTGATCTCATCTGTAAAGCATTCAGAAATGATATGCACTTGTTGTACATCGCTCTGGATAAGAGCGTCTGCTAAATGCCTATAATGTAATGTAATGTAATATGTGATCTATGTGTTCAGTTAGCATCTACCGCTAATACCTCTCATTGGTTATCATTGACACTTCAGATATAAGACAAAGCTGGCAGCTTCCCTGGCGCGCATTCGGATCAAATTTAACCTGTTGAACATTGAATGCGTTCTGCCTGAAATCGTGAAGGAGAGGCAGAAGATGGCCAGGTCTCTGTTGCTATATGCCTGGGTCAACACCCAAAAAACCAGGTCAGTTCCCTCGTCTGTCCCATCTATCATATTTTGTCTGACCATGCTAGATTCTCAGCTCTGTTGAGTTCTTAGCCTCAGTTCCGTACTGACATTATTAATGAAAAAGGATTCCATATTTAAAACCTGGAAGAATGATTTGTTTGAATATGGCACTTTGGTCATTTTTACTAAATGGTACTATGTGAAAAAATAATCATGCTTCGTGGACCATAAAAGGAACAGGGCTCCATTAACAGAAGTGTGCCTTTATGTGCAATGAAGGCATGCCACTGAGAAATTGTTGACTGATTGCTTTTAAACAGAGTGAGGAAAAGAAAACTTCCCTTTGCCAGGGCATTAAATGACTGCTTTTGGTAAATTGACAAAATGAAAAACTGAAACACAGAAGGTTACAGTACATTGCAGAAGATACGGTGTATTTATATCAAATCCAGTTATTAGACAGGTATTTATGTGCTGCATTTTCCTGAAATTTCAACAAATATTATATCTATGTCAGCTTGAAACAGTTTTGTGTGCATGCTTTGTGTGCATTTCCTGCTCCAAGCTGTGCTGCAGTATTTATTGTATTATTCTTGAGTTCATTTAACGTCTATGAAATTCTGACATGGTTAAATATTAGTTGGCTTTGTTGATGATCTCTGCAGTCTTGAAGATGTGAAGGATGCCCTGACTAGGGAGGGATTTTCAGAGGCGGGTTCAGTCCAACAGTTGCAGGGACAGGCTTTCTGCCGTGACGCGCACTGTGAAGATTTGCTAGTTTTTGCTCCGCGCCACAAGGAACAGCTGAGCGGAACAGAGCTTGTAAAAGACTGCAAGCTTGTCATTCAGGTAGGTGCTAACACGACCTGGTTATAGGAGCATGTGTTCAGTGTGAGCGGTATTATGTTACTACAGTAACTGGGTAGGGACAATATGAGTCATTATTCGCAAACGACTGAGAGTGAAACATACAGCAAAGGCTGTTCCGCTGTTAACGTCGCCCTCCTAGGACAAGTCCTGCAGCCTGCCGGTCAGCGCCGTGCGCTCCGTGCTGGATCGGGACCGGGGCGTGCTCGTGACCGGCTGCTTCTCGGCCCTCACGGTCGCCCACACGGCCGCCGCCGCCGCCGCCTCGCGCTCCGGAAACGTCCTCGTCTGCGAGGGCAGCGGGGCCAGGAGGAAGGAGCTGAGGGCCGTCCTCTCGAAGATGGCGTGCTCTCGAAGTACGTGCTCTGAACTTGTCCCGTTAATGACCGCTGCAGCTTTTCAGGAAGTGCCACTGAAACATTGCCACTGTAGTGCAGCATCTGGAGTTTGCTGTTACCTGCTTAATATTGGAGCAACACACCAGTATGTTCAGCAGGGATGTGACCTAATGTCCCCCCGGTGACACCTATAAACTTCCAGATCATCACTGATACCTTTATGAATTGCTGAAAAAAAGACACCAGAACATTAGCGGTTATGGCTGTTTACTCATAAGGGCCTATGAGCCGATGTGCATTTGAGTCAAAGATCAATTGGAGGTGGAAGTCAGTGCAATTGCTCCAAGTTTTGTGACCTGGCGACGCATGACCTCTCCGCAGATGTGGAAATAATCCCAAGCAATTTCATGGATCTGGACCCAATGGGAGTTGAGCTGGAGGGGGTCAGCGTCATCTTAATGATGCCCCAGTGCTCCCTGTCGGCTGTGAGCAACCCTGTGGACTTTATCGTTCGAGAGAACAGAGGTACAGCCCCACATTGCACCCTGTGCTCCCCTGGAACGCTGTCATCCTACTCAGATTCAGTGCCTGTCCAAACTGTGACTTTATTCACGGAGAAACATGACAAAAAAGAAATGGCAGATGTGATGAATTTGTAGGTTTTCCAAGGAAAATGCTAAGGCATGAAAGTGAACTTACTGTATGATGTGTTCTTGAGGTTAGGGACTGGCGTGTACCGTATGTTGAAGTGGGGTGCGGCCACTGACAGAAATGATTGCTGGGTTGCAGATATAGACCTGCTGCAGGACCTGTCCCGTGGCTCGATAAGCCCGGGCAGGCTGAACAACCTAGCGGCCAATCAGAAACGGGAACTTGAACATGCTATGAAGGGTAAGCACAGAGAACAGTACATCTAATTTGAATGGGTGAAGTTTTTTTTACTTCTTTTTTAAAATACAGTTGGTAGAACCATGAAAAAATTAGTTAATAAAAACAAAATAAATAATAATAATAATAATCATAATAATAGACAAGCCTGGGAAATGAATTAGGGATTCATTATACATTTGAGGATATCCTGTGGGGTTCTACACTGCTCTGTGTAAAATTGAAAGAGATTATGGAAATATTCACAGACAAATTAGAATATTTTTATCTGTGTGTAGCTCTGTTATCTGCGGGTGTGTTTGTCTGTTTGGGCTAAATAGTTCCCAAGTCAGAGGCGGTGGTGTACAGCACGTGGTCTTCCTGCAGTGAGGAGAACGAGGAAGTGGTGGAGATGGTGGTGCGCTCCAAACCCCGGATTTACAGGTCATTCTCTCTCGGTGCCACACCATTCATTCTAAACTTGATTTACACACGGAAACACTAGTATCTGATGCTTTATAATCTACTTGTCTTATGTATGTGTCCATATCCACATACACAAGGCTTTGAATGATAGGGCATTTGTAAGTCGTTCTTGTAAAGTTGTGTTTGCTTGGTCCCCTGTGGATCTGAAGATGGAGAGGAGATAACTAGCAAGACATATGTGTTGGTTCTAGAGTCTACACGTTTTCTATAGCAGCACAACTAAATTTTTCATGAAGACATCACTATCAAAGGGGCACAATAGGTGAGGAAGGCTAGGAATGTCAGAGATGAAGTAGACTTCAATAGGGGTGTATAGTATACCTTGCCCGGTCCTGACCAATGGACTGCTGTGTTGTAAAAAGCAATACTTGGCATTGTGCGCTTCATGGGAGCGCAAAGAACATTCTGTGCTCCCTGAAAGGATAGCAGGGGTTGCAGCAACAAGCACTGATATATGATTGGGCATTCCCCTATGACTGTGTTTGTGTGCGTGTGCGTGTGTGTGTGTTTGTGTGTGTGGATGTGTGTGTGCGCATGTGTGTGTGTTTGTGTCTGTGTGTGTGTATGTTTATGTGTGCGTGCGTGTGTGTGTGCGTGCGTGCGTGTGTGTGTGTTCATGTGTGTGCGTGTGAGTGTTCATGTCTGTGTGTGTATGTTTATGTGTGTGTGCGCGTGTGTGTGTGTGTGTGTGTGTGTGCACCCAATAGGCTGAGCGCTACAGGCTTGCCACCAGGCAGTAAAGACAAGCCGGAGGGCAACAAAGACTTGTTTGTGCTGGAGGCGTCAGCAGAGAGCAATGGTGGTTTTGTGTCAGTGATGACCAGGACGGTGAGTACAGACTTGATACTGTAATCCTCATCCTAATTTACATAGGTTTTAATTTACCGTAGCATATTTGCCTAACCCCTGAGGATCAGGAAGCACAGTAATCACCAAATATGGTGACTGGTTTATATTTTCTTGATATATTTCCTAGGTCCCAGTTGATAGCAGCAGGACTATATAAGTTAGCCACTACTTTAAAAATGTGACACATTTCTTGCATTTATTCAAAACTTTTAATTTTAATCATGCAAATACTAACTGGGTGACTTGCATCAAGCTTAATTGCTCCTCCATATTTAAACAGAGCACCCCAGCCATGCAACAGGTAGCAGTGGCTGAACCCAGGGCAGTTAAGAAGGATGCCAAAATGGAGGAGTCGACCACCGCCCCTGAAATTCCCTGGACTGCCATCGCTGCACCCAGCAGTAACAAGGCCCCGAGCAAGAAACCGGCAGGGAAAAGAAAAAAGAAGGAAACAACGAGGAAGCAGGCTCCCAGAAGAAGCCTGCAGCGATAATGAAAAATAATTCTGCTAAATCTCCCTCTACAACCAAAATCTCCACTCTTTGAAACATCGTATTTACAAAAATCAGAGACGGTGGAAAGGTGAAGTATCACCAGCCAGCAAACCACTCCCCCCCATGTCCCATTTCCTCCACTGAGCATTCAAAACTGAGAAAGGCCCAGCCTTCTCCGGCAATCTGATCACCCAGGAAGTCTGCCACGAGGATTCTCACCTCCTCTGCCACAGACCACAAGCTTTGGTTCGCTACCTCCTCCTCTATAGATCAGGAACCAGAGTAACTGCCCCCTCCTCCACAGTCCAGGAGCTCCTCCCCCACTGCCTGTGTAAAAGGCTTGACCGGAAGTTTAGGAGTCTGCGATGATGGTCACGCCGCACTCCCCAGATTCATCTCTGATGCAGGGAACCTCCCACACCGTGATCCCGCCCCCAAATGCAGAACACTGTAATATTGCTCCAACCATCCACCATGTGGCTCCTATAACCCACTATCCAAAAGGGCATCCTACAAGACGAAGGTAAGTTGAAATTTGTGTTAGCTATATTGAATTTAAAGCTTAATCAGTGTTGGAAAGTAATTGCCGTTTCAAATTCAGTCATCATCAGTTTCAAATTCAAATATGGAGGCTATTTCATGCCATATGGAATCAACAGATAACCACAAGGGATTTTGAAAGCTCAGCACCTGAACCATCCACATTGAGTTCAGAAAAATAGGTTATGAATCAACACCAGACGTAACAAATAAATTGATCAATGAATTCATTGTTCATTGTTATTTTATTGAACTAAATCACAGTAATTTTGTGCATATCTGCAACACATCCTGTCCGCTTCTGGTGCTTCAAGGAACTTCTCATGAAACCACAATTTGCCCATCATCAGGGGATCCTGGTGACACAACACTCTTGTGTTTGAACAGTGAGTTCAATGATGATTGAACAGTGAGTTCAATCATCCTCCTCTATTTAAGCCGCACATTTTTTTCACCTTCACTTTGTTTGCTTCCATTCTCATCTCCATGTCTCCCTAACAATTCTTCTCTTCCCATTTTATCCTCTCCTCATCCTTCTCTGTTTGCAGTGTGGGTGTCACTGGCAACTATGTATGCTGGGAAGAGGAAGCCGCTGCTTTCCTTCCTGGCTGCAAATGGCACAAGAGGAAGTGTTGCTAAGAAAATGGTGGGCTGGGAAGACGGTCCAGGATCCATGTTATTGGGGCGATTTGCTGAAATGTTCATTGGAGAGGGGGAACCAGCTTCACCAGCTGTGTAGCATCAATTGCTCCCAGTCTTGGTGGGTAGAAGCCTGCTTTTTGGAACCCTGCATTCTCCACGTCTTTGGTCAAAGCCTGGGATTGTGCATGTTTCAAGATGGAAAATAACTGCCTTTTCCCTGTTGCCATCTCCCCTCGAGATGCCAGGTTGGCAGTCAAGACTCTGTTCAGTGGATCAAACGCACTCAGTTCCAAGGGCTGCAGGGTGTATGTTCTTTGTAGTGAGAAGCAGGTGACCTCCAGGTTATATCCCCTGAAGAATGAGAGGACCTTGAGTTTCATGCTTTTTTCATGGACAGACAATGGCCTCTTGCTGGAAGCATATGTGACAAAATGGTGAAGCCAATCCCCATCCAAAGGGGTAGGCTTGCACTATGATGTGTGCCTACTGGACACTGGACGCTTGCTGCTTGTATATTTGCTTCCCTTCTTCTTTCATCTCAGCTCGTCCACAAACCAGTCATGTCACAATTAAAATCAAGGGCTGACTTGTGAACTAAACTGTGTTGCCTGTGGAAAGTCTGGTGGATGTTGAAGAGCCCTTGTAATGTTCCCTTGTCCGCTTGCTCTCTCTAGACCATCAGAAACATGGGCTGATAATTCAGGGTGGTGAATCCCATCAAAAAGAACAAGTTTCAAATGCATTAAATTGATGACAAAGTAACAAAACACATTGCTTCACATTTTGCTGTGAGCATTAAGGAATTAATCTCAAAAGATTGAAAAAGGAATATGTTTCAATGTATGCCAAGGAGTCTCTTAAAAACCAACACTGGTAACACTTCTACATGTAGCCGTTGCTGTTAATGTTAGTTATATCATGACACTGTTGTCTATTATATATTTTGCTCTGTTTCATAGATTTCAATAAAGCATTTTTAATCTTTTGAAATGGTGGATTGTTCTACAATATTCCTGAAGCTGATGTAGGGAGTAACACTTAAGATGCAATCAAATCTATATACAGAAGAAGGAAATGAAGAGTAAAAATTGGCTATGGAAGGATGAATTACTTTCACTATAGGGTTAAGAGTGAGACCAAGCTGAAGTTTAAGCCTAACACTGCTCCTAGGCTCACATTAAAAGACAAAGATTAATTTCTTGCTCTGTGAAAATTGATTAACTGTATACTTGTTCATTGAACAAAGACATCAGCAAAGCAGATATGCTGCAGGATTACTGTCAGAATTGGACCCTGACAGTAAATATGACTAAAATGAAACAAGAAAGGCCCAGGAAAGCGCATATCACAGGATTCACCACAGGTCTCCAAATGCTAGAATATAGTACAATTACCAAGATCTATAACACAACAGGGAGTTTTAGCTTAAATAACCTATCAGAGAAAGGTTTCAGGGAATGATATAACATATGGTATAGAATGGTATATGGTATAGAAATGTGAGGTCTTCTCACAGATGCAGATTTATACAAACACGCTGACACGAAACCTGCCAAAGCATCAAGTTCAAAGGAAAATACGAGAAGTAGGCCAATTTTGTACTTACTTGACATACAAAAAAATGGCGATGCATTTCTGGATCCATTTACGTAATATGGACCCCCACAACAATCATTACAAAGCCAGACAGCGTGCTGACCTAAGCCACAGATTCATCAGTAACCACAGCAGCTAGGATCTCTGGGTAATCTCAGAAAATGTCCTTATTAAACGGCCAAAGGCCACAAATCAGGTACCCTTTTATCCCCTTCTCCGCATTGTCTGGCCTATTTATAAGCCTCTCCAAATAGGCCAGACAGCCTTAGATTTAAGAAGAGTCATCTCCCAGAATTCAGTGTCATCCATTTATCCGCTGCATTTACCTCAGCAGTTGCCTTTCAAAGACATAGGAATAGAATCTTTCTTATTCAATACTACTCATTTAGTACTTCTTAACTTTCAAATAATTTTCTTAGTGGATACATCAGATATTCATAGAATGCACAATATATTAATGCCACATTGTTATTTGTGCTTTTTTTGCCTTTTCTTTTTGCCATAAAAAATTAGATGATTAAAAGCACATTAGTTTGAAATGTGAGTGTGAGTTTGCTATAGGATTAATGTAAAATCACAAAGTGTCATGAGTAGTGATTTTTTTCTATTTGTGCTAGCAGCAGTGGCATTTTTGTGCATGCATTTAGAGACAGAGAGAGAGAGAGAGAGAGAGAGAGAGGATACATGGCAATGATTGCACGTACGTCTGATCTCATATGTTGTTTGTGAAAGAATTATACTTCAAATGAGGCAAAGACTTCAAAGACTTCACAATTCAATTCAGTTGAGTCAATAGCAGCTAGCACGTGCATTGGATAGAGGGAGAATGTAATAGAATGGGTTGTACTTTTAGACAAAAGAGGATTAAGAAACAAAATAGCCACCAGGTGGCAGTACAATCTGGAGTATTGAACATGCAAAGTTACTATCATGCAACAACAATATAATAAAACAATGTAATAATTAGGAATGGTGGACACAGGGGTTACAAACCATTATGCTGCTATTATTTTACCTTTAGCAGTGCTTGGCAACACATACCGCATTTACAGAAAACAGGAGTCAGGATATGATTCTGAAACTCCAGCATAATGGTGGAGAAATTAGAACTAGACATTAAAGTTCATTAGAGGGGAAATGATTCTGGTGCCATATCTGATATCATAAATATGTACAAAATATACACCCAGAACTGGACATGGTGGAGTAGAACAGTTCCAGGTGGTTTTCTATGGTCGAAAATAAATTACTAAAATATAATGTGCTGTATTCTCATGTGAAAAAAATGCAAAAAAATATGTGTTTTGGCCACCAAACACAGGATCAGAATCTAGGAAATACATAATGTATATATACTGTATAGTTAATCTATTGTTGGAGAGGGAACATTGATGAGTACGTGGGTAAAAGAGTACCCTAACGTCTTAAGGATAAAAAATGTTGCATGTTGCCACTCAGATAATTTGTTTTATTTATACTGCAATGTAAAATTACATCCAAGCATCAGCAGAATAAAGTTGCGGAAAATCCCGTAGAAAACCAGTGCCACCATAAACTACTGCTTAGTCAAACTGTGCCACTTCCTCTTTTCTGATCACCACTTCTTCCTCTACCACTTTCTATTGACTTTAATATGCAGACCATATCAACCATATCAAGCACATCAAGCTTTTGTGATGCTAACACTAGCCAGCTCAGCATTATCTGTTTCCGATGTTATTAGTCCTTGAATGTGCCTTACACATGTTCAAGTCAAATAATGTTAAATATGAATCGGTGTCAAGCATTTTAATGAACAACTATTGATTGTGATTATCTATTGTAATTATGTTATTTATAACAACAATGTTGCAACATCTGCTATTTTTGCCAGACTGCAAGATGTATTCAAATACTTTGAAAAGCATCATGACCTTGTTTACATAAATATTTTGTCAGATGCATTTAATTGAAGGAGGGAAGGTCTAGTTATGCCCAGGTTTCTGGTTGCTGTGTGACTGCAATAATGGTTTTGTGTTAGAGATGCCTGTTGGAACTCTTGGCTGCTTGCTTGTAAGCCGATCTGGAATTTTTGCAATAAAGTTAGAATCTGTACAGGAGGCTGCTGAGTAAGAGGCCTGATTGTTCCCTTTCTAAACTCTAAAGTTTCATGGGGGCAAAAGGCCCGCATCCACCTTTTACTTCCCACTGCCCTCCTGCCTCACCTACAACAGAAACTGCAGAGTCTTTAGTTTGCCCAAACACCAGGAACAAGAACATTTTGGAAATGTATTCATTATTCAAGTATAAATAAACTTCTGAATAAATAACAAATTAAATCAGACAGACACACTCGCACACGCACACACACACACACACACACACACACACACGTGTATTCTGTAAATGTAACTTTTTATACAGTGCCATGCAACCTGGTTCTTTGCTGTGGGGATAACCTTTTAAGGATACCTTGGTTTGCTACTGTTGTTTTTTTTTTTTCCAGTTCCAATTTGAAACAAAGCTGCTCTGTTCATACTGATAACTGTAACATTGCAGAGGATCTCCAGTTCATATAAATCTGGAATTGTTTGGATGGAAATTCTACATTCTCTTTGTCAGACAAGACGATGCTTGCCGTACATTTTTATGGTAACTCAAAATAAGCAGGTTTGTTATTCTTTTCATTTTCAAAATGGCAAAACCTAACTCCCAAAAAGCACATTGTGGGCAGAAGGCAATACAGATTGGGGTCTATTTATACCCGTAATTCGGGTATAATTGTTCTCTCAGGAACTTTTGGGTGCAATACATATTCTAAAGTGTAGGTGGAGACCTGGTTTTATTCTACGCTACAGCAAGATTGTTAAGTGGGCAGCAGGGAAAGAAGTTGCAAAGTAAAGGCCAAAAGTAGAATTTGAAGTTTGCCATTGCGAAGCCTCCATTGGTTTTCATGCTCTACTGCCAAATCATTGATTCAGTAATGATTTGCGAAGTCTTACCTTTCATTTGATTCCACACATGCATGTACACCTGGAAGACGAGCACATTTATATAGCGGTACATGCAACCATATAGAATTTGTTCAATAAGATCATCCTGGATAAGAGGTCAATTTTAAAACGTTCACATTTGAACCAAATCTGGCCTGTTTCTAGGACATAACCAGGCTATATCAAGGTAAAACTTGAGCTAAATTAGGGCTAAATTGAGCGAAACTAGTCCCTTTATTGCAAAACAACTCTCGACTTAGACTTCCACCCCTCTAGACATCTATATTCCATCTATATTTTGGGCTGGTGCTCATTGGGTACCAGCTGATGATGGTTGCATTTATTTGGCCAACAGTCAAAAACATACTGTTTTCCAAAATGGGAAGTTGTTTCTCTCAGTCCCTTTGTCAGTGTCCATCTGTGTTTCCCCTTGTGGCCGCTTCAGTTTTTCATACCCGACCTGTTTTGTGTTTTGTCATGGATGCATGGTCAGATTCAGAGATGATGCAGAGCTGTCGCCTACCTTAAACGGTTGTACTACGGCTGAAATGAATGCACCTTATCATCACCACAGATGGTAGCATTGCTTATTCGCACGCTCACTAAACTACATAAATGAACATCGGCATACAACTTGAATACTGTGATATTAATGTCTGCTTTAATTCGAAAAGCAGAAATGTGCGAGGAAATATAATAGTCTGGCATTGAAGTGACTGTGATGGATCGGGACCAGTCGCTGTGCTGTACCCAAAGTACTGCCGATTGGCTCCAATCTCCTTCTGTGCTCCACAGCTTTGCACAGATTAACATTCTAACAGTAAGATCTGATAATTCCACAGGGACACAAAGAACCAAAACAACTCAGTGGAAAGAACTCATTAGTTCATTAGTGGCCCTCCCACCCTCTGACCGACATGTGCCCCCCCCCCCACACACACACATACACACACACACGCAATCATGGACACACACATACACACATGCATGCTTGCACTCAGACACACACACACACACACATACATGCATACACGCACACACACAATCATGGACACACACACACACACACACGCATGCATGTGAACACACACACACACACTTCCATTACAGGTACATTCTTTAAAAAAATGAATGGCAGTGTTGTGGTATCTACAAAGCAGTCTCATCTTCAGTAAATATATCTTTCATTTTTGACACTGTGTTACTTGCCAAATGGCTGATTAGCTGGCTGGCAGCCGCTGAAGCACTGACATTGAACTCTTTCTAAAGCGCGTATATCTTGGTGACACACAGTTGTCTGCTTATGTTTGAGAGTGTTATCAGTTGACAAGCCAAGCTGAGAGTGATGCATGTAAAAAAAATAAAAGTAGCTAAGACTGTCAGCAAACTATGAGTGTTTCAGCAGACTTAAATATTTGTACCTTTGCTATGGTTTACCCTATTCAAACATATGTGTGCCATGAGATATTTTTCCCATCAAGGTGAACAGAATTACAAAATTGGAGATTGTTCACCTGTATTTCAATAAGACTAACACTGCATTATTTCTGAATTTGACAAATATAATAGCATTTTCTGAGCGGCCGTAGCTCCATAGCTAGAGTTTAATAATGCCCACTGCACCACACAAGTAACTATTCATAAAACTGTTACAGTAATTGCTATTGTTTAAATGGTTAAATATTCTCTGTTTAAATGCTTGTAAAATTTCTACACATTTAACATCCATAATGTGAGCACAGCAGGAACAGATTTCTAATAAACATTCCATTGAACCTGTATAACACATCTTATATTACCAAGGTACTGTAAATCAACTGATTAGTTGGGCATTCCCATAGTCTTTGACAATGATTGTGGTTGAATCTATATCCGTATTTACTGGGTTTTTGGCGGTTTGAGCTCAGGCCTAAGTAAAACGCAAACACAAATAAACCTAACCTCATGCTTGGGCTTCTGCTTGAAAATCAACGTATCAGTAAAATACACAGAATGGTGAAGCTCTGCATGTAGCCTCAGGGTGTTCTTCAGGGAGAAGCTCAAAAGATTCTCAGGCTGTAGTACATTCCTTCAACTCAGTGCTTAAAGGGTACTCACCAACAGCCAATGAAGGCTCCTGTTGTAGGTGCAGGAGAATGGCTGCACACAATATCCATCCACGTCCAACTATATGACCACCATTACACACCTGGTGCATTATCTGTACCAACTGTCTAATTGCCCACAGCTGGCAAGATGGCATGACTTTGTGGGGTTTAGTTACATTTGCGGTTGTTAGTCTCTTCACAAATATCTCTCATGCGAGGAGAATGACATTTTTTGAGTAGATTTAAGACCATTTGCGCACTTGCGATTATCTGAGGAAAGAACGCTACCTAATTCATCTACGGGGAATGGCCTAATAATTATGCTGTCGTTGAATTCATTATCATCATGGCCACTGCTTGAAGACTGCGAATAAAAATAAGGAATATCCACATATTCATCATATTATAGCACCTCGGGCCCCGTGGGTACAATGATTCAAGACGCTATCATAAGAAAGGAACATTCCGGAGGAAGTAATTTGCAAGAGATATCGCTGCATGCAGACACTGCAAGTTTTAATCCATATTGAGGTAGGCCGGATGGACTTTTTTTCCCTTGTAGTCACTGCACAGCATTAATAAGCAATGCAACATAAACAGTTAATCACTTGCAGATCCACAAATATTCTTTATATTCTTTCATGTCCTTGTGGTCAGCGTACTGTAAATGTATACAGTATACATACACAGTATATGTACTGTATATGCAATCACATCCATTGAATATGTGGCTGTTCGTGGGTCTGTGAGCACAATGATCTGCAATGAAGTGACATTGTAAATCTCCGATGGCCAGACCTTCCTGATAAATATCACCTGTGCTTAAACTAATTTATGGACAGGTTAACCATACAGACAGAACAGACCATCGCCCATCAGACATCCAGTCAAGTCACAATACGCCAAGTCTCTCCATGCCAAATAAGAAGTACATTTACACAAGATTGTTGACATTATTTATCTTATATATCATACATTTTTGCGTACGTTTCAGGCTAATATATGGCTTTTAAACCTCACATGTAAAATTAGGTACCTGCAACCATCTAGGCTCTCAATTAGCCTTAGTTTTGTAGGGTTGTTAATTGCAATAACAATGACATTAACTCAATGTTATCGCTTTGTTACTTTTCAGTTGTTCACATTTGCATATTCATTTGTTTCTTTTATTTGTGGAGAAGAACATTCTCCTTGCAATGAAACGCAATGAGTTCTCTATTTATGTTTTTCTCAACTGCTGTTTTTTTTATTGTGAATCCCACCTGAACAGTAGAGACACTTACTGGTGTATTGCTTTTGTTCTGGTTTGTCAGGCTTGTACGAAGAAAGAGGAGGTGAAGTATTGTCTCGGTCATATTTTGTTACCAGTGAAAAGCCTGGCCCATCTGTTTCTTTCTCCTTTAAGACTCTGTCCCTGCAGGTACAACTCCAGACAATGATAAGCAACTGGATAGTCAAGCATAGCACCGGATCACTTTAATTATGGGTTAGGGTGAAAGGTCATGGCTCATGTTACCATCACAAACTGCACTGTGTGTGTGTGTGTGTGTGTACTGTATGTGTCTGTGCGTGCTTGTTTTGACAACACTAATTAGGGCGGGCATCAACGTGACAATTTGACTTTTGGTAGTTTGGTTTTAATGTACTTTGCAGCTCTCAAAAACCGCAGATGAAGTTTTGTTCTTGAAACCATTGTTCTGTTTGGGATGATACAATTATGTGATATGCTCTGAAGTATGAATGTACAGCACATTGCAAGGGGTCCTGGCATGTATTATATATGCAGACCATTCTGTGTCACGGCTCTACTCTCAGTAACACTGCCATTGGCGAGAACATTCACAGTTGTGCTGTAGGTTTGCCCCATAAATACAATTTCCCCCTTTAGTATCCAGCAGACCTGCAGACATATTGTATCATGCACCCCAATAAGCAGGAATATGGATCAGTGCCCCATGTCATCAATGGGTGGCATGCATATGAAAGTCTGTATATTGGTAGGCATGGTTGCATTCATCAAATGACTGTGAAATGCATTACGTGTATCTCTAATGCCTATAATAATTCAACTATAGGCTACTTTAGAATCATTTGTGAGTTAATATCCATGGTTCAAATTCTGTGATAACATCAATGTATTTTCAAAGATTATTGCTAATACACCAACACAGTAAAATGTTCAGTGTTAAATTACCTCTTACAGAGTACATATGGTCCCAAATATGGATTTGTACCATTATGTACTGTACTCTGTTGGCATTGAATTAACTGCCATTTTACTGTCATTTTGTTGTGGTTCTTGAAAACCATGGGGACTTCTCATATATAAAGCTTTGGTAAAGCAAGTGGATCATCTAGGTCAGAAGTGGCTGTAAATTTTCCATTTTGAGACTGTAAATTCAGGGTCTCTCCAAAAATATGGGAAAACCAACTAGTCATCACGGATAGAAGTGGTTTTGTCAAGAATGGTGTGGAAGAACTTGATTGGCCTGCACAGAGCCCTGACCTCAACCCGATCCAACACCTTTGGGATCAACTGGAAATGCAAGCAGGACTAACGGCCCAATCAGTGCCCAACCTCACTAATGCTCTTCTGGCTGAATAGAAGTAAATCCCTGAGGCAATGCTCCAGCATCTAGTATAAAGCTTTCTCAGAGGAGTGGAGGTTGTCATAGCAGCAAAGGGTGGACCAACTCCATATTAATGGAAATAATTTTGGATGAGATGTTGGATGTCAGGTGTCCACAAATTTTTGGCCATGTAGTGTACTAGAGTAAACTGACTGGTACTTGTGACTGGTCAATACATTTTACACTCCATGTGAAAACTATGACCAGGGTTGCCAGCTCTCAAGATTTTGGCCCGAGACACTTTCTGGCTCTGTATCACAGGCTCACGCTACCCAAACACACCCAAATACAGACCGCAATAAAAACTAAGCCGCTCCCTTATTAAATAAATATGTATCAGCTCGCAGGACAAAGTGACTGTTGATTGGCTACCTGTCTTTGTGGCCCTTTGTTGTGTGCCCAAAAGACTCAGCAGTGGTGTAATCAGACCCGGTCCCTTGGAGCTAATGGGAGGAAGACATTGATGATGTCATTGTGATGTCATCTCTGAGGCATGCCTCACCCTAAAAAAAAAAAAAATAGTTACATTATGAGTTAATTGACCAAAAGTGTTTTGTAGCATTGCAAATGGAATATGAAGTCCATATTCAGGTTGTGGAGTTTGTCTACTGTAATCCCACATATCCCATCAGTACCTCTGTTTGCTAAACATACCGCTAACCGAACTTGCAGAGAAGTGAGGGCTTCTATACTTTTAGAGAAATTACATCAGCCATATGAAAGCGGGGGAGGAACTATTATCCAGAGATCTGTGTTAATGGACTGTTCAGATGACAAATAGAGAAACAGGGATGTGTGACTTCATGCCAGGAAACTGAAACAGACCATAAATGAGGGGAAATAGACTTTATACAGTATGCTGCTTAGTCAATCATGGAGTGTTAAAGGGATAGTTAACTTTCTATCTTTAATCATTATTATTTCAATTTCATGGTCTTCTTGTGATTGGCTCTGGCATTTTTTTATATGGGATTAAACATATTTTAGATTACAGAAAACAGAAAATTCTGACAACTCGTGGGCTTTTTAATTGCCGGAGGAGGGCATTCAATGTTTGTGTTTAAAATAAAATAATGCACTTCAAGTAACTCCAGTGCAGCTTGTACAGTACTTTGCAAATGAAAGCTGTATGCCTTAAACATTTTTGATGATTTTTGAATGGTGAATAATGAGCAACGACGTTAAAAATGGTCATGAAATTTGACAACCAGTGATATTTTGGTTGAGCCAAACACATCCTACAGAAATGATTATCGTAGTACGTGAATATGAGTGATATATAGGGCCAGTAATCTTGCAAAGCCCCCCTCTCCCCCCGACTTATCTCCGTTATTTGATTTGAGAAGGAAATAAAACAGTTATTCAATATTTGAGAAAGAAATGGGTGTACTAAGGTGGAGAAACCCTCCCGAAAAGAGGAGGAATGCAGAACTGGCCCGAAGCCAGCCGCAGCCCAGCGCACAGGAGGATAGCATTTCACCTCACAGTTACGGGGAGGCTGTCGATGCGAGGAAGCGCAATTCAGGTTTGGCGAGTTTGGGAGCAGGGAGTGCACAAAGAGCGCAAGCCAGGCCACTGCGAGAGGAGCGCCCAGAGAGGAGACGCACCGAGCGTCTCCCACAACGGCGGAGTTTCCCCAGCCCTCGAACGCGACCTACGCGAAACTTCCTTTTTTTTTCATTTTCCCTCTCAAATTCATTTCGCGTAGTTTCTCTTCCAGCCGCAGACAACTTTGCAGCCTGGACATGTTAGATACCCTATAAGTAGATGACGTTCACCTGTAGAAGACTTCTTCACTTGTGAGAGAAATACTCAAACATTTTTTTTTTTTGCCCGTGTCAGCTGTCATACGTGTTTGTGCCAGTCATCTTTAAGAACCTTTTTTTTCCCCTCCTCCTCAGAGCGGTGGAATGTGGGGCTTATGTCACTGAGAGTCAGTAATTTCGCTTTCGACTGGCGCTAATTACTCGCTCCCCCTCCGAGACTTTGCGGGCGCTCCTCTTCCCCCCTCCGGCTGCGGCGTTTCGCCTCTGAGAGAGCCCGGAGTCGGCGGCGGGAGGAACTGACCGAGGCGGAGGAGAAGAAGAGAAGAAGAAGAAGAAGAAGAGAAACCCGAGGTCTCCCACACGCTTAGCGGTCTGCCAGGGAGCGGGCCGCCCGCACTTCCCCAGGGCCGAGAGCAGAGAGGAGATGCACCTGCGGGGGACCGCTACTTGCCTGTCCGCCTTTGCTCTCTGAGGGGGCTTCGCGAGTTCGAGACTGACTCACTTCGCTGCCGCCGCTGCGCTCGACACAGGTAAGACGGCCGGTGTCGCCTCCCTCCCTCCTTCCCTCCCCTCCTCTCTCCCTCAGCCTTCCAGATGCTCAAACTGTGCATCAAAAGTGCAGAGGAAAAAATGCGAGTCTTGGTTTTCCTACTCCTTTCACTTTTCCTCCACTGGATTTGTATTTGAACGGGTTCAGAGGATCTTTTAAGAACGGGTTCAGTGAGTTGTCAGTCATATGCCTGTCAGGCTAGATTTAGCACACTTCCTCTTTCTGCCAGCCAGTGTTATAAGAGCGCTTGTTGTGCAATTGTTCCGTTGAGCTACACAACTGTTACAGAGAGTTTACTTTTATGAGTGAAATTAAATGAAATCCAACCATGGCTCGACTTAGATACTGTATCATGAGTAAGAAAACAGTTTCCCTGTCAATCAAAGTTGCAGAGCTACACAGGCCACAGGTTTCCATCATGATTTTATACGTTTAACTGGCATGACTAGTCCAAGACTTATTTATACTGTCTATGAGTGCTTGCTCTACTGTAGGCGGGTGGACTTAAAGTAAAATGCATGTTCTTGCAGTGTTTCTGAGAGAAAAAAAAAACATTTTAAAAAGTGGGGAGTGGGGGTTGAAGAGTGCAAAAATTGTGCGTCTCCTCCATTCTCTGAGCCGAGGAGCGATTCTCCACAGAGTCCGATCAAACAGGTGCAAACGCCCACAACCTCTCCATTCTTCTTGTGAAGGATGACGTACAGCACCCAGGTGAGAGGACCGCGAGAGGGTGGGGATTACAACGTGGCATGAGGCGGAGCGGTGCTGCTGGTGGTGGGGGTGGGGGGGTGTGGTTACAGTAAACACCGGGCAAAGTTTCAGGAGGAGAAGGTGAGAATCAAGGACGGGGGCCTGTGTTCGGTGCGCTCGGGGAGTGTTTCAGTTGACAACAATGAGCCGGGGGAGCGGCAGGACATCGGATACGCTGAGGAAGAGCGGCGCTCCTGGCGCTCTCAACAGTCGTTATTTAATATTTACAAAGGGGACCAGGGCGACAGTCCGGCAGAGACAAGATATCGAGGGAGGCATGACTCTGGAGGTTTCAAGATGTCACTCGGTTTCGGTGTGAGACTGACGGTTCAGTGTGACTCATGGACGTGTGGTGTGGACTTCTGGTATATTCAGAACTAAGAACCAGAAAACGGTGACATGCATTACTTACGTTATCCCGGCATGGTAAACGTGGTTATATGGCATATGACCTACCCTCTTGTGTGGCTTTTTTTTTTTATCGAGAAAAGTTCTGCTGTGTAAAAATAGAGTATGATGACATTAGAGGGGAAATCAGGTGCCTGGCTGGTGCCTGGTTTGGACTGATCAGCTGCAGGCTTAAGTCTTTTGCGTTCCAAAGGAAAAACCCCATGGGCTAACAGGCTGCTGGCAGAGCCAATATCAATACGTATGCAGCCAACATCAATACGTACCTGCACCCGTGAGCACTCATTGCTTTACAGCAACTTTGTAACTTTGCAACACCTCACTTGCATTTGGCTTATCACATCTTGATTCAGAGACATGTGACCTCACGGAGATTTGGAGGTGAATACCTGTTCCTGGCACATTGACATTACACATAAATATAACAGTAAGAATCACTTGGCTGTTTAATTATTAGAACACATTTATGTAATAAATATTGGACCCTTCAGTCTGAAATCATTGCCAAGACCTTACAGTAAGGTCTCTGGAATTCCCAGAACCACAGGTTTGAGGCATGGGAGGATTTAGTCAGTTCTGGCTCGCTATAGTCTAAAAATCTCCCTGTGCAGCATTAATCAGAGTCTTATTAAGTTCAGTGCCAATGAGGATGAAAGTGAATGGAGACAGGTGGGACTGAGTTTGGGACTTCTGATGTCACAAATTGCTTTGAAAACATGAATGAACCAATTCGACCATTTCTAAAGCAGTACATTTTATGAGCATTACCATTCCAACTGTAACCCATCTGTTGGTGTCTGTGACCCTCCACCGTGTCCTTTGGTCACCCTGGTGAGTTTCAGGTGTGTTGTGAATCTCACTGCTATAATCACACGCTTGTAACAGGAGAGGCAGTGCCTGCACTCAGGCAACAACACCCCTCATTTTCCCCAGTGGAAAGTGCTTACGGGGTTGGTTTACCCTATGGAGATAGCCTAGAGTTACAGAGATTTAAAGTCTGCTCAGCTCCATGTGGGAATAACATCAGAAAGTGCCTCGGAGCTGGATGGATGGACGAGTGAAAGAGAGACCTTGACTCTCCTTGTCGTGTTTCAACCCTGTCTGTCCCACTAAATGAATTTTCATTCTCTCTCTCTCTCTCTCTCTCTCTCTCTCTCTCTCTCTCATGTGTGCACACACACACACACACACTTACACACGCAGGCTCATGTACACATGCACACACAAATATGTGAGCCCACTTACACATGCATGCATGCTACAAACCGCATGTACTGTATGCGCACACAAACGTACATGCTTACACTACCGCGTATTCAGTCGCAAACAAACACACACGCACACACACACACACACACTTCTGAGGTCACCTCTTTTGTGGCCCATGCAACGTCAACACCTGAGCCGAAACACAGCTGACGTCACCGGCATAATCTACCATAATCGCAGCAGTGACTGCCGTAGAAAAAAAAAGCGTGCCTTAAAACGGTAACTCAGTCACGTTAGCCGTAGCGACAAGCAACGCGCTTCGGGCTATGATTAAGCAGGGACCGGTATCCAGTCCACGAATCCGCCCTGAGCGCTGGTGATCCAGGGGAAGGCTGACGTTGTCTGACGGGGGTTGTAGTCTGCCCTGCAGCAGGGGCCCGCGGGCCGTCTAAAGCGCACACCCGCGGCGACAGCAGAGTCACATGACATCAGCCGCTCACGCGCTGCTGGGACCCGGGTGCGCTTCCAGGAAGAGAGACGGCGTTCGGTAGTGGGCGGCGCACGGGTTCAAGGGGGGGCGGAGAGAGGCGCTGTCTGCACCTGCAACAGATTAAAGAACGGGAGGCGCAGGGAAACAAGAGAGAAAGTGAGGAGCACGTCAACTTTCTTCATTTACTGACGAGTTCATTTGCCTTTTCTAATGAGGGCGACTTCAAAATCGCTGTCAAACATTTATGAAAGATAACTGTTCTGTTTCTTACACAGGATTTTAAATTAATTTCAATGGCTGCCACGCATATAGAATATAATAAGTAATGGAATTTCTTTCACATTTCTCATTTATTACTAATAATTTAATGAGACATTCTGTGAGGTTATATCCTTGAACAAGGCGGCACACATTTTATATTTTACACTTTTGGCAATTCATCTGTGAAGCTGGACTTATACTGAAACTACAGTAAAGCAGTTATTGTAACATTCAAAAAATCTTTTATGTAAAGCAATTTGAATGCAATGCAGGAAATGCACTCTATAAATAAAACAAATATAAATAAATTAATAAACCCTTCAGAACACAGGTTCAGAAGCAAGAGAAAAATTAAAAAGATTAGGATAAGCTGAACGATGTTGAGTAATAGAGGCGGACACCCGTAGCACTGAAGTTCTGTTTGTTCCATGTTTCGGCTGCTCTGTACTCTGAGGGACAAGTGTACCTGCGAGGGTGGCAGCCAGTTTCACTCTCGCCTGGCCTGTGATCCTGCCCCAGTGTCAGACTTCTCCTCGTTACATGCAAAGTCCACCCGGCACAATGGCCTCATTATTCCTCTGTGCTTTCAACGTGAAGCGGGAAAGGGAGGGTGGCTTTTTTCTCCCCCTTTCGGGACGTGTACTGCGGTAAACCTCTTCAGACGGCGGAGTCTCTTATTGTCTTAATTGAATTAAGGGAGACCTATTAGGGAAAGGCCAGCTGAGACCAAAGGCTCGTTTGGCGGGACGTCCCACGGAGCGCCGCGGTGGTGGACGGCGGGCGCCGATTTACCGTCGCGTATTCGAATACGCGACGGTGCCCCGCAAGTGCCGGGACAGCCTCATCCAGCCGTCTTCACCCCCTCATGTCTTTTTTCCTGGTTTTCCTCCACCTGTCCCTGCCATAACACTACCTGCAGAAATATACCCCTTGTGCTCTGATCAGACCCTCAGCTAATGCTGTTACAATGCCTCATTCCCATTCCACTCGCTCTCCCCTTCCCTACGCTGTAAAAACTTCCGAAAGGTTCCGAAAACTCAAAATCCTGAGGCAACTTACGTCGCTATATTTTTGTGTTCTGAGTTTAACTCGGGTTTTGAAATCGTTACGCCAGCTAAAATTCATTGTTTGTTTTGTTCAGAAAGCTTAAAATTCAATGTTAGAAAAACATAGCGAAGCAAGTGGAAAGTTAGTGAAGCATGTTCCCTTGAAAATATTCAGTTTTCGGAACTTTTTTCTCTTTGGGTGTTTGCTCGGGGCCTTATCAGTGAAGTGACTGCTCAGGTCGGCTAACTGCGCTCGCTACGCAGGAGACACTGGTGGAGGAGGGGGGCGGGGGGAAGACGGGAATCGCGCTTTAAGGTTTTGACGCCATTAAGAAGGCCCGTCGGGCTTGGCGAGGTGGCCGGAGAGTAGGAGGTAGAGGTGACGGAACGGCGTGACAGGGACACGCGGTGAACGGGGGGGGGGGGGTTCTTGTTTAGCACTCCGCTCCAACCCCTCTCCGCACAGTCCCCTCTCGCCGCATACCTGCGCACAATGGGGTTCTTGTTGAGGCGGCGGCCGCGTTTCTCAGGCCCGCGTCCACCAGGCACGAGACACCGCAGACGGACGAGGCGGACCTCTGCCCCCCCCCGAATACCTCATCCCGTATTATTAATCTCGCTGGGTGGAATGTTCCGGACTGTAGCGCGAGAACCGGAGCCCCAGCCCTCCCCGCGACCTTGAAGAAGCTACAGCGTTTCCAAGTGGCTACAATAAATATCAGCATAAAAAATGCTGAGAAGAAAAAAAAAAGTTTAGGCTGGCCCCTTTGAAAAGACAAATTGGATCGCATGGTGGGCATCGTTGGGTGTGTAAATACGATAGACGCTGAAAATATAATCCAGAGATTAAAATTTCCCTAGACAGCCAACAGAAAGCCAGCCGAAGATTTTGCTTTCCGTGAGACAACATAATTGCTTTATGTATCTACATACGACTCATCACAGTAAAATGGCCGTGAAATAGTGCGCTATCCGTTCAGATAAGACAGGAAAGTCCAACAAGATGCATGACAATGAGCTGGATTTTCATTGTAAATATCCGCAAGTTCGACAACAAATACGGTGAGCTTAGCCTATTGTGTTCCTTGTCTCGTTTGGCTTTTGTTGCAAAGCAGAAAATACACCCACACACATCCCTTGAAACTAGGTCTTTGGCATTGATAATCACAGGGGAATGACATGTTTCATTCAGTGAAATTACACAGTTCCCTTCCTGTGTTTTTGGGATTAAAAGATTGTATAAGAAGATAGTGTGAGAATATTAAGAAGTGTAGGGCAATTGTGTGGAAGTGTTTTATTTTCAAAAACATGACAGTATTTCCAAATGTTGTTTTCCCATGCACAGTACTAGTGCACAGGTAGCGTGAGAGCTGTTGATACTTAAAATGTGTACAGTTACAAGAGCGTAACTGTGTGCATGAGTATGTGTGTGTGGGTATATGTGTATATAAATGTTTTTAGAGCATTTGTGTGCATGGTTTGTGTGTATGTTTTTTTTTCCTTTGTCAGTTCAGGAATGCCTTAGCAATGCACCTTTCCCCCCAGACTTGCAGCTGTCCAAAACCTTAAACGTTAAAGAATGCTTAGGCACTCAAAAAGGTCATACCGAGCTGGCCTGTCATACCTTACCACATAAAGACAAATGTTCCCTTTTATAAACACAATCCAGTTCCAAGCCACCACCATCAGTCACATCCAGGTATGCCATTCGTTCCCCTGGATACAGTTCCCCTTTTTCTTCATCTACCCTCTTTCTCTCATTGACCTTGAACCTGTATAGGAATCACACACACACACACAAGCACTCGATGACTTGCAGGAAGTCAATGTTTGGTCACGTGATAGCCCGGGTGGCGAATCAAGACGAAGTTTCAGTCAGCTGACTTATGCCAGCCAATTCCAGGAAGAGAAACTGGCAGCCTGCCACATGAAATGGAAACTCTGGAAGGATGAAATTGGGGCACAGCCTTCATGAACAGGCTTTCTCTAAAGCTGGCTTCACGTGAAGAAAGCTGTGTGCTTTAGAAGAAAATGGTGTCTGAAGTCAGCATTTTAGACATAACTTAAAGGGACTGAGGATGATGTCAATTGAAAAAAGTGCACAAAATTTAGCCATGGTGCATGTAGCCAGAAAGCATAATGCACATTGTACGGCTGAAAGATGGAACAATGGTGTGAATGAAGTTCATTTCCTCGGGGGGCTGGCCTGACCAGCATCCATTTCCCTTGTTTGTGAGAGAATTAAACCCCGCTGGCCTAAATCTCTTCATCTCTGTCACACCTCTTAGCTGGGTGTAATACACTCAGGAATGCCTCTTAGCACTGGGGACCCACATCTACTAACATCACATGTCATAAATAATTCATTTATTTTCCTATATTTAGACCGTATTCATGTATAGTAGGTGCAGTTCCTACTGCTAGCATATGCTAAATCAGGTGCAGCATGCGTAGCAATCAATTTTATTTATATCTTTTAATTTGAGCTTTGTACTTCATTTTTTTTTCCTTTCTGGCTTTTGAACATTTTTTTTTCTCTTACAGTGCTAAATTTGGATTAAAACAAGGCCACATGTATAACAGATTTGGTTATTTTGTCTGAGGATGGATTATATTGTTTACACCTTCAAATTTCGATTAATTGCTTGTATATGTATCATATTCTGCATTTTTTTAGTGTTTCTGGGACATTGCTAATCCTCTTCACTCGTTAGATATTTCACTCCCAATAAGGACTTGGTTTAGGGTTTATGTACTGTCTCATGTTAATGTTGGGCAAAGGGTTAACTAAAGTGCTGTCACATGTTAATAAGCATGAGAATGGGTTAACTAAATTTCTGTAGTTATAAAAGCAATATCCAGCTGCATAAATGGACATCACAAAAGATATGGCATGCAGTGTGATTTGATAAGCCATTCTTTGTAACTTTTTGTTAAAACTATCTGTTAAAATGGTAAATGGGCTGATGTAGTCTTTATGTCGATGATTTAGGGGTTGCTCACAATCAGAAAAGCAGTATATGGAGGATGAATAACAGAACAGAAATCTATGGGAAGTCACACTACAGCTTTAGTTCCCGTAATTCGTCTTTGTCTATAGCGGTTTGAATGCTTTTATTGCTCGGTGTTCATAAAAACAGTACAGTAAGTGAGCTAGTCATGCTGAAAACCTTGCTCTCTGTCCGAGTGAATCTGCCACCAGCTAAAATCTCCTCAAATGGGAACGTGGTTGATCCTGTTCACTATAGTGCCTTTTGGGTTTTGGTTTTATTGTCTTTGAAGGACGGATAGGATTCACCAGAAACTGAGGCCTGTGTGCTTGTGACACGGCAGAGTTATTTGGAATCTAAGTCGTCTTTTAATAAAACACAATATAATACAATACAGTACCAGACATTTCATTGCTTTATTTATTTATTTTTTCAACAGTGCATTTGAGGTCACAAGCCAGAGAAAAACCTGGCTTTCCAGTTTCTCAGTCAGATTAAATTGGCCGAAGATTCCGGTTGGGAATGTGAGCTGGCAGTCTGTTTGTCGTCCAAACACCGCTCTAGCCCTCAATGGTCCCTGTACGTGGCGCGTGTTGTATGAACTATGGCGATGACCAATACCCACATATCAGTTCCAGCTAGATCTAGAGACCAATGAAACGAAATTGTCCATAAAGGAATTTAAGGTAGTGATCAGGCCCTAAATGGACTTCACACTCTCTCAGCAGCTTTATGTCATGGCAGGTTTATTGCATGGAGGTTTACAACTGTCCTTTGGAGCTACTGGTATGATCTGTGTAGCCACAACAGGGGATGATATTTGTACAGCTCTGGTTGAATTACTCACAGAAGAGCTTTTTCACATGAGCACCCTTTGTGTTTCTCTGACAACAATTAACATTCAAACTTGATTTTTTATTTTTTATTTTTTGAGAGAAGCATAGAGAAGTTACTTCTGTTGAGTTCAAAAATCCAGCCATCAGAGTGCCCCTCAGCTCCATTTTGGCCTAGTGCATTATCTTCTCCTGATAAGTTTACAGTAGAAACTCACGATAATATCGAGGTCATGTTGATATTAGCCAACTGGTATCGGCATCGGTATCGACCAACGTAGCCAGGGAGTTGCTCCCCAGACATCAGGCATCCCTAGTGTGTAGTTCATCTTAATCCACCATAGAAGCAAGGATCACATCCCTGATAAGAATGGAATAAAGTGAATCTCTCCAGGAGACTCGCCTCAAGCCAAGTCACTGGCTAACTCCCATGCGAAAACACAGAGGGGATGTGAGAAACCTTGGTGAAGGTCGATTGCTGTAATCAGTCATGCTGACGTGAAACAACTCAACATGGATTTAAACAATTGTCTAACAGATTGCATGGAGGAGCCAGAAAAAGAATACAGAAAAGCTGAAACAAAAACACGGCCGGCCTGTGATATCCAAGGGGAGAGATTGATTTAACTACTTGGCCGAAAAAACAGCACACCTCCCACACCAATTTTTTAACATTGTATGACCAACAATAAAAACGACAACTTTTCATTATTGCTGTCACAGATATTTGTCGGCTTGTCCCATCTTAAAAATCAGGTGCTAAATTTAACGAGTGGGACTTCAAGCTCTCTCTTCTTGTGTTTTCGCAATTGGGTAATGGTCAGCTTTTCTTCTTGTGTTGAAGTAGGCTGCATGACCCAAGGCTGCTCTATCTGTGTTTATTGGACAGCTGAATATTATTAGTTTCCAAACTCTAAAATTGAAAACATGACTACTATGTAGTCTTGTCTACTCTTGAAGGACGTTAAACCCCTGTCTGTTTATGCTCTGTTTTTGTTCCTCAAATTTTATCTTGCTAATAAGGAAAACTAGATTCCTCCTCATCTTCACAATGCAGCAAAACAAACAACATGTTTATACAGCCACTGGATTGCCTTACAAATATTCCCTTTAGGATCAACAAGTTTGTGTTAAAATACATTTTAAATATGCTGGTAATGAGGAACTTGTTTTCAGTTACTTGAAATAATCAAAAGTTTGAATGGGATGAAAAATAACATATGAAGGGGGACCCCAAGACCAGGGCTAGGAACCACTGTAATTCCGTAGGTTATATCTGTAAGGGGTCCAGTGAGTAGTGTGAATAACTATTTGGTTTGAATGGCTGGTCTTATGTTATACACTCGGATTTGCATTTCCTGGATATATAAAGTCCGTTCAAGAACTTACACCATGGCAACAAGTAAACACTCCCCAAGCTTGGTGATAGAGTTCCTCTTCTACTCAGTTTGGCAAAGTGCAGAAAGTGCTAGGCCTTTAGTTGCCACAGCCCTGGCCTCTGTGTGTTTGCACTACAAAATTATTGCATGTTTTGGTTGGGTTGTGTTGAGTGGTCTGTTACTGGCACTCTAAGGGTGGTTTGATAACAGTGAGTGTGTAAACTACAGACAGAGGTGCTTAGGTAAAGGCCTGCAGATAATAGCTACAAAGTGGGGACAGTTTGCAGCACATTAGTTACAATGTGGGGACAGTTCTTAGCAGTCCAACGCAACATACATTTCAGTAGGTTACACTTAAATAGGAAGGAGGTAGAAATAAAAAAGCTGTTCACAGACCCCACTGGTTGGTCTTAACATGAAGTAATTCAACTGGGTGTAGCTGTATTTACTTACTAAACAAACAAATGAATTGAGAAAAGAATCTCAACAAACACATGGTTTGAACAGTTATCTGTACCTGCAGGGCGAACCGCAATACGTTGAGAATGGGTGTGTTTGCGCATGTCAGGTGGGGGGCAGGGTGGTGCAATCAGATGGTGCCGGAGATTCCAGGCCTCCTCAGGTATCTGGGAGGATCGGATGTCGCTTACGTCATCTGTTAGCTTTAGGAAAGATTCAAGCTGTTGGCAGTTCAGTTAGTGTTGTGAGTGCTACATGCCAGTGAATGCTGATTAGTCAGTGGATCATCGAAGCTTTTATAATTAGAAAAGTATCCTGTATGACTTGGTAATCATTGACAGACAATCTCTACATTGACAATCCTGTGAAAGGCAAAGGTTCAGTTTCCAAGTAGAACTTTAACAGGAAAACTTAATTAATTCCTAACACCAAATGGCATGACTAGATAATCACTGCAACATATTCTGAAAATCCGGCTTAAATTATGCACAATGTCGGAATGGTGTTATTCTTTTTTTTTTTTTTTGGTCAGTGTGTTTGTCTCTTGTATAAAAATGTTGAAAGATTGTTTTGGTTAGGGTGGTGTAAATGGTTCTCATAACTGAAAGATTGCAGGTTTGAATCCTGGTTGGAGCACACCCATCCTACCTTTGAACAAGGTATTACACTTGAATTTTCTCTGAACGTATTTAGCTCCATAAATTGCAAGTATGAAAAATGGAAGATGTGTGATTTGGTTTCTGCAATGTAATTACGTAATGCAACAAGATGGATAGCTGTGATTCAGGCCTATACTTATGACTAGCATGGCTGGAAGTTGAAACTTTGGTGACTTTGAAAGAGGAGAGATTGTTGGGCCACATTTTTCACAGGAGCTTCACTGATTAAAACAGCTCAACTTCCTATGTCATCAAGAGCAGTGTGTTAAGAGATGACAGCATGGATTTCTGGGTAAAATAACTCATCTGCAAAGGTCACCTGTGGTCGGAAACACATTCTCCTGCACATACATCGCAATGCTGCTGGATTATGATGCCTGTGATTTAGTTTGAGGTGCAAGGCTAAACAATTAAGCAACTATAAATCAGTCGACTACAAATTTCATTTTAATACAAGTGCAGGCAGGTTCATAATGAATGGTCTGTCGATACGTCTACCTAACAGATTACCATAGTCTGGCTGCAGTGCACTAACTTCTGATTCCACTTAGCAATGCATGTGTGCAGATGTAGTGGCACAAAGAGCACTGGTGATGGAGAACCAATCAGTGGACAGATGTGACGTGGACAGATGAATCATCTTTCATCATGTTCTTGGCAGACAGACACGTGTGGTGCACACCTAAAAAAGGCCTACAGGCCTGAATGCTTGGATCCAACAACAGACGGTTCTGGAGATTCTGGTGTGGGTGCTTTTTCTTGCTTGGTCTGAGTGCACACATCCACTGAGAAGCTAAGATTAAAGTCATCACCACCAGCTTGCAGCACTTTTTTTTCCTGGAGGGTGGGGTGTTTTTCAGAAAGACGATCTGATATCCACAGAGTGTATGCAATCACACATCTCCATGGTGGGTGATGTTATCCAAATGCCATGGAGATAAGCAAACAGTATATGGGAGTTCTTCAACAAGCATAAGCTGATTGACTTACTTGTGGAAGAACAGTGCTGCCTCCCTTCGAGTGATTTCCAGATGCTGACAGATTTTATGCTGCAGTGCATACAAGCTGTTCTGGCAGAATGTAGTGGCCCTACATTGCATTCATATTGTCTTTTTTTTATTTTTTACTTTTTGACCTACATCGGCAGCATCATTCATACACAGTAATTTTATGATCATATGAGTTTTTTTTTAAATTAATAACAAAGCCCCTCACGCCAGGGACCCCAGTTGTGTATGTGCGTGTGCGCGCATATGTGTGTATTAAGTATTTACCTCATGAGAGAGTGTGTGAAATACAAAAGCAGAGAAGAGATAATAGGCCGTCAAAACGGAAACAAATTCTTGTCCCTTTGTCACCACAAAAACTGCTCCCCGCCATCCTCTGTGACCTCTTCCCGTAGAGCTCTGCATTGACGCCTCACTGAGGTCACGTCCCCTCCAGCCTTCTCAGGGCTGCTCTATCAGAAGGATAAGAGAAAGCCAGTCAACCCAGTGTGAGGACACCCTGACCTGTACGTGACCATAACTGCCTTTCTGTCCAATAGCGGAAATGGCAGTTCGGTTCAGGAAACGTCTGTCTCAGCGTCACCAAGAAATACAACAGTGTTACCCACATAGCTGGTAGGATGGCTAGACTCAAAAGCATGACCCGCATAAAGAATCAGAATAGGCTAACAAAATAGCTTTGTATGTTTGTCAGACTATTGCTTCCATGAGTGCCAGCCTAGCAAGGGATATGATGAGAAGGAACCCTTGTATTTTCATTACGTTACATTCATTTTAGCAGACGCTCTTATCCAGAGTGACTTGCGCAACTTTTTATTTTTAATTTTTACATTGCATCCATTTATACATCTGGATATATACTAAAGCAATGCAGGTTAAGTACGTTGCTCAAGAGCACAATGGCAGTGTCCTGACCAGGAATCAAACCTCTGACCTTTAGGGTTAACAGGTTGTACTACACTGCCGCCCAAATGCAATCATTGTCCTAAAGTCTAAGCTTATGATCTGATGGTGATGACCTGGAGAAGAATAAATCCTGGGTCATAACCTGGGTCATAACAACCACATAATTGTTCTTGTGATAATAGTAGTAATAGCAGTAGTGTTGATTTATACCTGTAACTATTTACAGATGAGGATAATGATCACATTTTGTGCACTATCATAGTGTTTGCGCAAAACACGTGGCACAAATTATTTCTTAAAGGAACTGTTGTTTATTCTGTACTTACTACCAATTCACTGCAAGTGATCTTTTTTTTTCGGTAGAAAGCCTCGGCTAAACATTATACCAAAGGCCTTTACAGAAAGAGCTTAAGCAATATTTTAACCCAAATGAGTGATCCTACATTTAAATCTCTATTGGTCATTGATTGTTTGTTGTACATCGGTTGATAGTTAGCATTGATCTACCTTAATACCAATTTGATACACACAGTCAGGACAATTAGGTAAAAAAAATCCTGTGATTACTTTTAAATAACGAATTTTGAAAGGTAGTTCTCAAGAGAGTTTAATTAGACGACAATGATTTTCCCCTCATTGCATGATTTGGAGTGCTCTTTATCGAGAAGTTGCCCGTGGTTCATTTACTATTGCTTTCTACAAAGAAAGGAAGGATCCATGCATTGCTTTATGGTCCGCTCTATCTCAGCATATGTCACCAGGGCATGCAATTCTCGCTTGTCTCAGGTAATAAAACGATACAAAAGCTCTGGATCTAAGACACGTTTATTGCTGTTAACGCCTCTTTGGTTATTTTTTTCCCAAGTGGAGTGTCGACAGTGTGTTTCCACTGGAGGACTTTGAGCCGTGGAGAGGAAAAACACATCTCTCCTTCCTTCTTGGTTCAGCAAGTAACAAGAAAAAGTGCTGTGAACTGCTTTCTGAACCAGCAAATGAGTGATGTCAGACTCGGCCATGTCAATTGAACTGGTTGCCAGGTTATCAGTCAACCAGCTATTTGCCCATTGTGAAATTAAGAGCAATTATACCTCATCTGCTCACACACTCAGGCACACACAGACACCATGTCCATACACACACACATACACACACTCACACAAGCACAAATAAGATTCAATAGCATCTCCAAAATGGACCAAAACTCAAACCCTAGATATTCTGTCAATCAATGTAGTTGAAATAGTGCACCACTGTTGCCTAAACAACAGCTAGAAAGTTAGAAATACAAATGTGGATAGCATTTTCTGATGACAACACATTCATGGAATCCTGGGGATTGAGACTGGTAACCATAAGCAGCAAGAGAGGGCTGAAAATGTGGCAATAACTCATGCCACGGAGAAAAAAACAAGTGAATCTCAGATAAGCAGAACGTCATGACTTATCTACTAAAAGTATGCCTTCCGAAAAATGACCAAGGAATTAGTGTCCAAATAACATTGCGGTGGCAGGGCATTTTAAAAGCATTTCAACCCCTTTCCTCTTCCTCGTTCCTGCTGATCAGATGCATATGAATGCCAATGCTGACTGTGGAAACTTTTTTTCATTCTGGCTATTTATTTAATTATTATTATTATTATTATTTTTGCTGATGTGTGCCATTTTTACCCGTGCATTTCAACACTGAGAAAACTTGCTTTTCTTATCTGCTTTCTTAGAATTATCTGAGTGAGGCAGTTGAAGTCATACAAAACACTACGTATGGCAAGATCCGTTTGATACAATATAATAATGCAGTGTGTTTGTGTACAGTTGAGTATATGGTGTGGGGTTACAGGGTCACATAGGAACACTAATTGCACTTTTTTTATCTGTCTTTGTAAGGGCTGGTTGAGGCGTAAAATGTCACAGTAAAATGTTGGGCACAAGCACGCAACAAGTTGTCCATGAAATTAACTTGTCATGTTGTGACGGGTTACAGTTGACAGTTACAATGAATCCATTGAGGGGGTGAATCCATTGTTGAGGGGTGGCAGTTACGGTTAAGCCATTTTGTGGTTTGCCAAAAAAGCTGCGTTTCCATTTCAACATTGCTGAGCCATGGTCTGTGGGGCATGGTCGGTAAATTTTTTCTTCCTAAATCTCTCTCTCTCTCTCTCTCTCTCTCTCTCTCTCTCTCTCCACATTTAAACTGAATAAATGAAACATCAATGACTAAAGCAATTTTGCATTTTATTGTTTTATATGATATTGAGATATTTACTCACCTTCTTACTGTGTATAGTTTTTCCTGATGGATGAAATATAAGATGTTTGCATGCTAAAATGTAGCAGAGCAAGAGGAAGCAGAATAATGAGGCTCGCACTGTACCACATCCTCTGGAGCCCATATTTGGCTTGAGGAATTGGTCATAAGGAGATGTGAAACAGTGTGGCTTCAGAACATCTCCAATTCTGATTGATTCTGATTCTCAAGACAGTTGAGAAATTAGCAATTTGTGGTTATATCATTTGTGCTGCAGTTGCATCAGCAAAACCCCTCCTAAGGTTTTGGACAGCAGTGTGTGTGTGTGCTGCACATGCGTATGCGGGTGCATGTGTGTGTTTGTGTGCCTGTATGCATGTGTGTGTGTGTGTGTGTGTGTGGGTTGGTCTTTAAATTGAGGCCTTCCACCTTTCTGATAACAATTTTAAATGCAAACACACACACACACACACACACACACACAATCTCTGACAAGCACGCACACATAAACACACACAGACTATTTTCCAAATTACCTTCACTTACTTTAGTCAATGAGCAACCTCTGTCTGGCCCCACACCCATCATCAAAGAATCCATCATCCAACTCCTTAGACCTTAGACCTTTGCTCTTTTCTTCCCAATCAGAGAGATAGAGGGAGAGGGCAAAGGAAGGAGGCAGTGGGGGGTGGGGGTTACATTGAGGAGCCCGCCCTACCTTCTTCAGAAATGTGTAAACAAGCTAGCACCTTTAGCACCCTCTCAACCTGTGGAGGTTCAGCGATACAGGCTGTACCACTGAGGCAGACAGCGCTTTATTGAAGAAGGACAGGAAAACGTATTCGCAAGCCGCCTCTCTGTATGTCCGCGCGTCCCTGCTCTAGACCGACCGCTCCAGACGCCGCAGGAGGAGGCAGGTAGGAAATCCATAATAGAATTTCTACAGCTGAAATGGAAGCCATGTTAACATCGTGAGTGACACCGAGTTTCACTGAGGGCGGTGAGAGCGTTGACCGCATCACTGTGGCGTGTTTATTTGGCCACACTAAGAAAGAGGGCAACCTCATTTAGGCACCAAAGAGAGAGGTAGCGGACGGTGCGTTGACCTGTGTGATACCTTTTGAGCACAAAGTTTGAAAGGAGCGCACCTTCACTGAAAGGCTCTGTAGCTTTCTGTAGCGCTGTAGCTGTAGTTTGCTTGCTTTTATGTGTCAAGTTGCCTGGGTACGAAGATACACAGTTGAGAACTAATAGGGCAGCACTGTTCCTGGCCCAGTTTTGGTTCTCTCGATGCGGTGACCTTGGAATTCTAGGAATGTAATCGAGCGGCCCATTTTTTTTGTGACCTTGTCAAAAACATCTATGCCAGGAAGGATGAACCAAACAAGTGGCATTTCTCTTCCTTAAAATTTCAAGAAACTTTTTAAGAAAAGAAAACCTGTGTCAATGAGTTTTGGAATTTCTGTTTAAATTTTCAGAATTTTCTGACAGTGTTTTGTACAGAAAACTGATAACACTAATGAATGCCTGTGTCTGTCTGAATGTGTGTGTGTGTGCGTGTGTGTGTGTGTGTGTGCATGCATGCCTGCATGAGTGAGTGAGTGTGTGTGTCTGTGTTTGTGGACATGTGCGCTTGCGTTTGTGTATAATTTGCAGATCTTTTTGGTGAGATTTAAAAATTTGAAGTCTTTTCTATGCAGTTCTCCAGATTGCACTCTTAGTGTGTTTGCAGTAGGGGAGGATGTGTGACTGGGCGTCATATCTGGTAAAACATTAACTCAGAGACTTGCAACAGTTTGAAAGACATTGGTTATGAAGAACATGCACAATAACATGCACTTGAGTCTATAATTACATAAAATAGTGAAACAAAAGTAATAAATCAATAATGAGCTGTTTATTATTATTATTATTATTAGTATTATTTGTAAATACAATGTATTTAAAAATGCAATATATTATTTGTGGTGCTGGTGGAGGTTGTCGCATCACAGATATGTTATATTGCTGGTCTTGCGTGTCTATGCGTGTGTGTGCCTATATGCAGAGGTGCATGCACTCAGCTGATAGATGTGTATTAATGTTTACCTGCATTATTGCTTCCATGTGTATGTATGTGCATGTTTAACCTATGACCATGCATGTATTTCCAAAGCCACTTACCGATTTTTATATGCAGTATGTATGTCTTGATATACGTGTTTGCATATGCAGTAGATGTGCATATCTCCACTGCTGGTGTGGTTAGAAGTGTTTGTGGAACCGAAACAAGACCAGCACCTCTCTTCAGCAGAGGGAAACTCATAACATTAACTGTGGCCAATCAAAAACAAGCCATCAAGGAAGTACCAGGCAATGTGGGATTAATGGAATGTACTTCTGTGACGACAGTTTTGCATTCTAACTATGCTTATCTGTGGGACAAATACATCTCTTAGAGAACGTTTTCACCTCCAGCCTGAACATGGCTCTGACAGTATTTCCTTCTCTGGACTTGAGAGAAGTTTGAATTCTGAGAAGGTCACCCAAAGGTCACAGGTTATAGTTCACAACCGTGGCAGACAGCAGCCTTAGCCTCTTCAAACAGCCCTGCAGTGGCTTCTCCAGTGTTTCCAGTTATTAAACGGATCATTCAGACTCTCAAGTGACAGTGTGTGCCCTTGAGAAACCACTTAAGCACAGTTTGTGCTCAGCATTGAGAGAAAATATTAACCAAGTATCACATTTTTCACTTCCACAATGATGGAAAACAGCCATTTTTTCACTTAAAGTTCTGGACAAAGTTCACTGCAGCATACAGGTCATTCATTACAGAAGAGCATGCCTGTTTGTGAATGGGAGTTGCGTAGTTTATTAGTTTGGTTAAATTTATGAATTTTTAAATTTTTTTGTGAATGCATTATATTTATTGCATCAGAGGTGACTACGGAAAGAAATGGAACTATGGCAAAGATAAACTAAAACTTTATCTGGAAAGGTTGGTCAGTACAGCCAAAGCAATCGCAGTGGCAGAAAAACAGTTTTCAAGGGTAGGAGCCCTTAGTAGCTAAGTATGTCTGTCTGTCTGTCTTTTACAATTTTAAATAATAAGTTCCATGGTTCAAAGGTAAAATGCACCAGAAAAGTGTTTTGTCAACATACCAAAGCAGTGCAGCTGTAGCTTCCCATTCTTTGTACACACAGAGTTGACGGACACATGAAGAAAGTCAGTGAAGAAAGTGCTGAAGTGATTCACCTCAAGGCTTGTTAGTTTTTCTGTTGCATAGGCGTCATCTATACTCACATAATGAAATGTATGCGTGGTTATACATATTTTTTCTGAAACAAACACACACGTTTATTTAATTGTGAGGCCACTGTAACTGTCCTATACCTTTATGACTTATAGAAACGTCATAGATCAACACTTTGCATATCACTGTGTTTCTTTATCAGACAGGCTGTAGAGTAACCACAGGCACACAGAATGCAGTTTCTTGAAGTTTTTCACGCTCTCAGCTTTCTTACTGAAACCTACACTCCAGTCAGAAAAGCCAGGTACCTCAATTTAAACAGAGGACCTGTAAAGCTATCGTCTTCTCTTCTCATCATAAATATTAAATGGCTGAGACTGTGGCTGTGGCTTGGTCGCTAGGAGAGCTTGAACTCTGTCCCTTTAATCCAGCAAGGTGAAGCTCCCAGCCCCCTCATCAGAGACCATTAGTGTGAGTTAACCTTTGACCTCCAAATGACTGTAACAAGGTGGGGAAGAGAATGAAACAGGGGAGCGATTATTATGCCTGGAAAAGTCTGGCAGGGGTTACGCAGTTTAACTTGCCTCCTTTATCCATTTCGGCAATTCACTCAATCCAATTAGAAAGTGGGCTGGTTTTCTTATTTTTGGTAGTGATGTCTGTTTCCAAGGAATAATGCATTTATGAAAGTAGCATTTTTTATGAATTTTTTGAACAGTGTTATTCACATTTCAAATTGTGGCACATACGTACTGTTTATAAACATTATCAAACTCTTTTTCAGTGGTTAAATTTGAGAGTATCACATTATAAAAAATGAATTTATCATATGTAAGTGAAAGAACACTATGACAAAATATTGATAATTATTACACGGCTTTGTTGAATGCTTGATTCTGATTGATCACTTCAGGCATTTTACAGTCAAATATTTATGAATAAGGACCACTGTTGTGGTTAACAGACTAATTTAACATATAACTTCTTCTAACTCACTCTGCAGAAAGGTTGCAGGTAGGCAGCCAGCCAGCCGTCGCCATTGAATATTACCAACTAGTAACGTTGACAAAATCATTGGACCAGTTTTGAGGCAGAGACATTCTGTTGAGTAAAATCTCATGTGAGCTCTCATGTGACTACTGGGTTCTGTGTGTTTCCAATCTGTCCCATTACTCGCACTACTGTAGGCGCAATGAATTATGGTCATTGTAGTTATTGCGATGCTTATTTCTGTGTGAACTGTGTTGAGTGTTGAGTAGCTGCCTTTTAAAAATGACAATACTAGCACACCAAGCTTGGCGATTTTCCACCAAATTAAGACATTTCAAACTATCAAACCGTCATTGATCGATGGATTATTTAAACATAAAACAAAAACACAGAAATGTCTGTTAATCGCTCAGCACTATTAGTTGTGTTGTAAGAGGGATAATCCACTGTGACGTGGTCTGCTATCAAAAAATAATGACCTTCATGGAGGCAACTGCATACTTTGCCTCTGTGTAGGTCCTTATTTTTCAACAGCAGACCACGTTGAAGTGGATTATCCCTTACATATAGTTGCTGTATGCCAGATTATTCTGTAAACTCTTATTGGCCCCAAATAAATGAAATAACGAGTTCCTCATTATTTGACTCCAAGGCAGGTTAGTCAAAAAAGGCAATAGCCACAAAGACAAAATGGGGACTACAGCCTAATGCCTGGTACATCTCAAGTTAATGTTACGCAAACCCCACAAGATAATTATTGCATCTGAAATGCATGGTCTCCAAGACAGTGACCATTTTTATCACCACAGACACAGCAGCTGTATAGAGCTATAGCTGGTAGGGTGACAGGCCCATCTCTCACTGACAGCAACTGACAAAAATACAACAGTAACCCCAGGAAGCGTGACCAGCTTAAGCCGAATCCACCCCTGACAGGTTGAAGTCAACTGTGGCCTGGCACTGTAGTCATAGTCAGTTAATGATGTAGCCCAGGCAAATTTGTGGAAAGCTCATTTTCGCACAGAGCCAGTTCTGTCATTTATGAGTACGGCCACATACTGAATGTGGCCAAAGACGCAGCTTTCCAAGCAGTATATGTTTCTAGATGGGAAACTTGAGACTTTCAACTGCTTTATAGATCAATGTCATGGAGAAATAAACAAATTATAATAATGTTCAATAAATACAGAATAATATATTTTATTTTGTCTAAGGTAAATGTCGAGAAAGCGTTTAACAACTAAAAAGCTGAGGGTCATAAACAGGCTTGAGTTTCAATCTGCACGGGTAGTTCTCTGAGTGTTTTGGATTCTGTAACAATAATAGCCTCTAGGGGGAGACAGGAATGTGAGAAACAATGGTGAGATAAGGAATGGGTTACGCTGGATATCCTGGGTGTTTCCTATCAAAATGGCTTCCATTGGTGCTTTCCTGGCATTTACAAACACCTGCTCTGGTGATTTGTTGAAATAGCCTGTTCTGGCTAATACCATTTCTGAGATCTGCAACTGCCATGCTGCACATTTGTAGAAAATATTTTTTGACAAGATAATGCAGACATTTTAACTGAGTAATCACCTTGTTATAAAGACATTGTCAAGCCATTGAGGAAAACTTGTTCATGCCAGATTTAGTTTATGCATTTATCTTTTAGGTACTCAAGAAAAAGTAATCAACAGTGACTGCGAATTAACAAAGCATCACTGTCCATTGAAAATATGTGGTTCTTTAGTGTACAGAACATACACTTGGTGGTAATTTGTGTCCAGGTTGTCACATATTTGGGTTTTTAAAGTAGGCTTGTTTATTTATTATTTTTGACGATATTTTAAATATTAACCATAGTATGAGAACTTCTCAGAGCTGTCAGTGTAGAGTTCAATTGATATGTAACTTTTTGCTGACATTTGCAACACTTAAATTTACCCTGTTTCATTTTAAGTACAGCATGTGTGTATGAAGAAACGATTACAAATAGGACAGAATGTACGTGTTTGAGACAAAGACCAAATTTTCTCATGACCAGAAAAACAACAAAGAAAAAAAATGCAAAAACAAACACAGCTTTTACAAACACAACCTTACACGCACTATCGAGCACAGGTTTATTCGACAGCTTGTCTTCAACGGCAGTATAAACAAGACTCGCTCTCTCTCTTTTTCTTGCTTTTTCTTATTCCATCCCTGCGGACCCTCCCCGGTTCTCCATCCTCTCCCCCGCCCGCAGAAAGGTGGAGTCGGTTTCCGCGGCTGGGGGTTCTGTTCCCCTCCGTACGCTCCCACAGCTCTCCCCTTGCCCTTAGCTGCTCCGCAAGGTGTGCTGTTTGCTTAGCTCGAGCGCTGTTGGGAAAGTGCGTTTGCTGTTGTTATGTACACACCGTTCTCGCCCCAACCGTCAGACCGCGGTCCTCTCCGGCGGTTTTTCCACAGCCGGGCGCACCGAAGTCAAGCAGCGCGACCGCTTCGCTGGGGCGGTAAAGCACCGGCCGTTACAGGACGCTCAAGCGCAGCCGGTGGGTCAAATGAGATGCAGGACGGGCGGCCCCGCCTGACTGATAGATCACTATTCTTGTAATAACACACAGACACACACTTATGCGCACACACATGGCATGCACGAGCACACACGCACACACACACGGCACGCATACGCACACACGCACACACACACACAAGCACACACACAGAAATCCACACAGCCCTGGGGGACTCAGGGAGCATTTGGTAAGGAATGTAATTAAATGTTAAGTTGGTAATCAACAGAGCGTTCACAAATGAGAGGAAAATGAATGAAACTTAGGGGAGGTAAGAGAAACACATAAACACAGAAAGCTAGCACAGGAAAGCTCTCGATTCTCTCCCTCTGAAATGTCAGGGTTCTCTCCTCTCTACGTTTCTCAATTATGCCCTGTGAAAATCCATTCTGTACACTCTGCAAGGCTCTAGAAATCAGAGCACCCATTGGCTAATGCAGCAGGTACACAGTCACCCCCCCCCCTCCCCCCATCCCCCTCTTCTCTATCCTCTACCTTTGTCTGTGTATCTACTCCACCCACCTCCACCGCCCTCCCCTGTCAGGGTGAAAAACTTCCATCCTTCTCATAGTGAAAGTAGGAGCTGGCCAGGTGTACTTACCTGTTACGCTACCACCTGCTCCGGTTGTGCTCACCAAATTTGGAGTATTTTTTTTAAACCAGCATTCGGTGCAGGGCTGCTCAGCACCTGTTGCTCATGGTCCTGGACTGCCGGGAAGTCAGAGGAGGTACTGTAGTGCAGCTCTTGTTTGTTGATCGCCACGTTCCAGCTACCTTTGTTTCTGGCTGTTGCTTTAGTACAGTATGTAGCAACTCTCAAGTTGGTACAGGTGGTTAATGTGATAATCTTCTGCCTGTCAGCATATCAGAGTGTTTTGTGTGTGTGTGTGTGTGTGTGTATTTACGCAGGTGTGTGTGCACATACAGCTTTGTGTGTATGTGTATGTGGGTTTCTTGAGAAAATTCAGTGTGTAATTTGTGGATTACTGGGCTTTTATTTGTTAATTGCATACATCATAGAAAGTACAGATTAAGCAATGGGATCAGTATGATAAATGTTATATGTGTTTATAAACTGTTTCAATGGTTCATTTCAGTGGTCTCTGATTTTGTCTGTGGTGAGAATTGTGGTTGTTATGGACAAGGGGATTTAGGAGTGCCGTTACAGGTGTTATTACCTGTATGACATATGTAGTGTGTATGTGCAGTTTGGATATATCATTCCTGGAAACCAATAATGAGGACAGGTCATAGCAAACTAGAGCTCGCTTTAACACCTCTCTGCCAATGGGACCGTGTAAACCAGCCACTGTGATTTGCTTTGTCACCTACCTGTGAGTTTGACCCATAATGTTTTTATTTACTAACATGTACCCTCAGCTTTGAGGCAAAAAATGGGGGGAAAAAGGAGTAAAAAATTCTTAGATTAAATCAATTTCTATATAAAAATTTTAAAAAATCTCACTGTTAGCCTATATTTAAAGATGACGTGTGTAAGCATAGGTTAGAATGGAAACAGTTGCCGTAGGTTTGCATGGAGAGAAATGGACTTCTGGAAGTTAAACTAAAAATAGTTAAGATTCGTGTCATGGTGCCCTTGTAGTTTAATGTCCCATTGAGCAGAAGCAAGAGGAAGATGAAACAGTGATTAAAAGCCAGGGGCTTTTCAATGTCACACTGTCAATGGCCATGGCTCAGAGTGCTTAACAGTGACCATTGTTTTGGTCTGTTTGCTCACTACTAAGTCATTAACATTTTCTAATCATGTTTGGTACAGTTCCAATGTATAAGGGGTTTAAATGTCAAACATTAAATGCTGTAATAGTTTCGTATCGGCTGTAAAAGCTTTCTTTTATAAGAGATGGAGACAAATGTGAAGGGCATTTACTTGTATTGGATTCTGGCCGACTGTCTTCTCTGAAAGGGGACACTCTCATTATCCACAATATAGCGAGCTTCCATTTTGGAGATACCCTAGTGTATTTATCTTTTACTTAAACATATTTTTTTAACTGATAACATACACAGTGAAATGTTCTGATGAAAAATCAATGCAGAGTTATTTAAATTCCGATAGGGTTTGTTTCAATCCCTACTGGACTCACTTAAACTCAGTTAGTTTAATTAAAACTGGATTTTGCTGTGTTGATGCAAAATCCATGGAGTTAATTAAGCTTGTAGGGTTCTGGAAAAATCTGAACAGTATGTGGCTGCTTGTTGAATCTTTGTAGGTGAAAGAATTAAGAATTCTGCCTACACTGCACTAGAAATGACTAGTCTTAAAAGGGACTCAATACAGAGTACATCATTTGTAACACATTTTTCCTGCATAGATCGTAGTGATGTCAAAATTTCGCATGTTCGCCTGGTATTAATACTGTCGAAAGACAATAATCAAGATGACATCAGCTGTTCTGTTGAGTAACTCAGTGTCTATTCTGTGGGAAATGATTGCACACACTCGTGAACACAAATTGTGGAAGCGCTCAATAAAGTTTTTCATTACAGGTATATTTTAACTTTTTTTTTTTGTTACTGTGGGTCAGGCATGCCATGGACTGAAGTTCCTTTACCCTGTGACAAAAAATAAAGTGTTCAGACGCCCTGTAGCCACTCCTCTGTCTTTATCAGTCTAAAGAGCACTTGGCTGTCTGGAGTCAGGAACGTATGAGAGAAACTATTGCTATTTTCTATTTTCTTTTTTTTTTTGCTTTTCTCTTAAAGCATTGCAAGCAGTTTTGACAACATTTTTGCAAATGTGAATATATGTAGCTACATTGTGATTCCTTACGATTAATACAGACCAAATAGAGATAAAAAGACAGCACTCAATATACATTAAAAGGATATGGTCTCTGGTCACAGCATCATAATGAAGGAATAAACATAGCAGTTGCATAGTTTTTCAGATTAAAAACTAGGAATTCATTTTGGTGTCTGCCTGTATGGCTTGTTGGAACAGAGAGTGACCATTTTGTGCCATAGGCTATAATGTTTGGACAGGGGGGTTAAAAAGTCTGGGACCTTATAATCCTATTTGATGCTTTTATATTCCTTACATCTACACTTTATTCTGTTTCCTTTCCAAATATTGAAATGAGGTGTGATATATAAACATAAGACAGCACCCCTCTCACATTGCTAACCAGATTCTCTCTCTCCCTCTCTCTCTCTCGCTCCCTCGCTCTCTTTCTCCTTTTTTCTCCCTCTGGTGTGTTTCTCCGAGCAGTGATTTGTGTTACCTGTGGTTAATCATCTACTTGCCACTGCCTCAGGTTTCCTCAGGGCCAAAAAACACATTATCTTAAAGGTCAACGTTCTGCCAAACAGGGACAAGAAGGAGCAGGAGACTGAATAAGCATGAATATAGCTCAGAACTTTCCCCTTTTCTCTGTCTGCCCTCTCGGCCCTTTTTATTAGAAGCCAAATTCATCATACCCCAGAGTATCTTGGGTGCTAGAGAGGATTAAGAGCTCTACAGCATTCAAGAAACTAAGAGCTTGGAAAAACCAAGAAATTGCATAATTGATCAGTATTGCACCATATGGCAATCCACAATTGCTGACTCACACACACACACACACACACGCACACGCACACGCGCACACACACACATTCTGACTGATTTTGATGACACCCCCCTTCCCCCCAATTTCACATCCTGTTCTCAAAGGACACCAGTCTTGTTTTTTAAACTGAAGGAAATAAGTTTCACTTCCAGAAAAAAACTCTTCCAATGTGTACGGTGCTTGAGAATCTATGTGGGCTAGCCGAACTGCACGTCTGCATGCGTCTGATTCCCTGAAACTCTCTGCGCACTTATACACATTCTCCTGTATACAGAGAATTGTTTTCAAATTCATCTTTTATAACTTGGACAGTAAAGCAGTTCAGTACCATAGATAACCAAAGTGGCCACCTGTTTTCACCAATTTTCAATTCTTCAGCGCCGAGCAGGGTGGGCTTCTCAGGTGATTTCCTGAAACTGAGTGCAATGTGCTGACGTGGCCATTTTACACGTTAGGGGGGGAAAAAAACTGAACATTGCATTCAATACGTCCGTATGTTTTCCCGTGGCGTCAACGCATATTCCACAGTGTTTCAAAGCACTTTGCTGTTCATTTTCTGAAGGACGGGAAACATTTACATCGGTTCGAACAACAGCGAGAGGAATCACTTTTTATTTGAAAGAGATAGGTTGCACACATGGATCGTTATTACATTTATTTTTTTTATCTAAAAGAAAGATAACAAAGAAAAACAACATTCTCTGTAATTCTGAATTAAAACAGTATATGTGGATGTCCAACACAATCCCATACTTTTTTAAGGAAGTGATTGTAAGAAAAAAGAGATCCTGGCCGCTCCTCCCTGCCCTGGAATACATACAGCCCTCAGTGTCTACCTTTCTCTGGTGTGGGGTTGTGGCTCCTGTATTACATGTGACCACAGAGACCAGCTCTACTAGAATTACGCTTTTTTGTCTCCCCCATTGTAGTTCAAATATTTTAGATTTATTACTTTTCAAACAGGAACAATGTGTCAAAAGCACTGTGCCAGTACTGTAGCTCAGAATCCATGCCTATACTCCATTTTGTAGAGCAACTGGCATCACGTTGAGGCTCTTCCCCACTGTTAGAGATTGGCTTTGGGGTGTAACCGGGCACCAGATTAGGGTGAGATTTCTGTGGAAGAAATATTGGCATTCTTGTGGCTATTTGTGTCACAGGGTGTACAATTTGAGCTTCAACAGCAACACTGAATCTGTTGGATTCTGCTTCAAAAACAACTTGAAGTTGTGACGTGACACAGATAGGCTATGTGGTGTTCCAAGCTGAAAAAACTTTGGACTCTCACCTTTTCCGGTTGAGAACGCTGGCACACCCAAAGTCTAAGGGCTTGAAAGCACTTGAGGGCTTTTGTCTTTTTCCACACATGCAGTCAAGTAAACTCAATGAAGTGAGTCTTCTTTTGACTTTTTTGGACTGAGCACAGGAAAGCCAGGTGCCAGGTGTGTGTCTCTCTCTGTGTTCTAATGTCTGATTTAGTCAATTTGCGCGTTCAACAAGGCAACAAGTTTTTAATTCAAATACATATGACTTGTTTGTATTTGTTATCTTTGATTCTTCCTCTGTTTCCCTCTCTGTCCCTTTACATGTAAATTGTACATTTTTTAAAAACAGCTTTTCCCCCATTGATGTATTAGAAATAAGTATTTTGTTCCTTCTTTTCCAGTCTTTCTCTAATTCTTCCTTTGCTTGTATGAGCTTTGTATGTGCCTCAGTAGGATGTTTGGAGGGCTTAAAATGGAGGTTTTTTTTGAGGTTTTTATTAAATTACTTTTCTTATTTTCTGTTTGGTTATGCAAGTTTATGTGGTGCTGTTTTTTCATTTTATATAACTCTTTTGTTTTCTTTTTGTGGTCAAATGTTTTTGCTGTTTTTGACAGGCTATAAACATATTTTTAAAAAGGCAATCTCTCTGCCTCCCACCAATTCAGATGTCCGGTTGTTCTGACCTTGTGACCATTGTCCCAGTATTCTCGCTCCAGTCCTGATTGGTCCACTGAGAAAACTGCTAGTTATGCACAAGCTCGTATCCTTGGACACAAGCGGGGCTTAGCAGTGTGGGAGGAAATAGAGGGAGGAGGATATCGGGTCTCACACGCACACACAAACGCACGCACATACACGCACCATGTTGGCATGGCAAAGTTGCCTAGTTACTCTGTACCCTTACCTCAGCCTAAAGTTGAGCAAAGTCCAGGTGGCCTTGCAGCCTAATAATGACAAAGACCATTTGGTTTCTTGTAAAACTGATATTTTATTTTGTGTGTGTTGTTACAGGAAACATAAAAACCCAGTGAGCAAAAGCCGGAATATAGATGAGGTGGAAATCTAGATTGAGAGGCGTTATTCACAATGACAGACTAGGTTAAGCCCAGTATAGCTCAGGTTTTATCTAGTTATAGCGTGGCTATGTCCTAGTCGGCTAGACAAAACCTAACCAAATGTCACCAAGCAATCACCCGAAAGCCTAGATGGCATTTCACCGTCTTTTCCCAACTGAAATGTTCAGTGGGTGTGATTGGTTGTCAAATATTTTTGTTTTTGGTTTCAAATTACTTTTTCAGAAGCTTCAGTTTTTTTTTGCTTCAGACAGAATTCATTCTCTCTTAAAGTAACCATAAAATTATTTCTAGTCTTGTGAAGGTTGAAAAAGAAAATTTGACTCTTTCCACTTGCTCCTTGGCAGGCAGTGAAGCAACCTGGCAGCATTACACCCATTCCTAACATGCCATGATGCGACACGAGCAAAACAATCAGATTGAGGCAAAAAAATTAATAGAAAACATAGCTTTCTATTGCATTATCCTCACTGGTTGCATGCATCCATGAACATACAGGACAATGTTGTTCAGCTCAGTTTCATCACTTGCTTTATTGATTTCAATGATGTTTCACTGGTGCACCCCACCTCCAAAGTGTTGTTGTTGGTGGAAATGCATTTGAACTCAAGAGACATCATGTACATGGACAAAGACAAAGGCTAATACATGAAACAAAAAAGCATAGTAATTTACACAGGGACCTAAACAAAAAAGAAGCGGTGTGGCTGGAGATTGTTTGGTCTATGTCACCAAATAAGTGGGCAATGTCATCAGAACTGATCAGAAAGCAACAACGATTTTTCATTTTTAATACATTTTTGAATAATAGTGCTTAGGTACGACACACTAGTTTTCATACAGAAAATATTGGGTAAAGGTAGGAGAAAGAGTGAAAAATAAAGCGAACATCCACTCTGTGAGGTGATTGGGCTCCATTTTGTGCCTCCGCAATGTTGTCAGGCATTTGCTTGCTCACAGCATGTTTGGGTCCGGTGGCAGGGTCTGGATTAGGCATCTGGCTGTTGGAATCAAGTCACATGGTTAAAGTCACATGTTCCCTCAGACCTGTTAGCTTTAAACCCCCTCCACCCTGTACGTGTGATCCATATCCAAGTCAAATCTTCAGCTGTTTTATTGCCCCCTTTTAACCACAATAAAAAGAGGTCAAGGGTCAAGATCTCAACATTATAAAGCTGTAAAAAAACAAAAAAAAACTATAGGTCAAAACATATGACTCTACCATTGATGCAACATATTGTTAAGGATGACTACCTAGCTAGCTACTTAGTGTAGTTAACCCCTTAAAACCTAGGGGTTTTTTGTAAGAATCCCCCCAACCTTTCTTAATACACCCCAGTGTCTCCAAAACTATATAGAGTACAAACACGGATCAAAGCTTTTAATAAAGAGCACATTTGTACCAGAATGACCAAACCCCCTGATCATATGTGAGTCTTACTTACAGAGTAAACATACAGGGCATATTTATTCTAAAAAAAACAACAGGGAAATCTCAGAATTGTTCTGTATTGTTTTCTTTATTCTGTAGTGATTACATGTACTTCTGATACTGGACAAAACCAGATTTATTTGCCAGTCGTACTCCAGGATGTGTACAACACCAGGATAGAAGTTTGGAATGTATTGATCAAAGCAGTGACTTTTACACAAGTTTTCCCAAAAGGTGGGCCCAAGTGTCCCCTCGACCCCTCTAAATGGTGCTAAACCTCTCCAGATTGGAATATTGTGTATTTTATCCCAGCCGTATTCAACATCCAGAAGCGTATTCTATTAAGGATGGTAGTCTCTGGAACCCCACAAAACAAATATAGTTTATTTACCCATTCTCTCTTTTTGACTAAGTCTGAAATCACTTTGCTTTTGAAATTCTAATTACATACATAGAAATGCTCGTTGTCATGTGCTCCTGAAAATGCTTTCAGCTCAATGGAAATAATGTGTTGATGTTTACCTAGCCTGTGTACAAAGAGTGGGTTGATTGCTTATGGCTCAGTGGGGAATTTTGGTGATATCAATACCACCACTGTAGCATTAGCAGTTGTTTGACTTGTTGCGGACAGTTATTGGATCTCTAGTTTGCCTATCAAGATGGAGTTTTTGCATCAAAGTTCAAAGAGTCTAAGCTTTACAATGGTATACCGGTTTTAGCGCTGTACCTTGAATCAATGACAGATAAGAGCAATAAATAAAGAGAATGTCATTTTTAGATGTCATCGTCTAACTTCGTAGCCATCGGGCTTTAAGGATTTAATGATAATATGACACAAAATGATTTACTGATACATCATTCACCATTGCATCATTAACACAATGGTTAAAGACATGCCAGAATATGTATACCTTAACACGTTAAAGACAAGCCAGAATATGTATACATACGATATGTAACAGCAGAAACAGGGTGTGTCCCAATGTTTCAAATGTTTTGCCATTTCAAATCCATGCCTCATACTGAATTTCTTGTTATTCTCAGTATGTAACCATGTGAGATGGATACTCAGTCATGTGAGATATTGTGTAAAGCCAGATCTGACCGTTTCTTCCTTCTGTCTTCTCCCTCAGGCTCCTTAACAGATTGGATGGTTTTTCCATAATGACCGCAGAGGACTCCACAACGAAACCCGCCACCATGACCACACCCAACCCCAGCTCCCAGCCCGCCTGCCACCCCCAGCAACCCCACACCTCCGTGCCCGAGGGGGTGGCCGGGGCCCCCAACGAGCCGGCCCTGGTAGCCCTGATGGAGCGCACGGGCTACGGCATGGTCCAGGAGAACGGCCAGCGAAAGTACGGCCCCCCGCCCGGGTGGGATGGCCACGCCCCCCCGCGGGGCTGCGAGATCTTCGTGGGGAAGATCCCGCGGGACGTCTACGAGGACGAGCTGGTGCCCGTCTTCGAGACGGTGGGGCGCATCTACGAGATGCGCCTGATGATGGACTTCGACGGGAAGAACCGGGGCTACGCCTTCGTCACGTACACCCAGAAGCACGAGGCCAAGCGGGCCGTGCGGGAGCTCAACAACTACGAGGTCCGCCCGGGGCGGCTCCTGGGCGTCTGCTGCTCGGTGGACAACTGCCGCCTCTTCATCGGGGGCATCCCGAAAACCAAGAAGCGCGAGGAGATCCTGGAGGAGGTCTCCAAGGTGACCGAGGGCGTGCTGGACGTCATCGTGTACGCCAGCGCCGCCGACAAGATGAAGAACCGCGGCTTCGCCTTCGTGGAGTACGAGAGCCACCGGGCGGCGGCCATGGCCCGGCGCAAGCTGATGCCGGGCCGCATCCAGCTGTGGGGCCACCAGATCGCCGTGGACTGGGCGGAGCCCGAGATCGACGTGGACGAGGACGTGATGGAGACGGTCAAGATCCTCTACGTGCGCAACCTGATGATCGAGACGTCGGAGGAGACGCTGCGGCAGGTCTTCGGCCAGTTCAACCCCGGGTGCGTGGAGCGCGTCAAGAAGATCCGCGACTACGCCTTCGTGCACTTCGCCAACCGCGGCGACGCCGTCCTCGCCATGGACAACCTCAACGGCACGGAGGTGGAGGGATCCTGCATCGAAGTGACTCTCGCCAAGCCCGTCGACAAGGAGCAGTACACTCGATACCAGAAGGCTGCCAAGGGGACCACCCCCGCCCCAGAGACCCCCCAGACCAACTACATTTACCAGTGCGATCCCTACACCCTCGCTTACTATGGGTACCCTTACAATGCACTCATAGGGCCCAACAGAGAATACTTCATCAAAGGTTAGATTTCAGATTTTATTTTTTGTCTCAATATGAATGACATTGCATATTTACATATTACATTTTTGGTCGCATGCACAATACAGAAGGCCATAAAATGTAACTGATTGATCTGATAGCCTTCAAAATATGCTATCAGTATTTGCTCATCTTTAACCATTATGTTGATTTTTCATGTTCTGGCTGATGATCGAACAGGTTTCAGTGTTTTATACAGCAATTCATTCCTCTTTTCGCATAATCCGTGTTTGCAAAATGTTTTGGTCTTGATTGAAACCACATCCTCCCAGGATTCCAATCTTTCAATTTTATATATAGGAAAAATCTTTTTAAAAATCCTACTCCAATGAAGATATATCAAGTGAACTTATCAATTGCATTGATGCCTCTGACGTTCCTCTCTAACACCTGCTTCTCATATTTATAAAACAATATTTTCGCATCTGGAGACTGTGGTCACTTTGTATATCTCTGAGATGCAGTACATACACGATAAATTTAATTAAGGACAGTCCTGTCAAAATGGATGTTTTATCCTTTGGCATTAATTGTCATGAATATTCATAAACTGTCAGAGTTTTGGAAACTAGCATTGGAAACTACCATTACTGTTTGGAGTCTCCAATAATTAGGAAGCAGAGAAGATGGAAAGAATGCAGGAGGTTGGAATATGGTTAGTCTATAAAACCGTTGACCAAAAGTACAGCCGTACCCATCAACTTAGAAACTAAACAAGCACGTTTTAAAAGAACTTCACAGTTCCACAGTTGATGAAGAGCTGTTCTGGTAAAGTTACCCTGAAATAAACCCACAAAAGTGCAGTCCCCCACCGGGAACGTGCCTGTGTGCACTCGGTCAGTGTATTTTATTTCCATATGAGCTAGCCGTGTCCCATCGTGCCCCTCTCTGAACAGGAGCCTTTCTCCGTGTCCTCTCAAGCAGGTGCTATAAGAGGGCGGGGCCGCGCAGCCTCAGGGAGCAGGGCCACGGGCCCGCGAGGGTCTTATCTGGGGGGCTACTCGGCCGGGCGCGGCATATACAGCAGGTACCACGAGGGCAAGGCCAAGCAGCAGGACAAGCCGTACGAGCTGGTGCCCAGCCTGGAGCTGGCAGCCGTCAACCCAGTGGGCATCAAGCCGGGCGCAAGTCAGTGTGAGAGTAATCATAAAACGCCCCCTCTTTGAAACCTGGTTTCCCCTTTCACCCCATTCTACACCCCACTGAGCCACTGTCTGCCTGGGGCCCGGCTAGTTCACTTTTTTCTCAAAATTCCTCTCTCTCTCTTTCTCTCTCTCTTGCTCTTTCTTTCTCTCTCTCTCTGTCTCTTGCACTCTCTCTCTCTCTCTCTCTCTTCCTCTGCTTCCTCAACTAGCAGTATACAAGAGGGATTTCTGATTATTTCCAGCTTGAAATCACGAAACATTCAGGAGCTTCGGAGCTCCTTTGATTAACATCATCTATACATTAACCGGAATCAATTAAATGACCTCCAAATGAACTGTGACCTAAATCTGCAGTCATTTGAGTGACAGTGCACAAATCTAGTGCTTCTGTTCAGTGCCAGTTCTTTGACCTATACTGAGTATTGTATTTATCATATATAATAAGACCTGGGCAACTCAATGGGCCTTTGTTTGATTGAACAATGAACCTGACTCAAGGCTAATTTTGTGTGCCACTTACATTCTTATCTGGTGGCACTTTCCCCTCATGAGTGGGATTACATTGAGCAAGTCTGGAACCAGCAGCAACCCCTCTGTGTTTGTCCCTCTTTCCTGCAATGGCGCTGCTCTGCTGTGAACAAGCGGTTCAAAGTAGTGATTATGCAGGCATGTTTAGTCATGTGACCCAAGAAGAATTTTTCACGTAAAGCACACACAACCTTAAATTGCACAACACAGAGTTGTAAAGATCCAGGCCCTAAAGACACAACGTGTAACACAGACTGTGTGTATATAAGCACATTTGATAAGTTAGTTTGGCCAGTTTAAAATGTCCGACACAAAGCACTTGTTCACTTCTATTTTGAAAGGCATTTTGAACTTACTTTTGATTGTCCCTGTTTTTTGAGTTGCTGTCACTTTAAGCATAGTTTATGTCTGGGAAAATCCATTCATGAATGAGCAGTTCTGTGACCTATTTATTAAGATTATACACTCTAAGATTCATTAAACGCATAATAATTGCTGCTTCCTGCTATTTCACTGCTTCCTGCCTAGTGTATGAACCCACAGGAGCTGACAGGCATTTTTGTATTTTGCCACTGCTCCCCCTGGTGGAAGCATGTGGACCTGCGGCTCGCCCTTTTTGACTCACGCGGCCTGTGTCTCTGTGCAGTGACCCTCCCAACTCTGGGCGGTCAGTACCCCATGTTCTCCAGTGGCCCCGCTGCTAAACTATTGGAGGAGGGGAAGATGCACGCGGTCGAGCACCTGATCAACCCCCTGGCCATGCAGCACGACCACTCCACGGCCGCCGCCGCCACTGCCGCCGTCCTTCCCGCCGTCTCCACCCCACCCCCATTCCAGGTGCTCCATGGTCCCATTGCATTGACATCTTCACTCTCACCATCTCAGTGGCCTTGCATTGCACATATATACAGACTCATGTCATCTTTTTTCTGGAAAGAAAAATGTCAGTCAGCATTTCAATACAAACGCCAGGGAAAATTTTCCATTCCCGCCACAATGGTCTTTACAGGGTTTCCTCATTACATTACATTACATTTCAGACGTTTAGCAGACGCTCTTATCCAGAGCGACTTACACAACTTTTTTTACATTGCATCCGTCTATACAGCTGGATGTATACTGAAGCAATGCAGGTTTAGTACCTTGCTCAAGGGTACTACAACAGTGTCCCACCCAAGTATCAAACCTGTGACCTTTTAGTTTACAAGACCAGTTTTTTACCCATTATACTACACTGCTGCCCACTGCTCGCTTCATAAATGCTTGGCATGTAGAGGAAAACTTTCAATGTGACTATTTTTCACAGTGCAGTCCATTGGTTGGGTCCACTAAATTAGATTCAAGGATCATACTTCTAAGAGTTCAATGGATTTTGACCCATTCAATGATTTGGCTCTTTCCAGCCATCTCACCCTTGGCTCCTCTTCCTCCGTACCCCCTCCTTACAGGGCCGACCCATCACCCCGGTGTACGCCATGGCCCACAACGTCCAGCGCATCCCGACGGCGGCGGCGGCGGCCGGCCTCTACGGGGCCGGCTACGGGGCCAGCTACGCCGTGCCCATCGCCGCGCCGACCACCGCCACCCTGGCGGCCCTGCAGAAGAACGCGGCCGTGGCGGCGGCCGCGTACGGAGCCTACGCCGGCTACATGCCTCAGGCCTTCCCCGCCGCCGCTGCCTTCCAGGTGCCCATTCATGACATCTATCAGACCTACTGAAGGAGCCTGTGGCCGGGCCGCGCTCTCTGACGCCCCCTACAGGGACAAGAAGGAAACTGAAGAAACACTGAAGTACTTACAAAGCGCAATATCTCTTTTTAACGTTCTGAAGTTTGCTGGTTTGTGTCCAAAGCTCAGAAGTTTTTAACAGAAGTTATTTTAGTAAAGTAAAAAATTTGACTTTTTCAACAACAAAACAAAACTTTTTCAGAAATACTGTGTTTGTTAACAGGAGTTAACATCTTTCTAGAGTTTTATAGACAATTTAATGGGGGTTTTTTTAGACGCTTGCATCTTCCGTCCATACACTGTCTAAAGTTTCGAAAGAGGATGTTTATCATTATTCATGTATTATTATTATTGTTATTATTATTATTATTTCTGTTTTTATTGCTTTGGTTATGATGTTGTGAATGTTATTCCTGTTGAGGTGGTTTATCTTTATAAAATGATGTGGTACAGTATGAAGTTTTTATATAAGTGGTGCACTCCAGGATTAGGCTGAGCCTCTTTTCACAGAACATTGTCTCTAAAAACATACAATGACTGCACATACAAAAGACAGCCACACACTGTGACATTTAAGTCACACTGATAATACAAAAGAACCGACACAGGTACTACAGGCACCATCTTAGAGCGCAGTTGTTATTTGAATATTTTCAACCATGTCGAAATGTCTTGGGTATCAGACTTTCTTTTGAAAGACTTGATTCTGCATTTTTCATTTACCAAAGACTTGTGTTTTGGCCGACTGATATAACAAACTTGTCTGTGAGGTCAGGAATCTTTCAGGAATCCTTGATAGGGCTCATTCTCACTGGTCAAAAGTTTGGTGTAGGTAGAGTATGCAATATCAGTTTCAGGACTCTCCAAACAGTTGCTTACATTTTTGTAGAATCTCACCTAAGATCCCTTTCAGCATTATCGGGTGTCCATTAAAAAAGCAGTGCACTAGAGACTGATGGGACATGGAGTTCATAACTTGTCAAACACACTTCACAAACTCATGCTCCTCCCATTAAGCTCTCTGTGATTCTTTGCCTTTTAAATACATTCCAGTGCTCAGTCTGCTCATACAAGCCAGTTGCTAAAACAGTAATACATGGTAGTGTGTGTGAATTTTCTAAATTATTCTGTGCCTGCATACTGTTTACAGCTACTTCTGACAACTGACAAACCCTGAAATATGAAGGACACAGAATTATGTCAGTTGGTTGCCTACACCATTCTGGGAACACTACCAGAGGGTGTTATGTCTCCATTGACTTCACTGTAACTGAAATGAGAACTTTTAAAAAAACCCTTCTGCATAGAATATACCTATTTCTCTTGGCATTTCTCTCACTTCAATCATTTTAGCAATTTAAATCAGCACCACCAATCATAATGCAACATCTAGCATGAATGTGGTTCATTTTTCAGCTGCCAGTAACATGCTGTATGATGCCATTATATACAACCCGGGATGAATTGAAAATAGCAGATATTCTATTAATTTTCCATAACCCCTCACACTCCCTCATTTATTATGTTTGTTACAGCAATGTACACCATCTGAATTTAACTTCTGATGCACTGTTTATTCATTGTGTTCAACATCCCTACTCTAAATTCAGACCCCAAAATAAGCACAGTGAGCTTTAGCCACGGTATGTATTGTACAGGGAGGCAAGCTGATGGAGAACAGGCAGAGATAGAATGAGACAGACATTGTTTAAGCTGCGTACAGAACTGGAACTCCTGTAGACCTATTTTACTTGACCTCTTAGAGCACTATGGCGTACATGTGTAACAAAGAGGAAGCGACACGTAAGGGTGTGAGCATGGCTAGCTTCTGTCTTACTCGATAGCCAAGTGAGTTTTTCCATCAAAATATGGCATATTTAAGTTTCAGCGTGTTTCTCTTATGTGACTTATTCTACATGTGATTTTCAAAATAATTTTGTAGCTTCTATAGCCACTATGCTGGGCTTCCCACTATATTTAAACGGGAACTTCACACTAAAGTACAGTTTTATTCTGTTCAGTTATAATATGTGAGAAAGGCATAAATTGTAACATTACTGTATAGCGTTCTAGCTTTCCATCTCCCATCCTGAAAATATCTGTGTAAAGTGGTATGATTCACATCACGGGGTAGCCACACCCATTGTATAGGTATTTTTAAGAGAGGCGTTCTGAATTCAGGACACAAACAATAAAATATCTAAACATCTAAACAAATATAACTTTGAAAAATGTCGGGGTCATTAAAATATAATAATATCAAATTAGGACGTAGTTTCACCTTTAGGATATCATAGATTTGGGGATGTCTAGATTTGCAATTTTGGATTGCAAAATACTATATCTTCTTAACAAATAATCACTCCTCTTATCCTCTGTTCTGTACAGTCTGAAGCACTGCACGTGGGCTGATATTACATTGCATTTATCTTTTATTTTGTTTTGGATTTAACTGTCATCAGCACGGGAGATAAATTGCATATTTGAAAGAAAGAGACTTGACATTTTGCAAGGAGTGGGGAAAAAAAGATTGAGATGAAGCCTGAATCATGCTTATTTGTATCATTTGGGTCCACATGAGAAAATAATTAGAAACATTCCCCAATGTAATTTTACAAGCACTTTTCTGTACTTTGTGTCTGTATGAAGGACATTGCGTTTTGTACCGTGCGACACGTATAATAGATAAAATCCTGAGAATGTACTCTGTGAACTGTGCATTCCCACAGGTCCAAGCTGCTCATCTGAGAACAAGAGAGGTCAGAGCACTCTTACTTGACTATCACCAAGTATAAGTGAATGTCTGCTCTTTCACAGTACTCAAAAAGCATTTCCTGTTGTATATGTGAGACCACTTCTAGGTACAATACATGCATTTTGATGAAGTAACTTGTGTATTTAAAGTGAAGCCAAACAAATATGCAATACAGGGGTGGTTCTGGTGTCTTTGAAGAAAATATTTCTATAGGTTGTCTATTTTCCAGCTGGGTTTTTCCGTTGTTGTCTTGATAAAAACAATATTATTTACTTGGGTGTGTTAACATTTTCACAAGAAATGGTTTGTATTTAGGGTTTTTTTTTTTTTACTATTTTGAGGGTTCTTTCTCTTATTTACTTCACTGTTTGTAACTGGAATGTGCTGTACCCATTGTGTATTGGTGTACGCGCTTAAATGTTGCTTTAAATGTTTGGTCCTTCCTTTTCATTATTTCGAGAGTGTTCATATAACTATAATATTTAGTCTGACACAAGTAATGTCACTGTCCATGTGTACCTGTCCCATGTCACAGTCTGTGGTCTATGTTGGCCAAAAGAGAGGACGGGCACACAGCAATGCTACCCATAGAAGTTGTGCGGAAGAAAATAATTTAATGCTGGCATTGCTTTGCTGCATGGACTTGCGTCTTGTTCCATTGTATTTCAATGTGTTTTTAAAAAAAATGTGGTATTACCTTGCTGGAACAGGAACTTTGATGCCCGTGCAGTGTTCACAGCCTGTTTAAAGGCTGTTCTTGTGGTGTTTAGAAATGTTTATAACCTATAAAATGTTCTTTATTAACGCTCTTTATGACAACAGGAGTCGGGACATATTTAATATATGCAGTGAGAGTGTGTTGTATATGAAGCTAAGCAAATACTGAGAAAATATAGTATAATATATTTGGAAAAAAACATATCCTTTTACTTTATTTCTCTCTTGTTATGGAGCATAACCTCAACCACAACTGTTTGCCAAAGTGTCCAATGATATGAGAACATTTGTGATAAAAGAGTTCATATTATATGTTGTGCTTATTTGTTGTACAAAGCGGAGGAGGAGGTGTTCCCTAATTCATTTCAGAGAGCAAGTAATTTCATTTGCTACTCAGTTTCAACTGAATTGCGATTTAGGGAATTGACAAGCCTCCTATGAAGAAACCATTCTTCTCCTGTGATCATTTCACTAACACTACATAAGTAGTACCCTTAACTTGAAAAGGTTTCTAGCTACTTAAACGAACAATGCTTTGAAAGTTTATGAAATATTTTAGACTATGTTTTAGTGTGCTTTTTTGCCAAAATGTACTTTATCTTCTGCATCTTCTTAGGCCTTTTATCTGTTTTCTATTTTTGTGATGTTTTTAAAAAATGTATTCAGGACTATTTGCCTTTGTAGTTGTAAGTAGTTAATAAAGCATTTTTAAAAGGAGACTGGTTTCGTTTTTAATTTTTTACATAACTGAAAACATTACTCTTGTGCCAATTTGTATTTAACTGATTTAACCAGTATATTATTGTTAAAGAGATTACACCAACATTGTCTTTAGAAATACACATGTTCATTGTTCCATTCCAAATTTGATGCCCTGGAGTACAGAGCCAAAACAACAAAATGATACAATTATCACCGTCCATATACTTGCGGACTGCGCTACGTATGCCTTATTCATCATGGTTGTTTCAAAGGTTTGATGAAACATCTGAAGGAGAACCGACCGAACGTATTCACTAAACACAAACAATAGAACATTGTGATACATCCAAATTGCACCATGTGTGGTTTTAACATCGTGGCTAGCAAGAAACTAGTGTGGTTTCTAGAACGTTGCTTGTTAGCAATATTTGTGCTAGCTAAGCACCTGAAACCTTATATAAACTAATGTAAGCACACAGTATTTATTGAGAAACACACATTTTTGTGACTTTACTTAGGAAAGTCCAGGTTAGTGTGGTCTGCCCTGTCATGACCTGCAAGGGCCATGACAGGGAAAATAATTCCAAAAGCTTTACCAGAGCTCGCACAACACTGGCAGCGAGATTTATGTGCAGAGACCGAAACACATTATTGAATGCACCTTCTAAGGATACCATTAGATGGCACTGCAGTCATATGACAGAGTTCACAATGTATTTCTGTTCTTTCTCCCTGAGAGTATTGATTTGACCTGCAAATTAAGCGAAACCTTACCTTGGCTTGACAACTTGACACACCTAAACCCAACCCAAGTTGAAGGTGCTAAAGGATGCTACAAGTCCTCATTCGACCCAGCCTGAACCAAATAGTATTAGTCCAGTTATTCATGCACGTTTCTCATGTCATAATACTGGCTAAATCTAGTAATAAGAAGGTTATTATTCATGGTAATAACAATCATATTACGTCTTTGTTAAAAAAATTCTTATTCTTAACTCTTATTCTGATCAGTATGGTAAAGATAAGTTTCAGTTCTGAAGAAGCTGATATTTGGACAGCTTAATATCATATTTTGTAATTGTAAGCATTTGGGGATAAAATGTTTGTATTATGCAAATTATGCAATTCTGAATGATAATAAAATAAAAAACAATCTCTTTTAAAACACATTTTGTCTTATTATTTCAGATACAGGAAAAGTACATAGAAACACTGGAACATCTTGTTTACACTCATTGCTATTTACCATATTCTGCAATTGAAGGATGATTTTATTGTTTCCATTATGAGAAGATAGGTAACTATAACTGTATTTTGTATATATATTCCAACTAAAATATTAATCTAATGCATTCTTTAATCCTAAAATTACAGAGAATATACTTATATACTTACATAGTTTTATTCTGGGAAACAGAAACACAAATAGGAGATGATCTCTAGAGAACAAACACTAGAGAATTCCAGATTTTTCTGCACATGAGGGCTAATAAGATCATGTTCACTGAAAGCACATAGATTTTTAAAAGTCTTCAAAACCCCCCAAAAATACATTAATCTGGGCAAAGTTAAAACATGGAACATACGCAGTCAGTGCTTGTTGAAGAGTGTGCAGTTTTAAATGTTGTTGTTCCTTTTTATTTGTCGCATGTAGAGAGTGTTAATAATCCATAGCGCGTTTTAAAGAAATACAGCAACGCGCTGGGGAAATTAGAGCAGAGAGTTTAGCTGTCAAACTGCTATTTTCAGCTGTAACTCACCGCGTACTACTGCTTAATCCAGGCTGCTCTGTGCCCTGCCTGCTAAAAATGCGTTTGCAAATCCTCTCCTTGGGAGAGTGTAGGCAATCAGATGCTTCTGATTCGCTCAGGTTTCACATTAGCCCTTGTATATGTACGCCGAGTGCAACTGGAGGCGCAGTCGATTACTGCGAGCACATGTCAAACCACCCAAAGAGCTGAACAGCAATGATATTTACTGGGAATGAATGACCACATGCCTTCGCTGAACACTGAACACAGACCTTCACTGTCTTCTGCGAGTAATTAGAAAAACACATACGAAATAACTACACAGAAAATGAGAACGATTGTCTTTTATTCAGTCCTTTTGTTTTGGCTCAGTCACCTCAGAAAAGAGTTAAGCGTTGATGTTACATTATTGATTGTGTTAGCAGATGTCCATTATGCCCTCTGTATTCTGTACATCTTCCATTTACGAGGTGGGATATTTCCTGAAGCAGACTGGATAAAGCGATGTAGAGCATAACCCTTTCAGGGCAGTGAGTCCATAAGACCTTCTATAACCATCTATAAGAACAGCGTCTCTGGGGAGTTGAAGTACACAGAGGTAATCTGCTAACTGCAACTATAACAAATGGGAATGAGGTGGGTAGACTACTTGATAATGTGAATTACAAGGATTCCTGAAAACCCTGTCTGTCTTCCCCTAAAAATTGGGCTTGCTCATTCAACTTGTGCCAATCAAAGTGCGCAGCATACATAGTGTCCAGTGTTAATTTAACTCTAACAGTGATAATTCAACTCTTAACGGATAACATTTAGTCTCACATTGCAGAGTGGGACCAAATGCTATCTGTTAAGAGTTGAATTATCACTGTTAGAGTTCAAGTGGCACTGGATATTTTATTAATGTATATTGGTTTCTCAATCACGCTTTTAAGTTCCACAATGGCCAACTTTTTTCTTTTTTCTTTTAGAGTACAGCCCATATCAGGGCCTTTCGTTTTCTGAGTTTAAAAGCCCCGCCCCTCCGAGATGACGGTTTCTCTGCCTTTGTCATGCACCATAAGGCCAAATGCATTGAAATACATTATTGATGCGCATTCGCAGTGTGTGTGGATTGTCTTACATCTTGCACCACGTTTGAAAGCAAAGCTGGTCATTAACAATTAACCACATTGTTTCGGAACAGAAAATATTCTGAGCGCTGAACCCTGGGAGGAGCCATTGTGGTTCAGCATTAGCATCTGGTTTCCAGCAGGTCAACCAGATACAGCATGGCTGTGTTCTCCTCCATGGACAACGCTCCAGCAGCATCGGTGATAGGAAATTAAAGATCGGTTTACCAGCTTGCATATAATCACTAAGAACTGTAACGAACAGCACAGTCTGTTAAAGGCTGTTTACTAACAAGCAAAATAACTATGTTGAGCAGTAAACAACAAAACAAAAACTGGAGATAAATAATTTAAAACTGGTATACAGTAAAGTCACAGGACTTAAACTTAAACTTAAATGTTTTCTGATTATTAATATTGTCACGTACATATACTGTATAAGACGGAGGGCAGACAACTGACTCTTCAATGTAACTGAACGACCACAGTTTTACAAACACTGCTAGCGTTGATATTATTGAGATCAAAGTAAATTCATGTTCCATAACACAGCCAATTTTAATCATTTAAGCCAGGAAAAAAAAATATTCATCCACATATTTGAAGTTGATTTTTTTAGCCAACAAGTAAGGGCTGACAGAACATGTTTAAAAAAAATAAAAATAAATAAACCAAAGGAAATTATCAGGCATTGAGTGTCAGGGGGCTTTGCCAATGACCAGTACGCTCATGAGGAAGACCATGATGAAGAAGATCCACATGAAGAAGCGGTCCATGACCTTGGCCACCTTCTTCCACTCGGCGCCCTTGGCGCAGGTGGCCCTCTGCTCGCGGAAGCAGGTGGCGATGTACTCCACGTTCCTCAGGAGCTTGTCGTGGTGGCCGCAGGAGCACGCGTACGCCGCCGCCGCCTTCTCGCCGCAGCAGCCCTCGTCCTTCTTCTCGCGGTCCTGGGAGAGCCCGCGGGGCAGCGTCTCGCCGTTGCCGTGGTGACGGGGCCGGTGCCCGTCGTCGGGGCGACGGTGCTTCTTCACGTCCCCGTTGGTGTGGGGCTCGTCGGCGTGGAGCGGGCTGCGCTCGGTCTGGGCCGAGGTGCAGTTCTCGCCCACCTCGTACACAAAGAAGATCTTGGACATGTAGTCGATGATGAGCACTTTGGCCCACTGAGGGACGGGCTTGGCCTCGGCGCCGCAGAAGTGGATGTTCATGATGAAGATGGTCAGGGCGGTGGAGGCTGTGATCATGGTCATTGTGGCTATGTAGTACTTCCCTATGAGGACCAGAATAGACAAATCATGAATTATGATTACTGCAACAACGTTAACAAAACCCAGCAATGACAAGAATTTTATTATTAATAATAATAATAATAATAATAATAAGAAGAAGAAATAGAAGAAGAAGTAGAAGAAGAAGATGATGATGATGATTATTATTATTATTAGAAAAAGATGAAGAAGAATCATCATCATCGTCATCATTGTTATAATTATTATTATTAGAAGAAGAAGATGAAGATGAAGAATCGTCATCATCATCAACAACATCATCATCATCATTGTCATTATCATCATCATCAATATTATTATTAGAAGAAGAAGAAGAAGAAGAAGAGGGGTCATGTGAGGATGGACCCGCAGGATTCGAGCAGCAACCCCCCATGCTCGCTCACCTATGAGAGGCACACTCTCAGAGGGCGGCATGCTCTCAGCCACCATGAGCTGGAAGACGGTGAGGGCCAGCAGCACCGTCACGCCCAGGGACACCTTCTCCCCGGAGTCGGCCGGCAGGTAGAAGCCCAGCGGGGCCAGGAAGGAGATCATCACGCACGGGATGAGCAGGTTGAAGATGTAGAAGGAGGAGCGGCGTTTGAGCAGCACGGTGTAGGTGATGTCCGGGTACGGGTCCGAGCAGCAGCCGTACATGATGACGTTCTTGGTGGCCGGCATGCCGTGGCACTCCCACTCCACGTTCTCCACGAAGTCCGACAGGTCCCCGCTGCTCATCCCCATGGTGATGTCCACCTGGTTGCCATTGTAGGTCCAGGAGCCGAAGGTGAGGTTGCACTGCTGGTTGTCGAAGGGGAAGTAGGACACGTCTACCACGCAGGAGCTCTTGGTGATGGCGGGGGAGTCCCAGGTGATCTCACCAGTGTAGCGCAGGACCACGTTGGTGTCTACCGGCCCAGAGAAGTCATCGTCCGCTCTGGGAGAAAGCGGGGGCGGGGGGGGGGGAGGGAGGTGACTCATACATTATGATCTATACTAACACAAAGCCTTTTATGAAAGTGGGTTAAGGAGCTAGTTTCTGTTTTTTAATTTAATTTAATTTTTTTGAGAAAATTCTTTTTGAATGTTTAATGTTTACGAGCTTTTTATTTTTCATAAATACAATATAAAGGAGGAGAATCCTTGGTTGCCATACGCTAATAGTGAGTCATTGAGTTCACTAACCAGAACTGTTTTTGGCGTACTTGTTATAGAGGACGATGTCGGGTCTCCAGACCAGGTTGCTGGGGATGCGGATGACCTCCAGTCCGTCATAGGCTTCCCTGTCCCACTTCAGATAGGTATCGTGCCACGTCTGTCTGATCCACAGATATGCAATCAGCACCTGGTTTCTCTCGTCCTGTACATACGAATACAACATTGGCATTTATGGACATCAACCCATCTTAGTGTTCACTATATTACAGCTCATTTATATTTCATGGTACTAAAATGTGGATTTTTATAAGTACAGCAATAAAATTCATCGTAGCCAGTTCTGCACATATTTTCCTCTAGAATTAGCAAGATCACACTCCTTGATAATCTCCTTTTCTGAAAGCAGAAAAACGTAAAGATGGGAACTAGTTCCAGGAACACACAAGCGCGCGCACACACACACACACACACTACATGTACACACACAAGCACTACACACATCCAGTCACACACAGACCGCATGTATATACCTTCATAAGAGTATAAGCAGGATGTGAGTGTATCTATTGTGGCTACAAATTCAAAGAAAAAAAAGAAACCACAGCGTTGTCAGAAGCATAAAGTTAATGTATTTTTCTAACACATTTTTCCAGAACATAGGCCTTCTTGACAAATGAAACTGCAAGTAATCCAAAAGTATCAAAAATATTACATTAGACTGCACGTTTAGAATGGTTTAACAGAATATGCTACCAAGTACATTTTTGTCATGTAATTTGAAACAAGTACCGTGATATATTTAACAAGTAATCCACCTAAAACTAGTTATAACAAAGATGTTACCAATGTAAAAACAAACAGCATACTTATTGTTGAAAATTGGGTCTAGGAATGGCACTAATTTCTGTATCATTCATGTGAAAAACATATAATGTCCAAACATTTTAACTATTAAAAGTATATACAATATAGCCAAATTAACTGAACACTGCAGACTTGGACCAACAAAATAAACATGAGGGACCATTTGTAATTATTATTTTCTGCAATTTTATGTTGCTTGTGGTTTAAAAATAGCATTCAAGCACCAGCTAATAAACAAATTTGAGACCATTTAGCCAACCTTAACTCTTTGGACATGTTATGGGAACCAAAAAAATGTTATTTGCATTTAAATAAAATGTGTGGCTTTGCTGTACATATAGAATGGCATGTCTAATTTTTGTACAAATAGTGAAAACATCATCCCCATTTGAGGACAGTCTAATCATACCAAACTTAAACTTGCTTAATATAATTATGAATATCAAAAATATATTTCTTAGGATAAACAAATGTATACAGCAAGTCATTAGACATTTATTAAATGAAAGTTATGCAAGTTACACAAAGATGATGCCCTCCTGACTGGACACATGAAGCGTTGGCAAGGATGACTCACAAACAGGAAATTGCATCACTGATTGGATACTGTACCTCTTCCAGACTGTCAGACTGGCTGAAATCAAGACTTGGCAGTCAATATCAAGTACAATCCAGACGCAGGGGCATATCATTGGCCAACACAAGGCAGAGTTTTACCACAGGGACAAAGAAGAGTGCTTCTCCATGGTAACAGGACACAACCCGCCGGAATCTACCTTTCTAAGTATTCCATCTCTGTAACCGTGATACCACCCAACTGATTGAGCTAAGTGTTTAAGTTGTTAGAGTAAGACGAGTGGTATTTCTACTGAGCGATACTGATGCAGGTGTGTGTGCATGTGTCTGTGTCTGTGTGTGAGTGTGTGTGGAGGTAGGTGGGACATATATTGTGAGTAAGTATAAGGAATACATTTATAGCTACTCTTATATTTTATTCAAAGACAATCATAGAAATGAAACCAGAAATCCCTTGTGACTGCTCCTGTTTGGCATGAACTTCACCAACTGCATTAAACGTTATCCTTAATCTCACATTTCTCACCTACTGAGGCAAAGATCTAAGATAAAACCCAGACAAGTCTATCGATAATGTGTACAGTTTTAAGCCAATTCAAAGTTCCTCAGATCTGGGTGGCAGCAACACGATATTGACATGAAGGAAAGCATGCTGGTCCAAACCTGCCACATCCATAGCCTACTCAGCACTGAGGCCAGGCTGTAACTTTTTGGTGTTTAATAACTAACATTAATAACAAAACTCTGCAATGGCTTATGAACTCTGGTTAGGCTACTCACTGAAATTCTCAGCAAAACTCTGCAATGGCTTATGAACTCTGGTTAGGCTACTCACTGAAATTCTCAGCAAAACTCTGCAATGGCTTATGAACTCTGGTTAGGCAGCTCAGCTCCCCAGTTTTGGCTTCCAAAGTCACCCACAGGTTGGTCTTGGGAAATCATTGCATCCATAGACCATAGGCCACACAGGGTCCCATTTAATTGTAGTTGCATATAGTTTAGTTTTAGTGCTTGATGATGCACATTTTTTATTTTTTATTTTATACACATCAAGTCTTTTTTTGTTGATTTTATCTCTGTTTTCGTCTTCTCTTATGTTTTTATGAAGCACTTTGTAATTTTGCTTTTGGTAAGTGCTATATAAATAATAATAATAATAACAACAACAACAACAACAACAACAACAACAATAATAATAATAATAATAATATATTATTATTATTATTATTATTATTATTATGTCTACCCCAATCTACGTCTGTATACCCCCTCCACCATCTGCCCTTGTGCCGGACTCACCATGTCTTTGATCTGGGACAGGGTGATCTGCAGGGTGACGTTCAGGGCCTTGTCTGTGTCCTCCACGGGGCGCAGAGCGTTGGAGTAGTTCTCCATCAGGTCGTTCAGAAGCTTCCGGGCGTACTCGCCCTGAGCTGAGCGACCCGCTGAGGGTTTGTGTGAGGGAGGGGGGAGGAGGCACCATCATGAGCAAACACAATGGAAAATGACATTATATTGCATTACAGGCATTCAGCACATGTTCTTATCCAGAGTGACTTAGACAGCTCTCCGTACCAACATACACACTAGTGTCTATATTGGGACAGAATGGCACATTCAGCCAGAGGTGGTCCACAACAGACTGCACACATACAGATGAGTACTGCACGGGCTTACAGTACCAATGCCCTGTGGTCTTTTTCTGTACATTAACAGAATGATATATACAAAAATGAATACATTCCAAAGCTCACAAAGTTTTCCAGCACATATTAAAGACACTATTATATAGATGTCTTTTTTTTCTTTTTTTGTTAGATTGCTGAGAAAATATACTCATCCCTGTATAAATGTTAGTATCAGTAAGTAGAAAAATGAATTACTGACTAATTTAATAATATTACTGAATACTGAACAATTCACCTTACAAATTTATTTGGAAACAGCATTTTGTGTAAAAAAAACTAACCCCTTGAAAAAATGCTCAATAATGAGATAGATGTTGGCCTTACCTTCCAAGAACAACATGACGAAGCCAGCAATTAGAACCATTCCTTTCATTTTAAGAAATGAAACGAACAAAACTGCGAGACAATTCGAAGTAAACCGCCAGCCGAATGCGAGTCTGGAGAAGGCTACTCGAGGCGCCGCCCAGTCGATTTACATGTCGTTCAACCCCAATTAAACCCAAAAGTAGGAGAGCGCCGCACCGTTTCCGTTGGCTCCCTCCATCAATTGCTCGGCGAGTGGCTTTCCCAGATACGCGGTATCGTACAGCATTCGCTTGTGGAACCGGAGCCGGGCTATCACGTAGCATGCAGAGCGGGGGGAAATTGGATGCTCCAGACTACCGGCTCACTGCACACACTGGCCTTTCATCAACTGTCAGATCTGACTGACAGTTGAATGGCATGGATTAAGACAGCTAGATTATGCAGTAGATACAAGAATAGAGGAAGTATAAAACAAGAGGTGAAGACATCCTCTTTACACATAGCTTCTTCGTCTTCTTCTTCTTATTATTATTATTATTATTATTATTATTTTAATTATTATTATTTTTATTATTATTATTGTGTTTTTATTACTATAGGTTTACTGAATGACAAGTATTAAAGTTAAACTGCCATACTTTTAAAATAGCTGGTATATGTTGCTCCATGTTGAGGACTGAAAGAGTTCTTTATGTAGCATGCACAGGTTTCCCAGGAGCATAATTTTGTTATTGTTTATCTCGTATTCAAAACTGGTCACTCTACAAAGCCAGACAGGCCATTTATACCCTAGAGTTTCACCTAAGCATTTACGCTACTGTAATTTTAGAAGACAGCAGGCTGTAGTTCACCAACCTCAGAGAAAGGATAGGGCAAGCCTCCACGTGATGCGTATACTTCTTGGAGATTGTCTGCGTTGTAGAATTTAAAATTAACTTATCAAATTATATATGACATACAACATGTACTGCAAATATTTAAAGATAATAAAACAGCATTCATTCCTGATGAAGTGTACCATCAACTGGGAACGTATTATTTTTCTGTAATCCTTTGTTCTTTTGTATTCATTTGTTTGTGAATGCCTGACTCGGGCCATAAAACAGCATAATGAAAGCTGTTTTTCTGTGTTTTGTTTATCGTTTGCCTCCACCATGGTGCGTGGCGGGACTTTTTGTGAGTACCAACAAAAAAATCCCCTCCTGCTTGAACAGCCTTCATTCTGACAGGTAGTGAGATTAAACTGGCACCTCCTATTATTGAAAACGCTGTGCCTTTTTTGAATATCTCTTCTTACATCCAGTAATGTATTATTATTGAGTGCGAGGGGCAGACTTTGCCATTGAAATTCAGTCAGACGAAAATGCAGAGGTCACATTGTTTTCACAACACTCCAAGTCTGTAGTCTTTTTGCTTTTCTTTGTTTCACATCATTTCAGAAATAGCATTACAGCAGAGCCTCACAGCTTTTCGCGCACTCAATAATTGTAGAGAACAAAGGACGCAAAAGTAATGAATCCCTGCAGAAATCAGTTGGAAAAAAGAACTTCAGTAAACGGGGACACAAACAAATGGAAATGTTTGCCCTGCACATCGAGATACTGCTGACAAGTAGTGTTTGCAGATGTAATGAAAACAAGAAAACAGTCCATTCTCAAAGTTAGAAGAACAGTCACCACATGATCATTATTATTAGCACAGGATTGTTATTATTTTTTTGCATTTAGCATTAAAAACATATGCACATTTGCATAGTGATTTATGTCATACATAGCCAGACTATGTCACTGTTTAGGCAACAAGTAATGATATACCTTCAATAGCAGCTGCTATCTAACAATATGTATTTTTTTTTGACATAGAACCATAAATACAGGAATATACACATGAAAATTTGGAAATCAGAAATCGGAAAAGTGTGAACTGAAGTGAATAAAATGTAATTACCTCTTCTTCTTCCAGGTCACGTCCACATCACTTCCAGGTCACTACAGATGGCCCTTATGTGGGTGCCTGCTCGACTTTACATTACAATAACCTGTGAGCTAATTTATACAGACACAAGTGTTTTATAACTTGAACCTATGCAGCAGGCTTAGGTTATTGTATGTCTTTATTTAGGGAGCAGACTCTCAGAGGAAGTATATAGCCTGTACATTAGTCATTTATACAGGTCAGGGATTACCTGAATCACTTTACTTGAATCACTACCTATTTGAAGTCTCACCTACACAAGATCATGATTCATTAGCAGAAATGTCTGTCCCCCAAAATTGAAACCATTGTTTCCCCAGAAGTTGGACAGATTTATCTCGTAACAGTTAAAATTAAAGCACAATTTATAGCACAATTCATGTTATTTTAAGATATAGAATAATGATGTACATTTGACTCTGTTTTAACAGTAGAGTGTGGCAGATTATTCCAGAAACAATATACATAAATGGGTATGTAGGTGAATTCGGCTGACTGAGAAAGAAGGTGTTTCTGCCAGCTGTAGGTGGGTGGCATAATGTACCACAGTGGCTCACGTGCATGTTCATCTTATCTCTTTCTCTTATCTGTGTGAGGTGGTGCAGCCTGAGGCCCAAGTGAGACAGTAAAGAGCTGGAATCGACAGCTGGAATCGCTCCACCAACAGTCAGCTTTCACACTGATACATCAAGGTGCCTTTTTTAAGAGAGTGCCAAATGGACAAGGTGGAGTCATAACCACTCACACTTTCTAGAATATTTACTTCGCACGCATGCCGCGACACATTTACGCCCAGACACGCGCATGCTCGCGAATGCGCTAACGCACCAGCATGTACGAACTGATAGATTTCAACTTCACTTTCAAACGCGCTTGATGAAAATCTCCTGCGGCTTAAAATGGTAATGGCTACGCTTGAATACCGCATGAGAAACGTGATGCTCCGAGCTGCTCATTCATATGAGAAGTCAAAATGGACACGCGAAAGACCTGCTGGTTCTTTAACTGGAGTTTATTGCACACAGCAGACTCTAATTTCTGACCTTGGCCCGCTGAGTTAAAGAACACCATTATAAATATTAAAATCAACAGTGACAACTCCAGGTCAGATAAGACCCATTTTTTTTTAAATGCCAGAGGCACCTATGGACACATGGACACGCAGGAGACATTTTTGGCTTCAATGGATATCGACGAAACAGCTTTGTTTGAGCAGCCAATGCTGTGAAATGAGAGCTCTGCTGCGGTAACTCGATCACAGGTGCTTCCTGTACAAAGATGTTAAAACTTTGTGGTTGGGCTCACAAAGCCACCTCATCTGTTTATATGTACAACCGTTAATTTAGAGACCAAGGGTTGAGCTCACAAAACACAATTTCCAGGCAGCATTTCAGATTCACTCATTATGAGTGTCCCAATCCCTGGAAAAGTCCATTAGGACCATTCATGGTAGTATACATGACTCAAAGGTAAACTGAACCCAAAAATAGATATCAACATCATGTTCAGGGACATGTTATTCAGGGACACAAGCAAGATAATTAAATGTCAGTAGACGATTGCTGTATTTGGTGTAAGAAATTTTTTTCCCTTTTCTTTCAGTGTTACTGTCTGTTTTTGTGTGCATTACAGGGTATTTTATTTTTGGCTTTTTGTGGCTGGTATGGGGAATTTGCAGGTTCAAGGTATGAAGCAAGAAAATACACATACATTAATTGCATTGCACCTTCTAGAGGTTTACAGGCTTCCAGAGGTGGTACATGTGCAAATAATCCTTTTTATAAAAATACATTTTATTTTATTTTCGGTCAGAACTATTTCCTACAGTACATGCAACCTGAGACCACTGTGCTCAATGAAAGAAGCACCAACACAAAAAAACAGATATGTTTATATTTGTGAATGAAAGCTAAAAACTTCATATGTATAGCCTATATGCAAAAGTAAAATGTTGCTGCACAAGCTGCTTTGATACTGGCTGATAGCTGGTTCACAGCTGTGTAGCTGGTTAGGTGCTATGGTCTATTATTGTTGTAGCAGAGTTTATTTGCGGAAACTTTAGCTCCTACTATCTTTGGCTTTGTTTTGCATGCCGTTTGATTATCAAACAGTTCTGAGTCAGTCTGTTATTTTACTGTAGAATTAAGACTGTGCTTCACTCTCCTATTTGATACATTTTTTAAATCCTGGTGTTCAAGTTACCAAAAGCATACTGGCAGTGCTGTGAGGCCCTCATGCACAGACAAACCTCATCATTGCTAACAGTCTGTCAGATTCTCAGGTTCGGGCCCATGAGCTTGTCAGCTCCTCTCTGTCACTTGCCGGTGAGACGACGTAGATCTGCGGTTAACCAAACTCCCTCTAGGCGAAGCTGGAAGCCCTCCCTCTCCTTTCGTCTTGAACCCAGGGCCACCACGTCACAGATGAGCCCCTTGCTTCCTGCCCACTGAACACAGACACACAGGCAGCTCGTGGCACGCTAGAGAGCTGAGCTGTCTAAACGCACGCCAGCGCTTAGCTTTGTTACGATAAGAAGCTGTGGTCAATGCGAACGTGACAACAGGACTTTAAGCACGTACCAACCACGTGATATTTCACTTGACAAAATAATGATAATCAGGAAGATTTGTACAAAACATGCAAACTAGCATAGGTACATCTTGGTTACAGTACATTCTTGCATTGTGTTTATTTGGCAAAGGTTTTCATCCAGAGCGGACATTTATGATGGTCTTCTATCAATGCTAGCTAATTCCTAAAATGGTATTCAATTATGAAATTATGAATAATAAAATATAAATATTAACTGAGGATAATAATGGCTACCATCTTCATCACAGGAGTGGATATCCTGAGTAATATCTAGTAAAATACATAATAAGGTGATACAGTACATATGTATTTGCATAATACGCCAGGACATAATGTAAACACATATGTTAAAATGAAGCAGTGCAGATTTCTTATTTTCATGGCAGGCACAAGTTGCATTTTTTTACGTCTCTACAGCATGTATAATTCCAGATCAAAGCAGAAATCCGTTAACACATTTGAATAATTCAGATGTTCTGACTACAAAGGACTACCACATTTTAATTTTTCTATCTCATGTGTAATATGTGTTGACAATTCATGTCAAGCTTAAAGCCAGAAGAAACTAATAATGGAGAAAAAAAATGCTGCAAACCTTGTTAATGCGCCCTAAAAAGTAATTATTGAATTAATAAATAATTTCTTTCTAAGTACTTGAAGGACAAATGATTGCCTGTTTTAAGAAATACATTCAAACAAATTCCATCAAATGTCAGTGGCCGTTGCAATTTTCCAATCATCTAGATAATAAAATATTGTGATAAACATTTATTCCATTTCTTCTATATTTCATGGGACAATGGGCATTAAGTATGAAGAGCTATGAAGACCATAAAACAATGCAAAGAATAAAAAGTGTGATTTAAAAAAAAAAAAAAACTAGAACAATATTACAATTTTTTTAAATTTTTTTATTTATTTTGTGTTTAGCGTGTTTCTATACAAATGTAAATGCATGCTTTATAAAATTCATTTAAAACCACCAAAGCTCACTGAATGTGGACATAGGGAGAAAGTAATTATGAAATTAACCAAAAATAGTTTTATACTGGGCCATGGCTCACTCTGTGCACAGTACAGTACACATTGAGAGATCAGTTACTGTGGCACATGCAGCGTGGTCTTAATGGCTCAGCTTCAACACTAAGGTAAGTGTACACTGGACCACTGAGTGATGTGCTCTGCTTGCTGTTTCATTCAACTGATTCAAAGGAAATGGCACTGTCATAGCACTGTACCATGCATGCATTATCATTTATTTAATTATTTATATTTAGCCTTTGTTTTACCAGGAAGTCTCATTAAGATTTGGAATCTCATTTTCAAGGGAGACCTGGTCAAGACAGCAGTCAACGCAGCGTCAATATAAAACGGTACAATACATACATATAAAACTATATGATAAATATAAAACATACAGCAAATAAATCACAAATACAATATGTGTAGGCTACTAAAGGTGTGTGCATTTAAATTCAGCCTTTGATTAATTGAGCTCTTTTTGCAATTTGTTCCATGACAACAGGGCATAATAAATAAAAGTCAGTTTGACCCAGAGTTGCAAAAGCCCTTAGAACAATGTAAAGCAACCAATTAAATGATTGTACGTGATTGGACCCAGGACTCTTACAAAAGCGAGCGCTGAGATTAACAGGCAGTTTGCCTAAAACTGCTTTATAAATAAAAACATACCAATGTAAGAATGTCTAACCCACCAATTTATACAAAATACAATGGTAAGTGCACCCTTAATACAAAGATGCAGGACACACTGCATCGAGATTTCCCAAGATACAGGAGGCTGCATACATGTACAAAATGGCATCATAGTCTAATACAAACAGAAAAGTAGTTTCAAGAAGTGTCTCCTTGGCATTAAAAGTAAAACATGATTTATTTCTGACGTAAAAGCCAAGCTTCACTTTTAGCTTCATTGTTAAATTTTAAATAAAAGCATGTTGTTAGAAAGATTGTTGGGTATATGGATGGATGACAATCTTTCTAACAACATGCTTTTATTTAGAATTCACCCTTTTAATAGATTAAAATCACGTTTAAAAATGCTAAAACCATCAGACTACTGAGAAAGAACCTTGAACCTTGAAAAAAAAAACATGAACCTTGTTTTCTTAGCAGTTAAAATCAATTTCAAATTAAGCAGAGCATCATGTAACAGAAACTGCACAAAGAGCTCTAACAGTCTGGGTCAGTGTGTTTACATGCATAATTGACAGTATCCTCTGCAGATAAATGAATGTTTGCTTGGATGACCTTGCCTAGATCATTAATAAAATCATTTAATGCAGGACAAGTTCCAAGACGAAGCCTTGGGGAACACCTACTATTCTCTAGAAACCTAGACTTGTGGCCTTCTACACAAACACAATGAGTTCTGTCAGTAAGATAATTTCTTAGCTACGATGTACGATGTCAAGGCTAAACCTAGTACTTCTGAGCCTGTGATTTATCAGTAAATCATAGTTTAATGACTCAAATGCTTTGGATAAATTGGCAAATAAGGCAGCTATGTTGTTGTTTTTCAAGGCCATTTACATTATTATGTGTTACTGCCACCGAAGCTGTAATGGTGCTGTGGCCAGTTCTAAACCCAGATTAACATAAGTTTAAGCAGAAACTGCATATTTAACAAGTATTTTTTTCCAGGACTGAAAGTTTTGAAATCGGACTGTAGTTATTTAACTCATACGTGGCTCCTCCTTTGATGCATTTGTGATAATCTTCAATAGCAAACCTTGCAAAGTTACTTTTTAACAGAGGACAGTTACCAGTTACTACACTGTAGATACCAGCATGGCTGATTGTTTTCAGCTAAAATCTAAGTTGATTATAGTCAAAATAACGGTGTTTAGTAACTGCATGTGATTGTATGGTATACAGCGAGCTCCATAAAGTTTGGGCGAAAACTTTTTTTTTCTTGATTTGACTCTGTACTGCACAATTGTAGATTTGGAATCAACCAATTCACATGGTGCCCATTGTCAGCTTCACTTTAATGGTATTTTTATAGACTTTGGTTTTACCCTGAACAAATTATAGCACCTTTTATACATGAATTGTAAGCTTTAATTTGAGGGTTTTACATCCATAATGGGTGATCCGTGTAGAAATTACAGCTCCTTGTGATACATTGTCCCCCCATTTTAGGCAAGCAAAAGTAATGGGACAAATTAACAATATAAAGATGTCATATTTAGTACTTGGTTGCACGTCCTTTGCATTAAATGACTGCCTGAAGTCTGTGACCCATAGACATCACCAGATGCTGGGTATGTCTCTTGGTGATGCTCTAGAGTGTTTTGCCTTCAGTCTTAAGTTTAGCAAACTGAAATATTTCCAAATAATGCATGTATGACAGATATGCAGACATGACAACATAATGTGGTCATAAAATGGGAAATAGCTTTATTATGGTAAACTATAAGCATATTCACAGTAGTGCTGTTGTTCTCTTCCTGTACTGTAAATTCCTGTTAGAGCAGAGTACTCATCAAACAGAAACAAGCCAACGGCTGACCCAACAAGCATATCAAACTACCCTGACAAAATGCTTAAATAATGCCTGAAATTATTGCCTTTATTGAGGCAATAATTATTGCATTAATTATTGAAATTAATGCCTGCTTTCCTGAGGAAATTTAGATATATAACATAGTCTACATTACCTTGCGTCCCATTGTATTTAACTTTTTTTCTTGGCTTGGGCACACTTCTATAATATTATAGTGTATAATATTATACCTAAATGTCCATTCAATGGCAGACCAACGATGCGAGAATGTCTTGCGGCAGTCACAGATTTGAACCTATACGAACCAAGCGTCCTCAAAGTCAGCCACAACAACTAAGTTTTTGTGCAATACACATATTCCTTTACCAGATGAGGAAATTGAAGAGCCCATTAAAATATCTTGCAGTGGTTGACGTTGAAGACCCTCCTGCGTGACCTCCCTCGTTTGACCTGGTTGGTGGCCGTCCGCACAGCGCACTCGAACACCTGCTGCACGCCCCGGTTGCTTAGCGCCGAGCACTCCAGGTAGCCCTTGGCGTGGATGTCGTGAGCAAGCTGCTTCCCGTCAGAAGAGGACAAGCAGTTGGCCTGGTTCGGCCCCATGTCGCGCTGGTCAGTCTGCGTCGCTACGACCAGCACTGGCGCCCGGGGGAGGTGGTCCTTGACTTCGCCGATCCACCGGCGGCGAACGCTGGCGAACGAGGCGGGGTTAGCCACCGAGTAGCAGATCAGCACCACGTCGGCCTGGTGGTAGGACATGGGCCGGATCTGCCGGAAGCTTTCGCTCCCGGCCGTGTCCCACAACCCGAGATTAATGTGAACCCCGTCCATGAAGACCTCCACGCCCAGGTTGTCGTAAACGGTCGGCTTGTAACAGTCCGGGAACGTCTCCGAGGTGAAGCGGACCAGCAGAGCTGTCTTCCCCACTCCGGTGTCGCCCACCAGCACACACTTGACCGAGACTTCCGACATCCCGTTCATCTTTGTGTGTGCGTTCTGACTCTTTATGCGCGTTAAAGTGAAGCAATTTCACCACTCGCAAACAGAAGAAAGAAACATCACAACTTTATCAAGCTGAAGGTTGAAAGTCTGGCTGCCAGTGAATAACAGATTGCAAACCGGAGGATTGGGTGATTCCAGTGTCCGTGAACGTTCAGCACATTAATGCGTTTCCTTATGAGTGCCTTATGTTCACCCTTTATTACATTAAATATTTCCTGAACGTGTGCTGCACATTCTAATGACCTCTGTCCACTTATAGGATATTCCACAAGTAGTCATTTCCCCTTCATGTCTTACGTCCAAGGATATCTGTCAAGAAAATGGGAAACTCAGTCAGAACAGACAGAACTGACCTCTTCCAAAGATATTAAATTAAAATGGTAGTGTTTCAATTTTCAATTTTTTTTCATAGTCTTTACCTTTGACCTTCTTGTTATTAAAGGATTTATTTACATCCTTTATTGATCAAATACAAATCACTCGAGAGCATGCTATTTCACACTCGCTGTTGCTAGCAATACTTCAATTGATTAGCTGTCTGCAGTCCCTTACTCTCTCATCTAACAACTTTTGTTTACTGAACCATAATTGCTTCTTTCTCGAGCCAAAAACAGCACATGGCCGAATACCATAAAAACATGTATCTAATCATACCCTTTCATCTTTTTTGACAAGACTGCGATAAAATGTTCCAACCATTGACTGCCTGGTTGAAGATTAATTTTATTCTCACACAACTGCATGTTTGCTTTTGGCATTTGATAGTTAAGAGCATTTCTTTTCAGTTGTGTTTTATGAATCACAATATTTGCTTTTACCACTTTGGTCTGAATGTTTCTTTGAAAAATTTAAGATGCTCCACTGTGCAGACTCTTGTCAATTTACAAACGATTGACTTCCGCGCACTGCCAAATAGTCATTAAGAAAAACAAATGTGAACAACTGGTGACAGAAAATTAAACATTTGTCATTTATTGCGAGCAGCAAAGGATACTTGGGAAGTTTAAGTGGAGAACTTCGAGACAGCATTCGCAATATACCCATGCAGCTACGTATAAGTATAAGCTACGGCTTTAATAAATGCAGCATTTATCATCTCAAAGGAAATGGAAAGGCCTACAATTGCTGAAATAACTGCCTTTATTTAATCATTTTTACTGTGTTTTTGCCTTTGTCTGGTGCTTTGACATTACCAAAATGTTGCTACATTTTGGCAGGTGGTATTCAAGGATCAGAAATTAGAGCACGCCATGGAATCATTTAAATATAATAGGTCCAGAAATGGGAAGATTGCTTTGTCATGAAATCTGTCACCACAATAAAGCCTGGCCAACTTTTTTGTGACACAAACCATAGGAAAATTGACCATATTTTTGGCTGGACCGCAACAACAAGGCCAGCCCTATAAACATGAATGTCTGTCACTGAGTGACTGAGTGATGAGGTTACACCATTGGTCGGCCGAGTTTTCGCACACCCATACACGATCCAGCCATATACTAGGTTTTGACCTGGTCTTGTTTGCCATTAGTTATTTCCAGATCCAGACATGAATATTTGAAACCATTTAAAAATTCATCGCCCACTGAAACAATACTTGACGCAACTAAGTAAATGACATTATGGTTTTATAATTGCATAGGCCAAAGAGGCCCAGACAAGAAAAAATTTAAGCAAGGGCAGAAAAGAAAGAAATTAATAGAATATGTATATATATATATAAGTAACTAATTTTGTCATGTCCAAACGTAAAATATTGCACACCAAATAAATGAATGTTCAACATATTTGGATAATATCAATGAACATTAAAGAATTGCATTCTTGTAAATAAAATAATGATAGTTTGCAATCACATATGATTCAGAATGCCTTACTCAAATTACCAAATTAAAAAGGATTTTTTGCTACTGTATGCATTCACCCAACAGCCATTTAAACTTAATTGTTAAGTGAGACAATGAGCTAAAAATACTGGTTAATTAGTCTGGTTTCTAAATAAATAAATAAGAAAAAAGAATAGATAGATAAATAAATAAATAAATAAATAAATAAACATCAGTTCAGCAAGTTTGGGAGAATATGCATATAGAAACATCTGCCCGCCTCAATGTAATATCTGTATCTGTACAATAACCTGCTTACATCTAGAAATGATATTAACCACAATTTACTTTTAGGAAGATTTCAATTTGGACAATGTAATGTAAAAAAAAAAAAATCGATAAACACTTGTGGCTTAATTACAATGTGTTTTGCAGCCCATATTTCCACCTGTTAAACACCACCTGTTTCCACCTGTCTAATGTTTTGAAAATGCCTCATAATTAAAACATAATTTTCTGAACAACCATATTTCAACTGCTACAAGAGCAATTGTGAACCTTGCATATGCTCCTTCCTAACACAAGTAGGTTATACAAGTAAGAAGGAAGAACTTAACGGGTGCTTACCCTTTCAGATGCTCACAGGATGTCGTTTTGATCGTTTCTGAAGCTTGGGCGTATAAAATAAAGTTATTCCCAGGATTTGATGGACTTAAATTCAGTATTAGCAGGTGTTTTTGATAAAGAAAAGCTTCAAAACCACCTTTGCTGGAAAATTTTATCTGATCAACACATGTTCTTCGGTGTGAACCAACAAGTGCACTGTTGGGGCTGTGAAGAGGTTGTCAATGCAGCTGAGAAGATAGACAAACTGAACGGAAATGACTTTTTTTTTCTTACAGCAGTGATGTGACTCATATTTCTGCTTTCAGTAGCTGTTCGGACATATGGACTTGTGCCATTGTAAGCATCCTACATGACTGTAAATTGTAATTGATCACTGATGTCAGTGTACACAAAACATTGACTATAGATCTGCAAAACAGATTTCCAAAATATTGGTCTTATAAATAGTGGCACGTTACAATTAAACTTTCACCAATAGCTTTAGTCACAGAAACAAATAAATATATACAATATATATATTCAAAAGATATTTTCCCTTGTTTTCATACACTCCTTAAAACTTGGCCCTATTTTTCTTCATCTTGCCATGTCTTACCTCTCAGTTAGTTTCATCACATCGTGTGCCATTTCACAGAGTGAGATCTCTAAGCATAATTTTTTTTATATATATAAAATGATCCGTAAGACTGTCACAATGTCTTCTTGAAAACAATACACCACATATAGGGTACGCTACAAAACTTTCAGTTTGTAGCATGCGCACATATTTTATGACAGAGAACTGCTCTGACTCCCCCTTCAGGAAGAATAACACCCATATATACTGTGTTTCAGACCAGATCAATCAGATTACACTCTCAGTTATTTACACACCTAATTCTTGGAAAAGGTAGACATACATTTTTTAAACTAAAGCAAAAGTTAAAGTATCAAAACACTAAACTATTTCACTTAACCTCCACGTTTTTATAATTATTTTTATACAACAACTTGATCATGGATGTACAGCTTTTGATTGGAGCAACAAGGACACATGGTTTCATCAGAACATATGCAAAAATGCATTGTGATTGTAGTATTTGTCTGTTTAGGTTCTTTTTTACCAGCTGGAAAACTATAGTAAGTTACAATGTAAACTATTCGTGGTCAGTGTCATTCAAACATTATAAAATGGGGTAAAAGGAACATTTTCATGATTCTTATCAGATGCTCTGTCCAGAATTACACATTTGCACATACAAAGAAAAATGAGTGAATAAAATAACAAACACTGTCATCATTCCGGTATGAATCGATTTTTTTCTTCCTGGTTATGAACAAATGCACAAAACTATGCATTAAGGATACGGCTATAAATACCTTACTGTAAAAATGCGCTCGTTTTCGCAACGTTACGGTAAGCAGCTAGTCTCTCGAGTGGAAGTTTTTGTGCTGTTTTGGAGACTCCCGCCTTGCTATTGCCTTGCCTCGGTCGGCTGTATGCGGTTTAGACCAAGGGTGGCGCTATGCCACCTATTTCTGTACAGACATTGTGGAAACCGGATTGCTTGTGAAAGAGGGAGCTTTGTTGAAACTAAAAACCTCACGTAAACCTGACTCATGCATTAAAAAGGAAAATTGATGAGGTAAATATTTCAATTGTATTTCATTTCTTTAGTGTCGGTGTTGCCGGGAGAGTTAAATGTCTTGCTAGTTCATTCCTTAAGTATTACGATTTTTTGAAATTCTAGTAGTACTGTAGCAGACAAGTTCGTGGTAAAGCAAGCGATGTGACATTATTGGCTACTGTGGGATCTGAGGTGCTGCAGACCTGAAGTTGGAAGGAACAAACAATAAGTGTCTGAACAGTATTTTGCTGCAAAATAAAGTTTACGTACTTCCAAAACGTTTGCAGTGCAAATTGATTTCCTTTTAGACAGTATGACCGTTTATGAAAGCGAATCATTTCATTTCTGCCGGTTAGAGGTTCCAGTCGGATGTGTGTATCTTTTTAATAGTTTGAGGCCTAACGCGCAGGCCGTAGAATTAGCTAGCTAGCTAGCGCAGCTGGGTTGGTGAACATCTCTCCCCGCACAATATTTGTGTTGCTTTTAGCCAGACTGTAGAGGCATTTAACAAATTATGTTGGGGGAATTGTTTAGTTTTGCGGTTCCAGTCGAAGTTGTTTTTATCAGTGTATCTGGTAAAATAAGCACTCTTTGCAGGATCTAACGCTATATATTAACTAGATTTATTATCAGCGAATGAAAGAGAGGCGGTGATTGTCAAGCGTGTTCTGTAGCTAGCTAGCATGCTTATCCGTTTATCAGTTTAATTTTATTTTGTAGGAATTAGTCTGGCGAATTATGACAGTCACTGAAGTGGCCACTGGGTTTTTCGTGTTTATACCGATGCGATTTTTGACAAATTAGAATTTAAAACTGGATAAGCGAAAGTGCGGTAGATTTATCCTCTTGAACTTTTGTTTTCCGACCCATAGAGGCCAGTAGAGGACCGTGTGGACACAGTTAACGAGAATGGAGTTCCCACAGCATCAGAAGACAGCGGATGGCAAAATCAGTTATCCTCCCGGGGTAAAAGAGATCACAGATAAGATTACCAATGATGAGGTGGTTAAACGGTTAAAGGTAAGTGGGACATGGAAATATATTTAACAGTTGCGCTCATGAAAGTGACACCTGCCTTGATGGGTTTTTTTTTGTTGCTCCTAGTGTTCACTTTGAGCATTGTTTGTTGCTAAATCACTGATATCTGTTCAATACTTAGGTGTGCTTTTCAGCTCGTTGAGTTTGGATTTTTCTGGTGCATGAACATTTTTGCAATGATCAGTCACCAAAGATTGTATGGTAACATCTCCATTTACTTGTGTCAGTGCACACCTGGGTGCTGCATATGCCTGTTACCAAAATACACTGGGCAGGCTGTCACTTTTGCTTGTGCATCAAAAGTAGCACCTTGACTGGCATTATTCCAAGAACTAGTCTTTAAGCCTTGTGCGATTTGGAATTATATTATAGTTTTAAGTCAAACATGTAAGTTTAGGGAATAATGAAATGCTGAATAACAACCTAAAGGCTGACATTGAGTCGATGCTCTTAAAATTAATACTTTGCTAACCGTATCCACATTATGTTGCTAAATGATCACTTGGCTTTGTGCACTGACAGTAGAAGGTGATGAAACATTAGAGTATGATGGTGCTTTTCAACTGTCATCCCGAAGTACAGGTGGTGTCGTCCACTCTCTTTGGTCGTATCTGTAATATTCCCAACTGCGCTATGATTGGCTGGATCACAGATTGCATAGACTAACCAGATAGGCTAGTCCAGCACATCTGCCTCAAGTTCTTACAGACAGAAAGGTACATTTGGTAGCACATGTATCTAATGCTATATAAAACCTCTACTGACACAATATTATGGACACACTGTTACAGATGAACACACCCCTTTTGAATATTCATTTGGGGAATCAAATTGGAATGTTTGTCTTCACTTAGGGAGGCTGAACATTTGATGTTAGGAATGAAGAGCTTGGTATCTGGCTGGTCTGCGGGATTAATTGTTATATGTTAAACTGGACTATTATGGATTTGACCCCTTGGGATGCTGATAGTGAGTATAGTTAATGGTCATTCTCTGTGGTTCAGCTGAGTTCAGCTGTCCTGATTCTTAAGTTATATTTACACTCAGAAAAACTTAAAAAATGAATATTTTTATGTTAAAGAATGTTTTTTTTCATGTATTAGAAAATACAACAGCAACTGGAAAAACCAAAAGCGGTTGGCAAAATTGACCAAAGAAATATTATAAGACTTGGACAATTTCCAGCCGACAGACGAGCAACCAGCGGTTATGTCAAAATCTTTGGAGTGACACTGCGGTTGTGACTTTGCACAAATTTCCTTACCTGAACAGCCTCAATATTTGGCAGTTTAAGTGGGAAAATATTAACTGTAAGATAGGCCTATGTGAAGAATCCTTGATGACATAAGAACACCTGGCAAGGAAAGGAACGTTTTAAGTTTGGTTGGACAACATTGCTTGAGCTACTGCATTGCATTTTAATGTGGATAGTGCAAAGAGTTTTGCTTTTGTGACATTTTAACATTCCTGCAGCTAAAAAAGGCCTAAACTTAACTACTAAAAGGGACCACTATATTACTGCATACATTCCAACATGAAGCGCTATGAAATTGCATTCTTTTCATCATAAGTTCATTACCAAGTGGATCTACAGCTTGTCTTCAAGTTGTGCTATCAGCTGCAGCATGTAGGCCTATATGCCTTGCAAATGCATTGTTTGAATAGAGGTTTTTTAGTTCTGTGTTGCATTTTTGATTGCTTTTGTATATTTGCAATTCAGACTCTCAACACCATTGGCTTGCATAAGGAGGAAAAAAAATAACCTTAAATTAATATGCCTAAGTCTTTCCATCATTGTAGTATAATTTATCATTTAAGTATCATTTTTTTGGTAACAGGAACATATTTGCAATCCCCCTTCTTTTGAATTTATTTAAAACCAAATTTGTGAGAACCTATTTTTTTTTAAATAGCACCACCTTATACATAACAAAAAATTTCTGTCTTACAACTCCTCTCTTGAAAAAGTTGGCCATCTAATCAGAATCTCCTGCAATACTGCACCATTAACGAGAAGCATATGTTAACGTAGGCTAAGCGAAGGTTAAAGCTCATACGTTTTACAACCTGCTTAATCAAACTGCAGAGAAGTCATTAAAACTGCACACTTCGGTGGCCTCTGTGTGTCTACTGTTAAAATGCAAGCTGCTCATTTATTAATAACTTGCTCCAGGTCAAGATTTTAAATAGACTTAGCTGTACACCTGATAAAATACAGAAGATGAACCGGCAGGGCTTGTATTCAGAATGTTTTGAAATGAAATGGCGATTAATTCACCTGCTGTGGGTCATTAACATATATGGACCAACACAGTTAAAAAGGGACTATGGCACTTTAAGGTACCAATCTAGTTAACCCCAATTACATTTATTCTGGGTGATTTGTCAGGTTATGTGCTCCCCGGAAAGCAAAATAATTTATTTTTGAATACTTGGTTTTTCTGGCTGCAGCAATTATAATGAGACACTGGATGGAGGCTACCATATCCTTAACCACTGAATGTTTAATGAAGCCGTTTTACTGAGAAAGTTAGAAAAACAGCTGCTTCTTGACTACAAAATACAGTTAATGAATATTCAAAATGTTGGGGGAACTGGAGGAACATCTTCGAGACTCTTCAGCATAGGAACCAAAATTACAGTTTAAATTGGGCATGTGTGCCTGCGGTGGATTTGACATCAGAAGAAGCATGCTTACGTTCAAAAGGATATCATACCTACAGTGAAATATGGTGGCGAATCTTTGATGTTCTGGGGTTGCTTTGAATCTGTTGGCCCTGGAGTTCATGTTAAGGTCAATGAAATTAATGAAACTCAGTCTAAATCTGATAAAGAAAATGTGTGGTTTGAATTGAAGGAAGGCAGTGCACAAGTTCAGACCAAAAGATCTGAAGAATCTTGAAAGATTCTGTCTGGAGGAATAGACGCTCATTTGAGTGTCATACTTGTGAAGGGAGGGTGCACAAAGTACTGAAAACAGGTGGTGTGAATAATTGTGATAACAGTATTTCAGGGAAAAAATATATTACCTGCATTGGTTAATTTATACGTCCTTCTTGTAGCATCTCTATCAAGAATGTGAATAATTGTGTGTGCGTGCGTGCGTGCGTGCGTGCGCGCGTGTCTGTGTGTCTGTGTGGTAGTAGGTAGCAATATTTGCACATACAGACGCAGGTTTTTTTTGGGTGTATTTTCATGCCAACTCTTTAGCTCAGTCATGAAATCTGGAGATGTAATATTGGACATGGTGATCTGTTAGTGTCACTGCAAAAAGATCGCTTGAACTTTTCCTCACCCTAGCCTCCGCTGCAGTCTTGGAACAGGAGTAAAACTTGAGCAGCTTCCAAGACTGTTACGTGTTTGCCTGAGCCAAACAGCAGCAGAATTGTTCTCTACCTCTCGCTCAACTTCTTGTCACTGCTGTTCACTTGGTTTACATTTTGATGTATAATTCTGTTTTTAAAATAATCAGTACCTTGGGAAATGTCTAAATAGCACAATGTGCAGTACTGATATTGGCCTAGCCCTTACAAGGAAGTTTATTTTATGATGCTGTGAGGATCTGGGATTTGGGTATAGAATGTGGATCTGGGTTCAGAATATGCAGCTTGCTGATGAATTATTACTTCCTACTAAAATGCTAAAACCTTGAGTAAAATATTAAATGAATTCACAATTTAAAAAGTTCATCAGAATATGCAGTGTCTTATCAAATATTTGTAAACTAGACAGGTCATGGCAAAGGGTACACACACAAACCTGTGTGTGCACAAGCACACAGATAGCATGGAAATGGTGTGTATTGGATAATAGGGCTGGGCGATATATTGAGTATTGTTGTAATATTCAACATTTTTTAGGGGATGCAAAAATATGCTACATCAAAAATATCACGTTGTGCTTATACTGCACACTTTTTATGCAGCCAAATTAGTTTCTTGAAGACCCGCCCAGTAGACTGTCTAGGGCCAGGTCCTAGGTGGCAGAACGGAAATTGTGGCATGTTGGTTAGCACCAAAAGCGTTCTACGCCAAGTCCACCAGCGGATACTTGTGGGCTGCTCAGGAGCTGACTTTAGAAACTTGGTTGACAATCCTTTGCCATTATTGATAATGAAATGTTTGTTGACGTCGCAGTTTCTTGCACTTTTCTAGTTGTGTTAATTTGTGTTAGTATTACATTGCATTTGCTGCCAGCATTTTTGAAACAGTTAAAAGTTGGCTACTTATCAAAGTATCTTTAATGAACCAAACTGTTTCTCTCTTGAGGGTATCTTATTTGCTGAAGTTTAAAGGCATACTATGCAGGATTTTATTGCTTTGGTTCTTTGTTTACAATCAAAGTCTCCTCCGTCCTCAACCCTGTCCACTTACCTCCGTTTTATATGTTTTATACCGTTTTTATTTTTGTGTCTCTTTTTTGGATAGCTGTCACCATTACCGGGATAATCATTGTTTACAGTGGAATGTTTGAACGTACTGTTCATGTTCAGAACTAAAGCTGCAACTTTCAAAAAGTAAATATTTGTAGTAATACTGATATTTTAACTCTGAAAAAGGATGCAAAGCACAGCTGTTGAGATGCTGTACATGACTGTCCTGTGCTTTGAGACTGTCTTCCTGATAAACAATTGAAAGGATACTTCCATACAGATGCTTTTCTGTTGAGTTGGTGGGCTGGCATTTATCATTCATTGACTATAGCTTTCGCAGGTGATTGTGTGTGAGCATGTGTTCACTCGACGCATTCCATCTGCAAAGCAAAAGGATGTACAATGTGTTTATGGTTACAAAACTCCTGTCCTTTTATGTTTTTTTTCTTTCTGTAAATGTATTCTTTTGCCTGTTCTGAAAGCTGTGAAATAAATATCAGAATACATATAGGCCTATGTGAATACATTTTGTTCAGTTAACAAGGAAATGGACTGGTAATGTTCTGTAACATGTAGCCTAAGAGCTTACAACAAATTTCTGTACACTTTTGAAGTATTTAGTAAGGCCAAAAAGTTGTTTATGTAGGCCTAAATGCACTCAAATGGGAAAATATTGGCTATATTGAAATTTTGTGGTAGAGAAATAACCAGCCCTAATAGACTCCTTGTATTAGATTGCATCTCTTGCCTTGTGCGTGACAAATTCAACCGCCTTTTGAATCTCTTATCATAGCGCACTGTAAGATGCACAATGTTTTAATGGGCGAGTGAGACCAGGAATGTTGGAAGACGTGCGTTTGTCCCTGATCGGCGTTCAGTTTGAGAGCCGAGCGGCGTGCTCGGCCTGGAGCGGGTTGAGCGCGAGCAGCCAAGTCAGCGGCTCTCTAAAGCTCCGTGGGGCTCTTCTCAGCCGCCAAGGCACTGCTGCCCATCCCCCTCCCTGCGACCCCATTGGCTGCTCCTCTCCCTGCTCCTTCCCTGGCCGCTTCTTCACTCCGCGATTCTGCTGGGTCCTAAAGACATACAATTTAGTGTATAACTTTTTTTTTTTTAATTTTATTTTTTAAAATTTTTACGGCGCATCTCAAATGCGGATGTGGTTTGTTGGTGTTATTTCAGGGTGAGCGGGGAGGATGGAGGCATTCTGTTATCACAACGTGCTACAAATGTTTCATACAATGCTTAATATTTCGCATTTCATTGTACCTTTAAAAATGCTGCAAAGACGAGGCAAAATTTTAAGACAAAACCTAGGACCAAATTTCAAGTTATTCTGACTTGTTTTCCAAAAAACGTTCTTAGTCCTAGCTTGACGTTTCAGTTTACCTTCAAAATGTCTACAGCCCCATTTAAGCTGTGTATTCATATAGGCTCTGCAGTGATGTTTAACCTCCATTGTGTGTCGGTTTGTTTCAGTTATGAGTAATTGTGCTGTATGAGATGGATTATGGTTAATTGTCTGTGTTTCTCGTCTCAAATTGTATGTCCAGAAGTGTAATTGAATAATGTCTCTAATAATGGGTTAAGTGTCAGTCCTGTAGTAGTTTGACATTTACAATTATTGACCGATATCCTGATGCTTCTGTAGGATGTTGTTCATTTTTGTATTAATTGGTGTGTATTTATTTATTTATTTATTTATTTTCCAAGCTAATTATTCTATTGAACTCAAAAGGAAAATGAACTAAACAAAATGGAACATGGTGGTGGCATGGTGATCGTTTTGGTTTGCTTTGATGGCTCAGTGCGTGGACATTGAGTCAATCAATGAGATGAGTCCACCATGTTCCCCGCTTTCCAAAAAAAATAAAAAATCAAGATATTAGCAGGATTGGGAACTTACTTTTTCTCACTGCTGTATTTGAGATCCTTGACCTGTACGGTGTCACAGAATGCATAGAGAAAATCAGGGGTATATTTTAGGCTACATGAAATGACACAGATTGATCTTGGTACACGTTGTTTCTGAACGCGGTTTCGGGGAATACGGAGGGTGTGGCCAGCAGCTGACCCCTGCGCTCGTGCCTGGTGCTCCCCTCACAGATGGTGGTGAAGACCTTCATGGACATGGACCAGGACTCGGAGGACGAGAAGCAGCAGTACCTGGCCCTGGCTCTGCACCTGGCCTCCGACTTCTTCCTCCGCAACCCCAACAAGGACGTGCGCCTCCTGGTGGCCTGCTGCCTGGCGGACATCTTCCGCATCTACGCCCCCGAGGCGCCCTACACCTCCCACGACAAGCTGAAGGTACGGGGGCACGTGACCCCAAAACTCAACGCTGGCCACCACCGGCCCCCGCGGCTTTATCGGTGGAACTGGCTGCTGGACTGAACAAATCGTGCTCAGCTCTGAAAGGCTTATGACACTAAGCCACGTCCCACTGTTACATTTTTCCTGTTCCAGTCACAACAGTATTAGTAGTGCGTTTGTTATGCTTTGTTTTTTTTTTTCTATTTCCGTAAATTACGAAGTCTTCAGAAAATCTGCCTAATAATAAGTTCAGCCAGAACTATAGTAGTGCCCTTCTAAGTTCAGGATTTGGTGCCGCCATCTTGAGTGGAACAGGGTCTCTACCCTAACCTCTCAATTTTGTTTTTTCCGCTCCAGTGTGTTTCAATCTGTCTCTCTTTCACTTCCTTGTTTTATTTTTTTAAGAAATGACAGCACGGTGTAAAGTTCAAGAGGTCAGGCAGACTTTTAGAATGACGAATAAAATCAGCATCCTGGCGCAATGAAGTGCTACAAAGAAATGGCCTCAAACTTTAATGAAAGTTGCTGTGTTAACAATGCAGCGTGCGTCCTAAAGGGCGACATCCAGGTCTTTTTGAACATTTGATTTAAATGTTATACAGTTAAGTGTTCTGTTTTGCCCTTCAGTGTTCACTTAGTTATATAGAAATTTTTTCAGGTTTGAATAAACAAGGAAAACACTCGCCGTTTCTCCTTTCTCTGCAGGACATTTTCTTGTTCATCACTCGGCAGCTGAAGGGCCTGGAGGACACCAAGAGCCCGCAGTTCAACAGATACTTCTACCTGCTGGAAGTAGGCCCTTCTCAGGATTCTGTTCTGTTAGACCTGCAGTAGTTTAAGTCAGCGAGAAACATGTTAAGTTTGCAGTATGTGAAAGCTCCACGGTTCTTTGGTTGAAGTTTGAAAAGCCCTTCTGGCACATTACTGTACTGCTTTACTAAGTGGTACAGGACTGGAGGTGGGTACATGTATGACTACATGTTAACCTCTGGATGTGACAGTGGATTAATCTGAGTCTTTCAGTTTCCTAGGTCGCATTCATTTCATTCCACTTGAAACTTTGAAAATTTGTGGGTGTTGTATTACAGAGTGCAAACACCTCAGTGGTGTTGCTTTGTTTGGTGTCCTGATAACTCTCATGTCTGCTCTCCAGAACCTGGCCTGGGTCAAGTCATACAACATCTGCTTTGAGCTGGAGGACTGCAACGAGATCTTCATCCAGCTGTTCAAGACCCTCTTCTCCGTCATCAAGTGCGTGTCTGTCTCGTCGTGCTTTCTGATAATGTTTGTTGAGGTCAGAGCTGCCTGTTGGCGTGAACACCCTGTGCAGTCATTTAGGACCACAACCATCCTTGGGCTGCACAATTCAAGTTTTTAATGCTTGAAGACTTTAGGGCCACTAAAACCCAAGGGCACACTCTGGTTCGAGTCCGCATTGTATTGACATTTTTAACCTATTAGGCTGTCACCAAAGAGACACTGTGAAAAGCTTGTGGGGCAATCTACAAATTCACTCTTGTTAAACCTTTATTTTATTGATTGGCCTTCTCCTTGGTTCTAGTTCACCTTTAAACCTTCTCTCCTTTCTCTCTCTCTGCGTCTCTCAGTAACAGTCACAATCAGAAAGTGCAGATGCACATGCTGGACTTGATGAGCTCGATCATAATGGAGGGTGACGGGGTGACACAGGAACTGCTGGACACCATCCTCATCAACCTCATCCCTGCGCACAAGGTATGTCTGTCTGTCTGTCTGTCTGTCTAACTAACACACACATCAACTTGGGCTGGGCGATAGGGCCTAAAATTGCTGCCATGATTTGGTCTTATTTTTTGGTCTTCAGCAATAATTATATCGAAATAATATATATATATATATAATATTATATGAAATAATTCTCTTTGTAAAACATGAAGAGGATTTCCAGCTTAGAACTCTGCCGAAGTCATGATTGATGAAGGCTGAAGAATCCTGAGAGTTCACTGATGGATATTTAAATATAGTTAAAAGCAAGATGTTTACACATCCATGCATTTAGTGAGAACATTCATTCCTTTTGCCCCTGTAGCCTTTATCTCATTTGAGTACCACTTTCACTGTTCACAGAATTTAAATAAGCAAGCCTATGACCTTGCTAAGATTCTCCTGAAGAGGACTGTCCAAACCATAGAAACGTGTATCGCCAATGTGAGTACCCATTTTATCTTTCCTCGAAGTAAATACTTGGGAATTGTCATGTTTGTTGTGTGAGTGGTGTTACGAGAAGCTCCGTCTGTCTCCTGTCCAGTTCTTCAATCAGGTTCTGGTCGTGGGAAAGTCGTCGGTGAGCGACCTGTCGGAGCACGTGTTCGACCTCATCCAGGAGCTGTTCGCCATCGACCCCCTGCTCCTGGTGTCCGTCATGCCTCAGCTGGAGTTCAAGCTCAAGGTGTGGCTATGGCTTTTGACTTCCCTTCCCTCGCCTGTCTTACCGATGAAGGCCCATAGTCAAAGTTCTCACGGTCTGTTTGCGTAGTCGAAACATGACTGGATTTGTAGCTGTTGGGTAGTTTTGCTGTATGAAATGGAACAGACGGAGGTCTGCTGTTCTGCGCTTCTGGGTGTTCATTTTTGACTGTGTGTCGCTCAGAGCAACGACGGCGAAGAGCGACTGGCGGTGGTGCGACTCTTGGCCAAACTCTTTGGGGCCAAAGACTCGGAGCTGGCTACGCAGAACCGACCGCTGTGGCAGTGCTTCTTGGGAAGGTACGTAGGCAAACCCCCAGTCACAGTCTAGAGTAAGACTGACACTACCTTAGTGGTCAACTGTTATAGGTGGCTTTTGTTCATTTGAATAGTTGAACCTGGTAAAACCAATTTCTGAACTAAGATGTGTTCGGCCTTTGTAAAATGGGTACATACTTTGGTATGTTTTGGTGAAATAAATCTAACTGACATCCTTCTTCTTCACTCTCTCCAGATTTAATGACATTCATGTTCCAGTCAGACTGGAGTGTGTCAAGTTTGCAAGTCACTGTCTGATGAACCACCCCGACTTGGCCAAAGATCTAACAGGTGAGCTGGTTTTCACGTGGTCTGGGATGAGAAACCTTTAAGGTTTATAGGGGTTATTGTTTTTAACAGCCATTGATGGGGAAAATGATTGTACGTCCAATTTGGCTATGACTTCGTAAACCCTATCTCGTTTTTGCACAGACGAGCTTCAGAAGAACCCAGAACACACCCCTCCATGCCCCCATGGAGTCCATAAATCTCATTTGTTTGTTTCTTTGTTTCCTTGGCAGAATTCCTCAAGGTTCGGTCACATGACCCGGAGGAAGCCATTCGGCATGATGTGATCGTCACCATCATCAACGCTGGGAAGAAGGATTTGAACCTTGTAAATGATCAACTGCTGGGCTTTGTCAGGGAGAGGACACTGGACAAAAGGGTGAGGAGCCTCAATTGTACCCCTACAGAAATGTGTTTAATATTCCATCTGAGGGGCTTTAACTGGGAAGAGAAAAATTAAGGAACAGGTGTTCCTTTTTGGCTGGTGTTCTTTTTTAAATTACATTTTTTTTTAATGATTATTAAAGGTGATGTAAAGCTGGCAACTCTGTAACAAGGTGATTGCAGTTGATGGTTTAACGTCTTCAGTTAATATTTAAACTCCTAAGTCTTATAAAATGTTACAGCATTTAACAGAAAGTTGTTGCGAACCCTCGTAAGTTTACTTTATGAATAGCAATAAATTGATAATATTTTAGCACGGTTGACCTGCCGGAAGAAAGCATGCGTGTTAGCCTTCAGAAAAGTAGCATTGTCGTTTGGGAGCATATTTATTTCCGGCTGGTGAAGGTCCCAGGCAACCTGGACCTCTAAAAAGGTGTAGTACAGACAAATGAGAAATGACAAACCTGAGAACAACCTCTAACCAGTAGCACTGATCGGATGGTGAAAGGTACTTGCATGCAAGTAAGTTGAATATAGCCCCTCAATGATTATTTAGCATCTATGTTCAACTAACATTTAGCCATGAGAAGTTTTCATGGGTTTGGTAGCTTTTGCCTGTAATGCATAAAATAATAGATTTTTTCTGACCAATGTACTATAGAGCAGTGGTGTAGCATATTGATTAGCGAGCTGTTGTGGGTGTAATTCCCAGAGTGCACAGTACAGTTGTGGGTATGGTACTTAAAGGGGCACTTCACCCTGTTTTTTTTTTTTTATATCTGCTGCAGCTTACCCTGATACTGTGGACTTCAATGGAAGCACATTGTTTCCTTTTGTCTAATGCTATGTTTTGTCTAAAGATCTGAAACCATTCAGAGAGTGACAAATATGCAAAAACAGAGGAAATCAGGAAGGTGGCAAATACTTTATGTAAATTAACGGTTAGTTGAGCGCCACAAAAATATGGTTCCATTGAGGTACGTTGTATCAGGGTGAGCTGCCGGGGATATCAAGAAAACTTGCAAAACTATCTGGGTGGATAGGTCGTTCTCTGGGTAAGTGCAAACGTGCCTTAAATTCATTTTTTTGTGAACTGCCCCCTTAAACCTGCGTTACATCATTAAATATACAGCTATGCAAATGTCACTCAGCCAAATATGTAATATGTGTTGGATTCTCAGTTGTCTTCCTGCTAGTACTATGGCACTTAATTTCATGTTGTAGGTTTATGTATTAACCAGTATTGTCAGTTGTGACACTCAGGGCTTGGTGTTGTATGCCTGCTAGCTAGCAGTGGCAATGTTCTGTGGGTGTCAGCAACATCCAGCTACATCTTTCAGAAACCTATTAGCCTGCTGTCCCCCCTGTCCAATTAGGAGGTATGAAGAACGCTGACATAGTGGGGAACCATGGTTTGTTTCCTTTGAGACTGATTCAGATTTTAGTTTGAAGCTTTCCTTATACATAAACTGCACATTTTGTTTTTACATTAGACCCTGAAACATTAAAGATAAGAAAGCCAGTGATAGTGAGCCATTTATGTTATCTGGCCATTTTATTATATCCTGTATTTTCAAAGAATATAAGTATTTAGAAAGAATATTTGTGTATTTGCATAATCTGTCAGTCCTGCATGTGATGATATGAAAATTTCATGAATTTATTTGCATTGCAGATGATTTGTGTGTAAAATCAGTAAAATTTAGACATGAATTTCCAAAGGCCACAATCTGGGATTTGAACCTGCAACCTTCTGGGTGTTGGCGCCGTTTTTGAACCGTGCGTTTCTGTGCAGTGGCGAGTTCGCAAGGAGGCCATGATGGGACTGGCTCAGCTGTTTAAGAAGTACTGCCTGCACCACGAGGCCGGCAAGGAGTCCGCTCAGAAGATCAGCTGGATCAAAGACAAGCTGCTGCACATCTACTACCAGAACAGCATCGACGACAAGTGAGGGAACGCTGCAGGCCTGCCGCTTCAGGCTCTGCTTCATTATTAAATGCGTGTGTGGATAGAGAAAAACATCTAGCCCTGACTCACTTTGTTTGTTTGTGCGTGTATGTGTGTGTGTGTGTGTGTGTGTGTGTGTGTATCTTTGTGTATGTGTGTGCATGTGCATCTGTCTGTCTGTGTTTATGTCTCTGTGTCTGTTTGTGTATCTCTGTCTGTATATGTGTCTTTGTGTATGTGTGTGCTTGCGCACGTGCACTTTGTTGTCCCCTCTTTGTTTAGGTTGCTGGTGGAGAAGATATTTGCTCAGTTCATGGTCCCCCATAACCTGGACACGGAGGAGAAGATGAAGTGTCTGTACTACCTGTACGCCTGCTTGGACCTCAACGCCGTCAAGTGAGTCTCGGCCTTCGGGCTCCCTGCTGCCTCAGCGCTACAGACTGCGTTTAGCTGTTGGAGAGGTTCACCGACTGAAGCTGAGAGCGCGCGGAGAAGCTAGCGTGTGACGCGTACCTTTGTCCCTTTTTTCTCGCTCTTCTGTGGACGGGGTGAACCTCAGGGCTCTGAACGAGATGTGGAAGTGTCAGAACATGTTGAGGGGCCACGTGCGGGAACTGCTGGACCTCCACAAACAGCCCACGGTGAGTCCCGTCCACTCCCAGCGCTGTTTTCGCCATGAGAACAGTATCTCCGTGAAGTGTATAAATGGATGCAATGTAAAATGCTATATAAATGTTGTGTAAGTTGCTCTGGATTAGAGCGTCTGCTAAATGGCTGTAATGTAATGTAAAGTTCCCTAGTCCTCACTGTTTGTTCTCGCAAAAACACTTACTGTTACCTGGCCCTGCCCATGCCCTAGACCCCATTGCCCTTATCCACTCCCACACATATGACAGTTAAAGCTGCAGGTTCACTTGGGAACGCCTACATGAATTTCCCCTCCCCAATTGCAATCTCTCCTCCCTCCTGACTCCCCATCACGAACCCTTCCCTAAGCCCCGCCTATCTGCTGTCTCATTGGCCCTTAAAATCCAGGCTTCACTTGACATCACAAACCAGACTTAAACCTTCCTTCATTAGCATTGAGCTATCGTGTTGTGTTTGATAAATGCATTAACACGTGCTCTCCTCACTGCAGTCTGAAGCCAACAGTACAGCCATGTTCGGGAAGTTGATGACCATAGCCAGTAAGTGTGTGTGCGTGTGTGCGTGTGTGTGTGTAATTTTATTAATTTTAAGGTTTTTATTACTGGAAAACATGTCTCTCTAATTGCTTAATTTAGCCCTCCTTTATCTGTGGAATGTTGTTTTTGAGTCCTATCAGAACAGCACAAGACAGAAAGGAAATCATAGTATCCAGATGTCCAGTCTGCTTGAGACCTTGACAAACAGTCTAACCCACACGAAGTCCTGTCAACGAATGTCAGTGTGCACATGGACTTCAGTGGTGGAATCAATATCAAGAATATTTTCCATTCTGTGCAAGAATGCAACCTGATACATCAATTACAAAGCTCGCAAATGCACTTCCTGTGACCATCCCTTACGGAATGGAAGCCAGACGTAGTCTAATGTGCACTCAGTTCTTGAATGATGAAGTTATTAAACTGTTATTTAATTTATGTAAGTGCACGTGTTATGTGCTGTATTAAAATGGCGATGGGTTTTGTGTTGCTTTGGTTGTGTGTGTCACGCGCGGCTCAGTGCGCCGATTTAAGATTCTCTTCCTCGTGGCAGAGAACCTTCCGGACCCGGGCAAAGCCCAGGACTTTGTGAAGAAGTTCAACCAGGTGCTGGGGGAGGACGAGAAGCTGCGGGCCCAGCTGGAGCAGCTCATCAGCCCCACCTGCTCCTGCAAGCAGGCCGAAGTCTGCGTGGTGAGCGGGCCCCGTCCGATTGGTCCAGACTGTCCGGCCACGCCCAAATGCTCTGCTCTGCCCGCAACCCTGTCTGGTCTGCCCGCCCCCCATTGTCCGGTCTGTCTGTCCACCCCCACTGTAATGTTTGTCCACTGTCACTGGCATGTCTGTCTTTCTGCCAGGCTGACTGTGTTTTGTCTGTCTCCCAATATTGTCCGCCTTCCTTCTCGCTTGTGAGTCATGCGTTAGGTCTGATAACATGCCTCTGGCAGCCGTGCTCTACTCTGATATTATGTATGCGATGAGTGTTCTATTTTGGAGGTTAAGGATTTCTCTTTGCATAAAGAGCAGGCGTACAGAGCCGTGGTTGTAGTCTGCCCATACTTGGATGTGCATTGAACTGGCTGAACGTGGCACGCCTGGCAAATGGCAAATCTGCCTTTAAGCCCCAATTAGAAGCTTTGCTTTGTTCCAGCGTATAACCCACAGAAGCGGCTAATTTTGTTTCTGAATGTCGGGGCTCACTGGCTTGAAGGGGGATCAATTCCAGCCCAATGAGACATTGTCGTGTCATCACATCATCATAACTTTTTTGTTTCACCCGCCCTTTGGAATTACGTGTGTGAAATTCTTTAAAAAGTTGATTGTAAGCTATGCATGCAGCATGCTAGTGCTTTGCGGTTGTCGCGATACCTCTGTCACATTTCATCCAAAGAAAAAAAAAAATGGTTCACCGGAGCGGGTCTTTCGATCCCTCCCGTCCCGCAGAGGGAGATAACCCGCAAGCTGACGTTCCCCAAGCAGCCCACGAACCCCTTCCTGGAGATGGTGAAGTTCCTCCTGGAGCGAATCGCCCCGGTGCACATCGACTCCGAGGCCATCAGGTAACGACCGTCCGACACGGGTTCTAGACCACGGCTTCTTTTAACCCGAAAGGTACCGCCGGACCTTGCGCCTTAAGCAAAAAACTGTGCATTTTTAAAAATTTGTTGTCTTGTTGCGGTGGTTCATTTGTTGGTTACTCTACAGGGTTGGCGTCCTGATCTATGTGGTCACTTCTGGCACTACGATCTTTACTTCACTCTAGTGTGTTTCTTTTGGACCTCTGCACCTTGAACTAATGCACTTGTTGTACGTCGCTCTGGATAAGAGCGTCTGCTGAATGCCTGTAATGTAATGTAATGTAATGAGTCGCGGCAGGGAGTCTTGTAATTGGCCGCGTCCCTGCGGGAGGGAAATTCGACAGCTATCGTTCTCGTCTCTCGTCGATCTCCGACGCCTTCTGCTGCCGATCGCGGCACCCGTGTGAATTGAGCCTGGAAGGGCTAAAATAGCTCTGTCGTCCTAGCGTCTACGTAAACACAGGAAGAAGAACGCGTATCAAAATATAAACACAACAAAACGTGTGGGGTTACGTCCGCTTTCTACAAAACGCCGATCGATAAAATGAAGCGAAACGGAAGCAAAACGACTTCTGAATTAATACACAGCTGAAAGCTGCGGAGCTTTTGGACATGGATCGTGGACAGCGGTCGACGCGGTCCCAGACAATGACGCGCACAGGCCGCCATGCCGGTCTCAGCCTAGGACAAGAAGACGCTGAAGGAAGCGAGGAGTCGCGCCGCGTCGCTCGGTCCCACGACGGGATGGCAACGGAAGACCCCCGTGGAGGATCTGCCGCCGTTCGGGTAGTGGCGTTTCCTCTGTAGGCCGGGGGCGTCCACGACGACGACAGAGCGGCCAATGAGCTTACCTGTGCTACCTTGTGCTAAAGCTCTGATTGCTAATTGTTCATTCAGGCTGAGTAGTACCTGCACTAGTGAGGAACAAGTGTGATCAGCTGATAAATGAAGTTCAGTGTCTGACTGAAGGCCCTTTCCATGCCAACACCAGAGATTTCATTTATGAAGATAGCGCTCAGTGGGAAGAATTGCGTTTATTGTTTTGCAAAAGGGCCACTGAGAACGAAGTTTGAGTGACAAGGAGGACTACGCCCTTATAGCTTTTATAGAAAGACTGTTTCCTGTTGATACGTATGTTAAGGTTTTTGATCACCATGGCTGCAGTGCCACGTCTTGTCTGTGAGCAGCTGAGGGGAAAAACTGAAAATAAAGCTAAGGCACCAGCGCTTGGTGAATGTGGGACACGCGAGACAGTTCAGGAAACGTCCGCATGTATTTAACGAGGCCTTGGAAAAAAAAGCACAAAGTGACCACCTCTGACTCGGTTCAGTTATTAGCTCTGTCAGCAGGGAGCTAACCATTCCCGAATAACGTGTTTTCATTCAGACGCGACAGACGCCTGCCCTCTTGTACGAAGCAGGCTCGCGCTGCAGCTCGGCACGCCGCGGTTAGCTGACATTTAAATGTGTAACTCGGTCCACTGCTGGACTTAGCAGTATGTGTGTTTTGCGCTCTTGTGGGGAGATTGCATAACTCGGCTGCGAAGCGGAGGGTTAGCGCGGCGGCGCCTCGGTGCGACACCTAGTGGCGGCTTCCTGAAACTGCAGCTCCGCCGGCCCTCTCAGAGGGGCGAGACCACCACCGCGTTAAAACGAGTTCTAACGTCATTGGCTGATGTTTTTCCTGTACCGTGTAACATACGTCATGGAATATTTAAAAAATAAAAATGTGTGGAATGGACGGATGGATGGATGGATGATATAATCTTGGCACCCGTCTCAGCTGAGTTATTTTACTTGAACGGGAGATTGCGAGCGTAGCGCCAACCAGGTGTGTCCTCCTCTCTGGCCTTGCTCAGCTCTCTGGTGAAGCTGCTGAACAAGTCGATCGAGGGGACGGCGGACGACGAGGACGAGGGAGTGACGCCCGACGTGGCCATTCGTTCCGGCCTGGAGCTGCTCAAGGTGAGGCCGCCTCTACCACACTGCCTGCTACGCACACTGCCTGCTACACACTGCCTGTTACACACTGCCTGCTACACACTGCCTGTTACACACTCTGCCTGCTACACTGCCTGCTACACACTGCCTGTTACACACTGCCTCTAACACACTGCCCTGTACACACACCGCCTCTAACACACCGCCCGTTACACACTGCCTGTTACACACTGCCTGTTACACACACTGCCTGCTACACACACTGCCTGCTACACACTGCCTCTAACACACTGCCTGCTACACACTGCCTGCTACACACTGCCTGCTACACACTGCCCTTTACACACTGCCTATTACACACTGCCCATTACACATACTGCCTGCTACACACTGCCTATTACACACTGCCCGTTACACAACACCTGTTACACACACCTCCTGTGACATACCGCCTGTCCCACACAGTAACACTTCACAGTAAGTGGTAAATGGTAAATGGACTGCATTTATATAGCGCTTTTATCCAAAGCGCTTTACAATTGATGCCTCGCATTCACCAGAGCAATTAGGGGTTAGGTGTCTTGCTCGGGGACACTTCGACATGCCCAGGGCAGGGGATCGAACCGGCAACCCTCCGACTGCCAGGCCTCGTTAATTAATATGAACAGATACATTCATTAAAATTCAGTTAAGTAACCGTACATTAATACATTCCAGTGTAGTGTGTAACGACTGTAACATATGGGAACATATTTCAGTTTCTTTAAGGCCTTAACACATCAGTTAATGACTTGGTCCTGGTTATTTTCTCCCTTTACTGATGTTTGAGGTGTGAAGATGTTATGTATGGATTGGTTAATGGTAATGCTTGGTGATTGAATTTGTCCTAGCCTAGAATCATGGACGTTAATGCGACCTCAGGGTGAAGTGTTTCCTGACTAGACGGCTTCTCCCTAAGCTGTGACTCATTATGACTCAGAGCACCAAGAGCTGCTCACTGAGAATGAGTACTTCATGCCTCACCGTTATGAAAATCGATCTCGCAGACTCTTGACATTGAAGTTCTTGTTCTCCGAATTGTTGAACGCTCACGGAGAAAGCCGTAAGCTTTCTAAAATGAACCCCAGGGAAACGGGGTTTGATGTTTTGTAGTTCACACCGAGGTTGCGCACGTACAGCTCGCGTTAGCGTGTGTCTGCGTCCGTCTGCCTGTGTCTGTCTGTGCAGGTGTTTGTGTGGGTGCAGGTTTGCGTGCATGTATGTATGTGTTTTGTGTATTTTGTGAGCAAGGTGTGCGTGTGTGTGTGTGTGCACATTAACATTACTTACATATACAAAGCACTGTCTATAGCTCATTAATTAAAAGTAGCCAAATCTAGGCCTGCCATTTAAAGTATTATATATTATATATATAAGTATATATATTATTATATCAAAATGAGACCAAGTTACAACAGACAATATCGGCTATCTCAGCTCACACAAATTGAACAAGCCCAATCCCAAAGCAATGCCCCTGAATGTTTCCTAAATAATTTAGCGTCGCGTCTCGCTTCCCCCGCAGGTGCTCTCGTTCACCCACCCCACCTCCTTCCACTCGGCCGAGACGTACGAGTCCCTGCTGCAGTGCCTCAAGATGGAGGACGACAAGGTGGCGGAGGCGGCCATCCAGATCTTCCGGAACACCGGGCAGAAGATCGAGACGGAGCTGCAGCAGATCCGATCGTGAGTCCCGCGAGCCCGAGCTAAAAAAGTCCCCCGGGCCGACTCTTCCGAAACCCGGCCCCCGTTCACCGTCACGCAGCCGGGCCTGAGACCGGCAAAGTTTGTTCCCCGTCAGAACGACCGGTTTTTAGTGTGCCTGTGCCTTTAAGGGCACGTCGCGTTTCCTCGCGTAACTCCAGGGAGGGTTCCTTGCTGTGAACAGAAGCCGTATCAAGCCAACGGCCCTTCAGGTCTGCCTCCAACCGAACGCTTTCCCGGGGTGTTATGTTTGCACACGGTAGCCAAAGGGACAGTTTAACCTCTCCCTCTCCCTCCTTCCCTCCCTCCCTCCCCCTTCACAGGACCCTGATTCCCGTCCTGCACCAGAAAGCCAAACGGGGCACCCCTCACCAGGCCAAGCAGGCCGTCCACTGCATCCACGCCATCTTCCACAACAAGGAGGTGCAGCTGGCGCAGATATTCGAGGTGCGCCGCCGCGACTCGCGCCGTCCGCGTAAAGATGGGGTCGCGGCCCAGGGTCACTTCACGGGTCAGGCCCAGAGGAGGATCGGGGGGGGGGGAGTAGAGCTAGGATACTCAGATCTGGCCCTCGAGGCCAGTAGTGCTGCTGGTTTTCATCTTTGCCCTCAAAGCAGGGCTAATTTCAAGACTGAGACACCAGTGGGGTAATGGATCTAAATAACTGCACTGAGTAAAACCCGGAATAGCTCTTTTTACTTCGGTCCATGTTCCAGAGGGTTCTGGGTTTTAACTCAGTGCAGTTATCCAGCCCCAATACCCCACTGGTGTCTCAGTCCTGAAGTGCAGTTGTCCAGCTAACTCAATAATCCTGCTGCGTGAAACAGTTAATTCTCTGGCCAGTCAGTGCCATTAATCGATTAATTAACTACCTGGTAGAAAAGAAACCCAGCAGCACTATTGGGCCAGATTTGAATATCCTTGGAGTAGAGGGTCATGGGGAATTAGAAGTCAAACAGGCACGGGCCTAGAAGATTATCAGTGAGTGTGCCTAGAAGACTATCAGGTTCTAGGCCAGAGAGCCCTGTGACAGAACAGGCCCAGAAGGTGGTCTAGATCAATGGTAAACAGCCCTGTTCCTGGAGGTCTACCGTCCTGTAGATTTTCACTCCAACCCTAACAAAGCACACCTCATTCAACAGCTATGGATCTTGATGAGAAGCTTATTAGTACATTAAATTAGTGGTCAGTTTGTTCTAAATCATGATAACTTACTGGATGCTAACTCTCCAGGAAGAGGGTTGGTTAGCACTGATCCTTATGTCCAAATAACTACAGAGGGGAAGAGGTTTGCAGAGTGTGAATTAGCTAGCACGTTTAGCTTCAGGCTGTAGAAATGAATGGAGCAGACCGATCCGACCTGTTAAACGGAGTGGGGTCGCCTTTTAGCCGATCCCCACGGTGCACCAGGCTGCACCAGCTGGGCTTGCGAACGCTGGCCTTGCACGTGCCGTCCGCGTTCATGTAGACAAACAGCTAACGCGGAGCGTTGCTAGGCTACGCTTGTTGCCTGCGGCGCTCTAAGCATATCAGCGCAGAACCTGCTGAGTTTTTCCATCGTAATCGCGTCCGCGGTGTTTTCGGATGCTAATTAGCGGAAAACCCCGGCTCTGTCAGTAACTGCGTGAACAGTGGTAACATCAACATGCCGAGCTGTTCTGGCTTAACTGAATTTAGTGTAAATCCAGATAATGAAAACAGGTGACAGTTTTAATTGTGACTTCAACATCTGGCACATGAGTTAAAGTAGAGGAACGCCCTGCTGGTGCAGCTGGTCCAAGAGATTGGGTATAAGGACCAAGGATATAGGGAGTATATCCTGGAGGACCGCAGTGTCTGCTGGTGTCTGGGTGTTCTCAGCACCTGCGGTTCATTCAAGTCATTGATTGGCTGAAGAATCCATGCACCTTGTTCTCAAGGCCTTTTAATTGGCTGTTTATCGAAAGGAAACCTCAGAAACTCACTCACAGATGCTGTGGACCCCTGGGACTTTAATTGGACACCCCTGGGTTACAAGAACTAAGGATACGATATCGGGGTATAGCTGTCAAAATAAAAGTTGTGCAAACAGGAATAGGTTTGATCCCGCTGTGAGAAATGAAGCTGAGCTGCGCAACTCTCGCCGCTCTCCGCGCCGAATGACTGACCCTCCGCCGCGTAACACCCCCCCCCCCGCGCAGCCCCTGTCCCGCAGCCTGAACGCGGACGTCCCGGAGCAGCTCATCACCCCGCTGGTCTCCCTGGGGCACATCTCCATGCTGGCGCCCGACCAGTTCGCCTCGCCCATGAAGTCCATCGTGGCCAACTTCATCGTCAAGGACCTGCTGATGAACGACCGGGTGAGAGCGGGGGGGAAGGGAGGGGGCGGTGCCGGCAGAGGTCGCGGGGGTCGCCGCGAGATAGACAGCTTTGGCGGTAATTGGAGAGCCAGTTTAGGAGAGCTGCGGAGCTTCTCCCAGGGGCTTGTGTTGACGCCGAGGTGAAGCGTTGGCTGACGGGCTCGTAATTGAGTCGGCCTGTCTGATTCTGATTCGCTAGTGTCGCTTCACAGACAACAGTTTCCATGGAGAATTTAAAAAAAAAAAAAAAAAACACTGATGAAACCTTTTGAGCCCAAGGGAAAATTTTTAAAAATATCCTTTGAGCCTTTAAAATGGAGTATGCTGAACTCCTGGAGGATTGTGGGAAATTTTTATGAAGGCTACGAAATGCAGATTAATTGGGGGATCTAATGAATGTGATTCTAGAATATACACTAAAATCTGTTTGAGTAGGGGTGTTGATGATTGTAAGCATATGCCTTTCTTCTGTGGCTTAGTGAACACTAAATGCAAGAGTGCAAAAGGAATCACTCAAGGTGTTAAAGTGATAAAGTTTTTTTTTTTCTTGACGAGTGCTCGCTTGTTTAGGCAATTATGACCGACAGCACAGAAGTTTATGCTGCTAATTGTTAGCTGTTACAGTCGTGCAATCTATACAGAACCCCCCCCTTCAAGTCCAACTCTCCAATTTTGAACAATGTTCTCCTGGTTCCCTCCCCACCTCAGTCCATAGGAAGCAAGAACGGGAAGTTGTGGTCCTCAGACGACGAGGTTTCCCCTGAAGTTTTGGCCAAGGTAAGTAATGCGCAGGACACGAGCCTTTTGTACTATACAGTAAGTGCGTACCAAACAGGAAATTCTTATTTTGACAGTGTGCTCATATCGAGCCCTGTTTACAAAGCTCATTCAGATTGAGTGCATCGAACTGGTTTCCCTGGGTCTCACTTTGGTGCGTAACACAGCGACCGTAAATTGTAATTCAGCAAGCGCGTCGAATTCAAACGGTCTGAAAAGTCAATACCAATTTGAGAAATGTTTACGAGTGTTTTGTTGAGGCTCACAAGAGGGTGGATGGATGCGCGCGTTCTAAGCTCCAACTAAGCACTTAAACTGGGTTTTCTCTCTACGGAACGGCTTGAGTTGGCCTTTATGAAAGAGAACGGAACAAAAGCTGAGGGTGTGCGCATGTAGTTTGTAAAGGGACAAGGCGCGGTCGTTCCTTTAAGGTCCAAGTTGGCCTTTGAAGTGAACGGTCGCTGCCGAGACGTGTCCCAGGTCCATGTTCGTTCGTAAAGAGACCGTGAAAGCGCGGTCGTGGCAGGCCCGGTCGTGACCGCCGGTGGCTCTGAACCCCCCCCCCCCCAAGGTCCAGGCGGTGAAGCTGCTGGTGCGCTGGCTGCTGGGGATGAAGAACAACCAGTCCAAGTCGGCCAACTCCACCCTGCGGCTCCTCTCCGCCATGCTCGTGAGCGAGGGCGACCTGACGGAGCAGAAGAAGATCAGGTACTCCCCCTGGGGCACGCGTGTATGCGTGACTGACCTGCCCGTCTACTGACCTGACCGTCTGCCTACCTGCTGACTTACTGACTGACTTGGACAGCAATGCATAGGAGGTCAAACCAGCGCAGGCCTGCTGATACTGTGAATACACATTTTGTACACCTGTTTACGCTGCCACCTTGGCTCAAATGAACACTGAACTCTGGGTAAACGTAAACATAGGTGAACCATGGGTTTACTTGCCCCTACCTATGCTACATTGAACACTAATCCCTTAAATCCGTTTGTTGCTTCAAAACACTACGCCTGCAGTGGCACTTGGTTTGTTTATTGTAGGATTATGCATTAACTACTGTCGGTTGTGACACTGATGGCTTGGTATTTGTTGAGTTCCTTGTGAGTAGAGCACCTGTTCAAGAACATCTGTGTGGGTAACGGCATCCACTAAACGCCTGGTGTAACATATGGTTTCCTGAATTTTTTCCACGTCGATAGGTCTGCCAATGCAAGGCACTCTATTTGTTACCGTTTGTGACGTAATCAGATTGACCCCTCTCTCTCTTTCTGTCTCTCTCTGTCTCTCTCTCTCGCTTGTTCTCTCTCACTTGCTTTCTTTCTGTATCTCTCTCTCTCACAGTAAGTCGGACATGTCCCGGTTGCGGCTAGCGGCGGGCAGCGCCATCATGAAGCTGGCCCAGGAGCCCTGCTACCACGACATCATCACGCCGGAGCAGTACCAGCTGTGCGGCCTGGTCATCAACGTGAGTCCCGCCCCCGCCGGGCCTCCCTCCCGCAGTGCGATTGGACGTCCTGCGTGTGACGGACAGATGGCCACCTCTGTTCTAACAACCTTCTCTGTTCTTTTTGTCCCGCTCTCTCTCTCTCTCCCTCTCTCGCTCCGCTCGGACAGGACGAGTGCTACCAGGTGAGGCAGATGTTCGCCATGAAGCTGCACCTGGCGCTGGTGAAGCTGACGCTGCCGCTGGAGTACCTGGCCGTGTTCGCCCTGTGCGCCAAGGACCCGGTGAAGGAGCGCCGCGCCCACGCCCGCCAGTGCCTGCTCAAGAACATCAGCGTGCGCCGCGAGTACATCAAGCAGAACCCCATGCCCCACGGTCAGTGCTGCCTTATCACACGGTCTGTGGCCCACGGTCAGTGGTGCCTTATCACAGGGTCTGTGCCCCACGGTCAGTGCTGCCTTATCACAGGGTCTGTGCCCCACGGTCAGTGCTGCCTTATCACAGGGTCTGTGCCCCACGGTCAGTGGTGCCTTATCACAGGGTCCGTGCCCCACGGTCAGTGGTGCCTTATCACAGGGTCCGTGCCCCACGGTCAGTGGTGCCTTATCACAGGGTCCGTGCCCCACGGTCAGTGGTGCCTTATCACAGGGTCCGTGCCCCACGGTCAGTGGTGCCTTATCACAGGGTCTGTGACCCACGGTCAGTGGTGCCTTATCACAGGGTCTGTGCCCCACGGTCAGTGGTGCCTTATCACAGGGTCTGTGCCCCACGGTCAGTGGTGCCTTATCACACGGTCTGTGCCCCATGGTCAGTGGTGCCTTATCACAGGGTCTGTGCCCCACAGTCAGTGGTGCCTTATCACAGGGTCTGTGCCCCACGGTCAGTGGTGCCTTATCACACGTTCTGTGGTCAGTGGCACATTATCACAGGGTCCGTGGTCTGTGCCGAACGGTCAGTGGCACCATATCACACGTTCTATGGTCAGTGGTACGTTATCACAGGGTCCACGGTCGGTGTCCCACGGTCAGTGGGACATTATCACATGGACCTCGGTCTCTGTCCCAAGGTCAGTGTCACAGTATCGCATGGTTCACGGTCAGTGGACCATTATCACACACTCAGATGTTTCACAGTCTGTGTGCAATGGTGAGTGGTTCAGGGCAGCCCTCCCATCCTTTGAAGGGGTGCATAATCTGCATAATCATAAAAAATAATAAATTTCAACATCAGACGTAAGTGTAGTTAGATGAACATGTTGAATAATAATTGTATGGTAAAATTCTGATCATCACAGGGCTCTTCAGTGAAGACGTTCGAATAGGCGCCAACCCTGACCCAAGCTTTTCAGATTGCTCTAATCTGGAGTTTCGTCCTGTGGAGTCATACCGCACACTTACAATATCAACAGTCGTTTGTCATTGTTTCCCATTCTACTTATGTTTCCACCTTTTTCCATTTGACTAAATGCTTAAAAGTGTCACTTAACTTAGTGTGATTCAAATGTCGAGTAGCGTTAGCCTTGGCTTCACTGTTGCCAGGCTCATACGCTAGTTTTCTGCGCGGCTAAAAGGGGAAGCTCCTGCCCTAAAATGAGCGCTCTTATTTTAGAAACCTGTTCTGTCCCTTCCAAGTCCCGCTAGGCGTACGTAATGGGGGGGGGGGGTGGGGGGTGAGAGACTAATGCACATGTATATTTTATTTTTCTTCCATTTTTTATGGTTATTGAAGTTTTTCTCTCTTTTTGTCCCCTCAGAGAAGCTGCTGTCGCTCCTGCCGGAGTACGTGGTTCCCTACATGATACACCTGCTGGCCCACGACCCGGACTTCACCAAGCCCCAAGACGTGGAGCAGCTCCGTGACATCAAGGAGTACGTGGGACGGGGTGGGGTCAAAGAAAAAGGATTTTGGGGTCTGTGTCCTTCTTTGTGTGGGTTTATTGCTCAGACACCCTAATTCTGCACCTCTCAGATCATCAGCACATATAAATAAAGCTGTATTTTCTGCTGGTGGAATTTGGTAGCCTCACACTGAACTGGTAATCCACTATGTCTTCTGCAGGTCCTCTTTTTGAATACAAGTTGACAGGCGGGATTAATCTGCGATGAACTGGATTGAAAAGCTTTTTGTGCAGTGCAACACATTATTAACCGGAAGGATTATGCTTGTCAGGTGACACGAGTTAGCTTTCACAATCACAATGTCAGCCGGTTGGCAGACGTCCGCACGCCAGCGACCCCTTGTGGTCGTTCGGTTCCCCCACGAGCTGCGCCTGACCGTTCTTTTCTCCGGCCCGGCGTGTGCGCGAGCTTAACTGGCGTACCGCGCAGCGGAAAGCGGGCGTGGCCAACGCACGTTTCACAGGAGAGCCTGTCTGCACTCTCCAAAATTTAGAGGAGGGGGCTGGCATCAGCATACAAATTCAATTAGGCACTCCAAATTCAGGGACGGCTGGAACATATTCTAGTTTTCCAGAGTCTTTCAAGAATCATTTTTAACTGTTATAAATATTTCAGAAATATTCCTTATTTTTGCTATTATTTTTATATTTTTCCCTCCAATGTTTTGAAAGTGTTTCATTAAATTGCCTGGGGGCATTTTCTGTTAGTAGACCTTTCTAATTTTCAGTAATAGGCAAAAAGCAAAAAAAACCCATGTGCTGACCCGTATTGATTGTCTGTAATTGATCTGTCTTCGTCCCTTGATTATGAGCACAGCTGAATGATGTGGGAAATATTGCCCCGGGGCATTGTTCTGTGACTAGAGGTGTGATAAATAAACGAGGAGACGATTCGGGCGAGTTATGACACGTAATGGCGGCCCCGCGAGGTGGCGGTATCGTCGTCTTGTCTCCGGTTGACTGAATTGCCGTTAACGACCGAATCGCCTCCGGTAAAACCGCAGCGGAAAACAGACTCGGAAATTAAAGACGGTTCCTCCTTAGCGCTCGTGTTCGTGTCACGGTTGGAGTCGCGCCACTCGCTGTTACTGAACATTGACCGGTTTAAGGAAATTGAGCGAGAAACATTGCCATCGTCACCCCTTAGGTCGATAAAATGTTTTTATTTTTATAGTATTTAGTCCATATCACTAAACCCCTTCATTCACGCATGTGTATTTTTAGGTTATTGAAAGTGGAGTGGAATGGAGAAAAACACGTGTAAAAAAAAAATGCACTTCACGTTCAGAAACCGCGACTGGGAGCAGCAACGCTAGTTAACAAACTCGGACAGCCGTGGAGTCGATGTCGGAGGATTAAGTTCGAAGCCGTCGGGTTCGCGACCGCTCTTGCGGTAAAGCCGCGATCGTTATCCGTTTGCAATCTATCGGCTTCCTGTCCAAAACGAGAAAACCTAAACGGCTTGCGTTTAACGCGTCCGGTTTGCACTGCCGAAATGTTCGCGAGGCGCGGTTTGCGTGCGAAAAGGGGGCAACGCCGTGAACGGAACTGTCCGGGCCGCGGCCCAGTACCGCCGTCGCAGCTTCACCCCTCCCGCTAAACACACAAGCGAGGGGAGGGGAAAGGTCGCCAGGTGTGACAGTCTTTAATGCATCAGTCAAGAGTTTTTGACAAGAGAAGAAGGTGCTTAAAGGTCAATGGCACTTTCTCTTTTATGGCATTTGGCTGTAATGTTTCTTTTTTTTTTTCGTGTGGGGGGGTGGGGATAAATGTAAAATAACATCGAGAACATGTATTGCACCATGTTTTAACCCTTTAAGGTGTAAGAACAGTGAACATTCTAATGCTGATGTCACAATCGCTACTGGTAACCTGAAGCAATGGTGTTCTATTACACCAACACTCTACACTGACTTGGAATTTTGGAAAAATAAATTCCATAATAACCTTTCCACCAAAGGGTTAAATGTACAGTCCTTTCCACCACATAACCCTGTCACTCTGCTCCGCTCAGGTGTCTGTGGTTCATGCTGGAGGTGCTGATGACCAAGAACGAGAACAACAGCCACGCCTTCCTCCGGAAGATGGTGGAGAACATCAAGCAGACCAAGGACGCGCAGTCACCCGACGACCCCAAAACCAACGAGGCGAGTGGCCCTTTGACCGCGTCGGGGCCCTTTGGCCTTGTCGGGCCCCTGTGCTCCCAGCACCCAAGCTAGACTTCAAATTAGGCAGCAATGTACTGAGCACGTTTCAGTACTAGGAATATTTACCCAGTATGATACCTGATTATATCCACTCAACAACATGGTGGTCCTAATATAATTTCAGCTTCACGCACCTTCTATATGCCTGTAAAATTAATTTTATAATATTACAAAATATGTCTTTAAATGAAGATTATCATTCATTTGAAGCTCTCTGTTTAAAGTCAGTATGCATTTGGAATATGAAGTGCTTGTACATACCAGAGAGGAGACAGCCCTCTCAGTGGGGTTTAGGAAAGCACCACGTGTCCAATCGAGCACTTTGTCAGACTTTGTTTGGTAAACTTTGCTAGAACTCCAAGTGTGAAAAGACAAGACCGGGTTTGTGCGTTGGTAACTGCCCTTTAAGCAAAGGTCGCCTAAAGGTCACCCGTCTCCCGTTGCGCAACAGAAGCTGTACATCGTCTGCGACGTGGCGCTCTTCGTCATCGTCAACAAGAGCACCGCCTGCCACCTGGACTCGCCCAAAGACCCCGTGCTGCCCACCAAGTTCTACACGCCGCCCGATAAGGTCGGTGCCCCCTCTAGGCCGGCGCGGTCACGCCGCGGACAGAGAATCGTCGACCGTCTGCCGGCAACGTCTGTCCGTCTTCATTTTTTCCCCTTGCCTTGTTTCGCAGGACTTCAAAAACGACAAAGATTACCTGTCGTCAGAAGCCAGGACGGTCCTCCTGACGGGGAAGGTAAGCGCTCCTGCCTTCACAGCAAAGGCTGCCCGACCCTGTTCCTGGACATCTGCTGTCCTGTAGGCTTTCACGCCAGCCCTAACAAAGCACACCTCAATCGGCAGCTAGAGGGCTCATTGAGCTGCTAATCGGTAGAATCAGGTGTGCCAAGTTAGGGCTGCAATTTAAACCTGCAGGTTTTCACACGCCGGGTTTTCATTGGTGTGGGATGTTATCATCTGTCCCCCAGCTCCTCCTCTGAACTACAGTCTATTTTAGCATTAACTTAAACTGTAAGCTAATCGACGCTATGACTCATAACTCTGTGCAAGGTTGTGTTTGGACAGCTGAACGATACCTGCTTAAACACTACGAGACTCATTAGTTGAGAGAGTTCATTGGACGTTTACAGCAACACTTCCACGGTTTCTAGGCCACATTAAAGAAATCCTGGCCTTCTGGTCGAGGTGTAATAGTACCAAGAAGCTCACCCCCCAAACCAGGTTGAGTTCTGTTAGTAGAACGAGGGGAAATAAATGGAAATTAGCAAAAAGTAAATTCCATTTTTTCAGGCAGAGTAGTCAGTGTGAGGAATAGCCTGCCATGTCATGTAGGGTGGGCAGAAACTCTGGGGATTTTCAAGACCAGGCTTGATACAGTGTTAGATACTATCTAGTTTGTAGGTAAACAGAGCACTAGGTGCAATTTAGTTAGGAAAACGGTGAGCATTGTTGGGCTTGTCATTGTGTTACGTTCATACCAGCACCCAACCCACCAATGCTCCAGCGCTAACGCTAAGTGCATTTCCCCTGCAGCCCAAACCCGCAGGAGTGCTGGGCGCGGTGAACAAGCCGCTGACGGCGACGGGGAGGAGGCCCTACACCAAGAGCACGCCCTCCGAGACGGCCAGCAACGTCAGCAGCAACTCGGAGCCCAGCTCCCCGGCGGGAAACAGGGCGAGGTGAGGCCCGCACCACGCCGCCCGTTACCTTCACCGCCATTCCCAGGGTTATCGGTGGTGGGGGGTTGCAAGCTTGAATCCTGTGTCCAGTTGTATGAATGGGCAACAAAAAAATGCTTCCCAGGTCAACCTGCGGCATCTACTGAATGCATAAACACTGTTATGCAATTACAACTCGTGTAATGATTCGGCTATTAGAATGTATAATGGCCCATCTACACTGTGCTAACTGATCGCCGGCCATTTTAATGCTTTTCTCTGTGCTTTGTGTTGTTTTTTTGCTTTTCTCAAAGGTGGTTGGTGCTGAGTCCCTTCTTGAAATGGGCGGGGAGAGCGAAGGAGAATCCGGGTGGAACGTGGTGAACGCTGACGTGGAGATGAAGGTGAGAGGCCGGCCTTGAAGAGACCCTCCGTCTCGTGCTTGCTAGATTTATTCTACCCTTTCGTTCTCTCCCTCCTCCCCATCCCTCTTCCTCCCCCCATCCCTCCTTCCTTACATCACTCATGCACACACGTACTACAAGCACGTGCATACAGAAGACCTACGCATACACACTCGCACGCATACAGACTTGCGCACACACACACACACACAGGCTCTACCTGTGGGATCACAGCACTCAGGCTGAGCCACCTCTCCGCCTCCCCTCTCAGGACGTGAATTCGGAGGCGGGCCAGGGCAGCGGGAACCAGAGGGGGAAGAAGCAGGGGGCGTCGGCGCCCCCCGCCAACGGCAGCGAGAACAGCGCGGCCCCCAACGAGAAGGCGGGGGCACAGCCAGTCCCCAACAAGCCCCGGCGAGGACGGCCCCCCAAGTCGCTAACTGCCAGCGCGGAGAAAGAGGGCGGGACCGGGGCGGGGCGGGGCAGGAAGAGGGCGGCGGCTGCGGCGGCGGCCCAGGACAGCACCGTCAGCCCCACCGTGCAGCCAATCACCATCAAGATACCAAAACAGCAGAAGGAAACGGACAGCAATAGGCCACAGAGACAGGTGGACCTGCAGAGGTACGAGTGCGATCTGTGGCCGGGCTCTTAACTGACGGGTATGCTGTGCGTCAGGCTGAGCACAGACCTCAGCCCTACGTGCCCGTGTCTGCATAGTCTTTACACAGACCGCGTTCCGCGCTGTCTCTTAGCGTACAGCAGCGTCTGGCATTCAGTCTGTAATCCATAATCAGCGTTCCCACACGTCCCGGAAAACCGGAAATTTTTTGTTAATTGCCTTCTCCAGTTATGGGAAAAGTCATGTGAAATAAGAAAATAGCTGAAATGTCCTGTAAAATATCTTTAGCATGAAGTGAAAAGCTGGTCTGCAACTACACACCCCACAGTCAGTCAGTCACGCTCCCCTGTGATCACAATCTAGCAGGTGTTGGTCACAAAATGTCCTGGAAATGTCTGGGAAAATGACAGATTGAAATGAGTGGGAGCCCTGGATCAGCACTAGATGTCGGTTCACCATTCAGTTCAGTTCAATTTAATTTGTGTAGTGCTTTTCACAGAGACACTGTCACAAAGACTCTTTTCGAAGGAAACTGAGAGGAAAATTGGGCAAAAACCAGGCCTGAACCCCCAAAGTGGGGGAAAAAAACTCCCCAAACCAGGAGGAATCTCAGGGAGGGAGCCCATCCTGGCCAGCCCAGTGTAATAGTTAAGATAGAATGAACGGTAATAGAAATGTAAGGAGGGATCTGTGAGAGCACATGCTTGCCCGAGTCCAAGCGTTGCGTTCAGTGGAAGCGTCGCAGTCATCGTCATGGCGGCAGTTGCTTTCCCTCCTTCAGCAGCTTGCTGGCTCTGTTCAGCGAGGAGAACGCGGAGAGCGAGCCGGACTCCAGCCAGGAGAACGGAGGCGGGCAGGAGCGCCCCCCGCAGGCGCACAGAGGGCAGGACAGGCAGGGAGAGGCAGTGAGAGTGAGTGCGGTCAACACAGCGAGGCTCCTGGCTAATCTTTAGCCACTTTATTACATCACGGAGGCAGTGAGAATAGTCACTCCTGATTGGACACCGTCAGTATGGTTCCATCGGTCTCACACCACGTCTAAATGTGCTAGAGATCTGCAAGTCATTACACACTGCAGTTAGCAGTGGCTGTTGGTAATGTAGGTACCACAGGGTGGGGTTTGAAAATTGTAATTCTGTAACAGGTTCCAGACTGTCCTGGGGTAGTCCTGTGTATGCTGGTTTTAAACACAGGCAAAAGTCCTTGCAGAAATGTTTAAAATCAATCTATTTTTTAAACTGATTTTAACACAGCGCTGGTTTGGCTGTTCCCCATTTGTTTTGCCTTTTCATTCTTGATTTTCCACAACTGCTTTTGTTTCAATGACCAGGTCCTAAATACTTTCAGCCTTTAGGACTTGAGTTGATTTGAGCTGTAGGCCCATCAACGAATTAGAACGTCTTTCAAAAGGAATCACTTGCCACAGAATTTCAGTCTTCTTTGAGCTGGTCTGATTTTGTTCAGGCCATTTCTGAAAATTTTGCATGAAGGGCAGAAAATCATTCTTCATCACGCATTTAAGCGTGTCTCGTTAAAAAACTGTTAATAGCTCGCTATGCTTCAGGAAGTGTAGTTATAGTCGGAAAGTGAACCAGCGTATGCAGGGGTTGCTCTGGACCACAAGTCTGGTAACCACCGGTTTGATGAAATAATCTCTGCTGGGATTGTCACGGGTTCTGTTTGACCAAATTGCATCCTCCTTTAGTCCCGCTTGCTTCATCCTGCTTTTTTCTTCTTTTTTTCTTCTCCTGTAGGTAAAAAGAAAATGGCCGCAGAAGCGTAGGTGGTAGGAGAGATGACCTGCCTGTTTCAGGACCCGTCAGACCTGGTTGTACAGACATTCTTCCCTTTGACTCTTAATAGCTCTTCTGGTCCCCGAACGGGTCCCAAACCTCTCTCGGACACACACACACACACACACCTAGCCGCTGCTTCCTAAACCCCCACGGGCGAAGCAAGCGCTCTCCTCAGCGGAGAAAAAGTATCCGAAAGGAAGAGTAAAAAAAAAAAATCTAATTGGAAAGGGTTCAAACCCAGTACGTAGGCCCGGACAGCCATCTGCTCGCTGTGGGTGCTGATCTTCGCTCCACTGGACACGCCTTTTTACCCATAGCCTTTTCCCATTTAAATTCAGCCCACAGAGTCATGTTAAACCCATAATACCTTCCGTGTATTTTCGTCATGTCTGACTTTACTCTCTAAGTGTAGATGTATAATCCCTCAGGTTCATCACCGTTTTAATTTTCATTCTTTTAAAAAAACGGGAACTGCGGAAAGCCGGTTTACCGTTGGTTTTAAGCTCAAGTCGCCATACCGACAAAGCATTTGAAGCCAGGCGTCTGTGACTGGATTCCTCCGCAGAGATGAGAATTGTAGGCTGTGGAGTGTTTCTGCATGAAGAACGCCTGAGGCTGAGTCCAATAGGCAGGCTGTTTTTGCAGTGGCGTAGAAGGCCAATGAAGTACACTTGCAGGGGGTTTCCACTGACTGACTAAACTTCATCTCCCATCATCCCTACTGTGAAGTCTTCGATGGATGATCACTGTGGCAGTTATCTCCTGTACTTCCTGAATAACGCAAAGACACGGGCACGTTGTTATGGCCGCACTTGTCGAGTGAAAATAGGCACTTTTAGTCGGGGGGGGGGGGGAACTCAAACATTAAAAAGGGAGGGGTTGTGTTCATATTAGGATTTTGTCACCGATTCTGGGGGCACATTTAGTTATATTTGCCCCCCACCTGTACAGGGGGGTGTTCAGGCCTGGACACACGAACCCCGAACACACATGGCTTTTCATTTCCCTGGTCTTTAACTGCTTGTTCTAGTTTCCGGCTGTGTTACGATGTTAACATTCCCCCAGACTCGCGTCTCTTACAGAAGTAGTTCCTCACATAAATTTTAGCCACGTGGAAAGAATTGTTGGGGGGTGGGGGGAGGGGGGGTTCTAGCAGGTGACTGTGGTTTCCTTTTACGAGGCCTTTTATTTGTAACTTAGTGCAGATTTTACATTTTTGTATCGAAATGAGGAGTTTGCAAAATAAAATGTACATTTTTCTTCTGGGAAACTGTTATGCTTAAGAAGAGGTTTTGAATAAAAAAATTTTAAAAAGCCATCTTGGAATTTGGATGCTTGCAAAAAAAAATAAACATTGAATTCATAACTCTGATGACATTGTTTTAAGAGATTTTTTTTGTTGTTCAGTGTTTAATACGCTTTAGTAAAATAATGCACTAATTGAGCCCAGGTGTTCTGGGGATTTGCACGTTAATAATCACTGTAAATGACTGCGTTTCTTTTCTGCATAAAATACTAACGTTCTGCAGTGCAGACTCCCCTGAAAGGAGAGCAGCGGCTTCAGGGTGTGCACGTGCCATTGCGGGTGAGCTCTAGGCTAACGTGCTACGCTCAGAGCGCTAAATCACAGAAGCTGATAGATATACGACGTGTGTTTTCGGGATGCGCGATAGCGTCAGGGTCACATCGATATCGGTATAAATAATGACATAAAACTTGCAGCCGTCGGCCGGTGAGCTACGGTCATGGCTGATATGGCCGCAACGTGCCTTCACCGGGGAGGCGAGGCATTTCACGCACTGCTGACGACGTAAATTAAATGCTAATGCGAATCGTTTCCGTACAAAAGCTAAATAGCGACTCTGTTGCTCTCTAGAACATCTTAGGGACGGAGTGTGGCACAGTGTGTAAGGAACTGCGCTTGTAACCGTAAGGTCGCAGGTTCGATTCCCGGGTAAGGACACTGCCGTTGTACCCTTGAGCAAGGTACTTAACCTGCATTGCTTCAGTATATATCCAGCTGTATAAATGGATACAATGTAAAAGTGCTATGTAAAAAGTTGTGTAAGTCGCTCTGGATAAGAGCGTCTGCTAAATGCCTATAATGTAATGTTATCTGAAAAAGGGCCGGTGTGGGTGCAGGTTTTTGGTTTAACGCTTCGCTACGGCACCTAATTCAGCGAATGAAGTAACAATGGCCTTCAATCAACAGCAAAGTATTAACTCAGTTGGGCTGCCGCAAGTATATACCAGAGGGGAAAATGACCATTCACTATCAAAGAAAATGGGTTCTGGGACAGACTTTTTGAGTTGACAGTGGTGAGTGTTCACCAGTGCAGTGTCCAGGATGACACCTTAGCACTTAGGGCAAGCATTATGAAATTCATACACACACACAAAACAAACTACAGTGGAGTTTTGGGTTTTTTTTTTTTAAGTTCCCTTTCCATGTTTTTAATCAAAGAAATATGACAGTTTGACAATAAATAACCATGCTATACTGCGTAATCTGACTTTTGAAGGGCGAGAGTGGCAAGACCCAAACGGAGGAATCGGCAAAAACTGTAGCTGCTTTTCTTTTTGTCCGTGCAATATTGATACTAAGTACAACAGGAAGGAAGACGTTAGGTATACATTTTTTTTTGCATAATTCCCCCCCCCCCCCCCCTCTTTTTTTTTTGTAATTTTATTTCCTTTTTTTAACCAAAAATAATTCCAGCCATCAGTGGTGCATTCTAAGATGAAATGTCACAAATATGGACAGGACATATGGGTGTATGTATATACATGGGAGGAGGAATCGAGTTGTCTGTTCTTCCACCCCCGCCCTGCTCTGTACAAGCACAAGGCTGGGGTTGTTGGGTATGTACATTTAGGGGGCTACTGGGCGAGAGCGGGAAATTGGGGAGAAGGCCGGTGATGGAGGACGTGAAGATGGGGTTGAGAGTCTTCCCTCTCCTGCCCCCAGAGCCACATTCTGGTACCAGCTGAGGGCAAGTGGTTCGGTGGTCCATGAGCAACTCAAAACTAAGCCCATCGCGCTGTGTTCCGCGACTTGTACTCGCCGTGTCCGGTTCTAAAATGATGGCAGTAAAATGGCCTCCTCAACGCTTGCAAAATGCACAACCTTGGGGGAACCTTTTATCACTGGTATGAAGCTGCCACAGCAGGATTTGGGAATTGATATTTGCCCAGGTGAGGGAACGTTCTCTAGGGTCCTCTTAATGTTCTATATTGTGCAAGAAAGAGGGGCTCAGCAGAAATCAGTGGTTTCCATCTTTTGTGTTCTGAAAAAGAACGTTATGATAATGATCAGGAAAAACATACTGGGCAACACGTTCGCTTTTGTGGTAAAGAACCAGTCCTATAAATCACTGTTGGATGAATGATCTGCCTAAGGAATTAATACCATCTACTCCTTTTGGAGGCAGGTTCACTTGGTTTTAAACACCCAGTGCAAAACAGACTTTTGAAGTGCTAAATATGTGCTAGCGTACACTAGCTAAAACAGGGCATGCGATAGTGTGGCCATTGTGTGTGAAATGAGTGAAGGTAGCACAACTGTTCCTTATATGGCAAACTAAGAAATACAAACCACACCTCTTTAAAAAGAAAAAACAGTTAATGAAAAGTATTTTCAGCACTATCTGGCCTCTTGCACAGCATTTAGATGAATACAGGACGTGGTAAGAGGCAGGCGACCCCTTTCTTCAAACGCAAAACAAGCAACGCCGTTACTGCCTAATAGCACTAGCAAGTGGAGCAGTTACAGAGCGGAACATTCCATCATGTCACAGGAAGGGGGCCACAGACGCAATCTCCATGGCAACCGGCACAGTGGTGGGCCAGCTAGGCTTAACTTGGAACATGCCCAATACTGTACCATACAGTACAGACACGGTGAATTTAACCTGAACAGTCGACCTTCAGCGGGTTAAATAGGGGGGGATACTGGTTTTCCTGCACACAGAAACCTGGTGAACGAGGTCAAACGGTGCTAGCTCAACACAGGAACACAAGTTACACGTGAGTGGCAGCGTTTTCAAGTTAAAACCAGTCAGGAAGCAAAATGATCCAGTTTCTTTCATGCCAAGGAGTAGCTTGGGTTCGAGCCCACAGTACTGTGGGTACTGGTCTCTGCCAAAGTGTCGCGGTACCACCGCCCTCAGCTACGAACACAGGCACACTGGCTGCCCATGCCACAGTCCCTATGGCAACAAGTAACGGTCACTCTGCTTACCATTGGTTGGGAGTTTTTTTTTTTTTTTTTCATGAACACAGATGATGAAGTTCATAACTTTACAGTACTGAGGGAAAAAAAAAAACTTAAAATATTTCACCACGTCCTTTTTTTTAATTTACACAGACTTTAATAACTTTATATACAGATGAACTCTTTCTTTTGTGTGATTGTAGTTGTGGGTGTGAGGTTTGCATTTTATCCGTTTTTTTCCCCCCCAGCTAGATTATGCATCATCAGATGAACAGTGACAGTATTTTCCTTTCGCTTGCACTGAAAGAGAATCTAAAACGTATTCCTACAGGGAGGCAAAAACCGAAAAATGAAAAGGGGGAAAAAAAGGGGCATCGGTGTATTTGACTGTGGGCTTTGAGTAGGTGGGTAAAGAGGTGGAGGGGGACAGAGGTGGTGTAAAAGATGAACCGAGGGTAGACTGACTGGTATGGGTGGAGGTGGTCGGGGGGGGGAGGGGCTGTGGAGATTACGGAACGGGTGGATTGGGAGTGGTAACAAACGGAGGAATAAAACCGACAAAAAAAAATGTACGGAGGGATGGAGGAAGGGACCGGCGAAGGAGGAGGACGAGGGGTCAGGGAGGGGTTCCGGCCTTCAGTGCAGACTCAGTTGCTGAGTAGTAGCTCTGTCGCCGTTTCCACGTCCCAGGATTTCGAAGACAAAGCCACTATTACTGCATTCTGTCAGAGGGAAGAAGATGATAGTGGCATTAGACTTCATTTTACTTTTGGACTTACCCAGAGTTCCTTGCAATGCAAATGCACCTGCCCTGGGATTAAAGTGCAGTAATTCCCTATAGAGGGGAGGGAAGTAAAATCCAAAGAAGTGGAGATGCCAAGATGGCGCCGCGGATGGCTGCCTCGGTGTGTTGACCAAAACAAATTCCTCGTATGTGTAACCCTACTTGGCAATAAAACCTGATTCTGATTCTGATTCTGATTCTGACTTGGACAATTTGTCAACTACCTTACTAAGCAATGTACGCTGACATGACAGAGGTTTGAACCCACCTACTAATACCATTTACCTACAAATGACAGTATCTAGCGCTGCCGAAAGCCTGTACTTGAATATCCTGAGGGTACATGCCTCTACTACATTTTCTGCCAAGCTATACCACACATTGACATCTCTGTGTGAAGGAATACCTCTGGATCTTTGTGGAAAATGTACCTTTTGCTCATTTCTGAGACTGATTTTCTGTTTATTCTTTTAAAAGTTTTGAAAGAATTTACACCGTGCATCACGAAAACTTATGAAACTGAGTAACTGCATATTCAGTGGCACTAACTGGATTATATTCACCAGATATATAAGGACAAACTAGCAGTCTAACAAACTGCCTTCTCTAGGATTTGGCTAAAGAACCAACAAAAAAAAAGCTCAGCACCTAGAAAATATGCCAGTTTTGCTAATTAGCTAGCTAGTATCTTGTTCCCTTGACCAAAGGAGATTTCCTGACCCGTAATGGCAAAAGAGAGGGAAATGAAATGCTGTCGGAAAAAAACACCTCAAACATGTTCCTTTGAAGAGGGAATGGTCGTCACAGTCGCATACTACCCAAACGTGCATTTTGTCGAACCGGTTCAGTAAAATGCCTCACTGACGCATCGCTGTTGGTATTGCCGTGCGCACCTTATCGAAGCCCATGGCACACAGTTTGTCTATTTTTCGGGTGTATTCGGGACTGGAGGCGGGCGCGCCGGCGTACACGTGCGACCAGAGCCGGGCCGTCTGTTTGAACATTTCGGGGTTCTGCTTGTACTGAAGGAGGGAGAGAGGGAGAGAGAGAGGAGAGCCGTGAACGAGCAAAGCCAGGAAAGAGCCCACAGTCACAGCCAATGAAACCGTACTCTTGATATGACATAATAAATATTTTGGCGCTTTAAAACAGCTGGTAAAGAGGCTGAAGCTATAATCTGCTGACCCTGACATTTATAGGAATGATGTGCAGTTCATTAAAGCTGGTTCAACAGATCAAATATAGCGAAAACTGAAAATGCTCATTCAAGCTGTTGCTGACTAGGACCGAGTTTGCTTAATTGACACTGCTACTTTGTCAAACTCGTTCTCGCTTCCAGAGGGAAAACGGGCGGACTGAGAAACGGACAGGAAGGGCTCCTCTAACCTGATTGGCCACCACTGCGTCCTGGGGGTCATCTGGTTCTGCTGCTGCCAGCAGGGCTTGTAGTGACAACAGCACCGTTCGTAGCGTCATGGCTGCTGCCCTGGGGGAGGGGGAAGGGGGAGAGAGAGGGACTCAGTGTTCTGTACTCCAGCACTGAACACGGTGGTCATATCGCGCACCAGTCCTAACCACCTGTTCCCGCAGTTAATGTCAGTACCTATCTCAGTCACAGCTCGACAGCACACAGCAGTTCAGTAGCAGCTAAACACCAGTTCTGCACACGGTTACTGAACTACACGTCGGCATTAATCAGTTACAGCCCAATACATCAGCACTGATAACTGATCATAAACTGCAGTACCAATCAGCTGCAGCCCAAAACACCAGTATTACTACCATTTACTGTACTGAATACAAGGCCACAACTGACAGCATAAGTAATGACACAAATTTCACGACAGAAGCGCTAATTACAGATACACGCTCAAACTAAACAAGAGGTGCCATTACCAGAATGTCACTTTTATGCAGCGTCAGGCATACGTTTCTGGTGAAAATGGACAACAGAAGCACGTTTCTCAGAACTTACCACTGATCTTTAAGAATATCCAAACATATAGCCCCGGTGACCGAACTGATATTCGGATGCCAGATTTTAGTAATAAACCGCACCTGGAAACAAAGAGAGGCACAGCCGTAAGTCATGGTGTGGGCAGGTTCGAGGAACTGGCAACCTGACAGACCGGAACATAAAGGCTAGAGAGGGCTTAGGAGTATTATTCTCAGGAGCCTATTGTGTGAATGTACAGAAAGATTCCAGGAATTGACGGATGAGCCTGCACAGCAGCACGAATACAAACCCGCTTCCTTTCACCAGTCTAAAGAAATGTTCTAAAAAAAAAATAAGTCTACACGCTCATCAGCAAGCACTGATCTGGGCTCATAGGCATCCTGAACCATACCTGAGGCGATTTTGTGCCCAGTCCCTCTGTGTTGTTCCCATTTACTTAAGCTAAGGTGTAAGATCGCAAATATGTGAGGAGAACATTTTTAACAGAACATTCTCATGCTGATTTAATCCTGTAAGGTGTAAGATAGGAAAAATGTGATTAGAATGTTCTTAACTAAACATTTGAATGCTGATGTAACAATTACTGGTAATTGAACAGAATGGAGTTCTAGAACACTGACTCAGAAATACTGAAAACATTTTTTAAAAACCTACTAGGTTAAACCACTGTTCCTGAGGTACCCTTTTTTACCCTTAGCTGAACAGTTTCCACATATGTTGTAGTTACACATCACACCTTGAAAATGTATGTACATATGAATACCAGTATGTGGTTGACTGTGTCACATGTAAATGCAGAATGACATCTGTTAAATGCAGCGACACTGAGCCCAAGAAAAATTCCCCTAAGGGGACAATAAAGTATATCGTATCGTATCACCTGTAATACTCACATTAGTCACCACTGAAGTTACAACCACAAAGAAAAAAATTGTCTTCACCAAAATCAACAAATGAGAGCAAGATAAGCAGAGAATGAACAGAACCTCCCATAAAGCAATTTGTTTGAGAACAGCCTAAATGAGAAATTGTAACTGGCTTGCACAAAATATGTATATTTATCCAAAAATATGGGTACGCTTACCTTTGGCGGATTGAATGGGTACGTCTCTGGAATCTTAATTTCTAGTTGATACCTGCCACCTGCGAGAAGAAAAACACAGGCTGGGACTGGGAGGGAGAAAGAAATCCCTAGAGCTCGGTGAGAATCCCCAAAACCCCAAACAGAAAATTCTGCTCCACTCCTAAAATAAACAAGAAACATTAATGTAGCTCCAGTGCTACACTAGTGTGATAGTTAACATTATTTAAAATAATGTGCCATCCTGTTCATCGGATTATTTTAAGTAATGTTCCATCCTGTTCATCGGATTATTTTGAATAATGTGCCATCCTGTTCATCGGATTATTTTGAATAATGTGCCATCCTGGTTCATCTGATTATTTTGAATAATGTGCCAGCCTGTTCATCTGATTATTTCAGATGATGTGCCATCCTGTTCATCTGATTATTTTAAATAATGTGCCATCCTGTTCATCTGATTATTTTAAATAATGTGCCATCCTGTTCATCTGATTATTTTTAATAATGTGCCATCCTGTTCATCTGATTATTTTTAATAATGTGCCATCCTGTTCATCGGATTATTTTTAATAATGTGCCATCCTGTTCATCGGATTATTTTAGATGTGCCATCCTGTTCATCTGATTATTTTAAATAATGTGCCATCCTGTTCATCTGATTATTTTAAATAATGCTCCATCCTGTTCATGTATTTATCAGTCCGGTAATCAGTTAAAATCAGAACCGTTACAAGTCATGGTTTAAGTGGCCTCGTCCGAACGGCAGGGGGTTTGGTTCCCCGCTGTGACGGTTCTGCTCTGTGATCTAATCTCCATCTGTAACCCTCTCTGCTTTCCCGGATAAACTGGGGGGGGAAAAAAAAGTCGAAAGGAGGGCAAACAGCCTGCTCGGAATAAACACTTTTGGAAGCAGCTGTTTCCGAGCGCAAAACTCTGCGCGTTCTTCGCCGCCGAGAAATAAGCCGCTCGTACGTGGAGCCGGTGGTCCTGCGGTAGTGCCGTTTCGGTAAATGAAATCCGGTGCGCCTGACAACGAGGCCGAGGCGAGCGCCGAGACTCGGTGGGGACGCGCGTTGGTCGCAGGCGGGCACGGAGCTGACGTGCGCTCAGGGGCAGCCGGCGGGGTCGGGACGCGATCGCAGCCTCGCTCTCCGAAACACCTGGGGGAGGGATCAGGCCACGAAAGCAGCTCATTACAGCCTCTTCAATAGGTAAGAAGGCCAGCTGCAATAATGATATGCCTGAGAAAGACCCCGAAAGGCAACAGTGCATGCAGAAAAGAGGTTAAGTACAGGACTTATAACTATAATACTGGAGGTGTGAATCTTGGGCAATGGACAACAACCCGGAGCAAGAACTTCACTTTGGTAAACATTGAGCTATATGCCATGTAATAATTTTATAGTGCATGTAGTGTATCTTAATAAGTTCAACGATTAGCCCTGGATATGGATGTTATAGGAGCTAAAAGATGTGAATGTAATGAGAAGCCCTGTATAACAAAGTCTTCCTACTGCCTGACCTTGAGAGATGCAGGACACAGACACAGCAGACAGACAGAGGCAAGGAAATTCAGCCACGCCCCGACGCCACACTTCTCTGGGGTTCCCTACTCGAAATGACGACATCCGCCGAAACGCAAAGACGTCGCACCTCTTTATCGCGCTTCTTATTAGCCCACGCGTTAAAGACCTGCGAGTTACAGTGCTAAGTGAACAGCCCATGGGTATCATTAAGCTGAGGACCTCCTCTACTGCTGTTGACTGGCTGTGGAAAGCATTCGGAGGCGAAACCGGAGGCGGATTTTAATGCCGGCGCGAGCGGGACGTGTTCGGGGAGCCGGAGGCGGGGAGTACTGACCCTCGTACGGCGTGTCGGGCGGTCCCGCTATCTCCCCCTTCAGCTCCGTGAAGTTCTCGTCCACGAGCTCCACCTTAATCTGGTTTTTGCTCGTCTGTCGGAAAGAAACGACAGAGCAGGCAGTGAGAAAAGGAGGAAGCTTCACAGAAGTAAACAGCACGGCCTACCGCTAGCTACAGGCTACATACCGTCCGTCAATTCAGTCCAACCACAAACGGTCGTCTTAAATATTACGAAACTGAAAGCATACACGATACATTCTCATTCATTTTGATCGCAAGTGATATCACAATATTCATTACTTAAGATTAGGACCACACGGCACTCTCGTTAGCTAGATTCAGAAATCTGAACATTTTATATTTAATAAAGTTCTCACATGCTACATTCAAGCATACTTGGCTCATGTGGCGTTGACTTGAGAGTCTTTGTTTTTAAGAGCAACTCTGTCATGGGGATATTTAATCATCCTATATTTGCTATTTTTTATAATACAAGTGCAAACGGGTTGTGCTCGCCTGCGATAACTCACGGTCTGAGGATGAGAAGGGCCAAGTCTGACAAGAGCCTGACAGGTATGGCTACACACACGCCCAGCCTCCATGTAGGCGATGACATAATGGCATGTGACAAAGACCAGTGAACAACAATGGCTAAAAATGGCCATTGCCTACAGATTGAGGGTTATAGCCTATGCCTTTTAGATTAACCACAGGTAGCCTGTGTCACCTTACATATATTTTTTTATATTTATTTCTTCATTAAAGTTGCTCTTTAAGGCAGGCTGACTTGACCCCAGGTCATTTCCTCTAGTATTAAAAGTCAGCCACATCTCACTCTATCCTACATTTATCCTTGGGAAAGGTGGCTAAAGAACTAGGCAGGTTTTGGTCTGCGAATGCATTGTATTATCACTGATTACACGTCGAAATGCAAGTATTTTTATTCTTCTTGGGACAACCATTACACAATACTTTCCAAATAGCCTTTTACAGAATGCAGCTTACAGGTTATTATTTGATTATTCATTTGCAGTTTAGCGCTATACAACTACCACTCCAAGCTTGTAAAGACCTTTATATGTTACCGTTACACTGGATATCACATATCAAGCATATGATGGTGTTCAACATGCTTGTCCCATGTCCATGTTGTACCAACTTGTTATTCTTGCATGTGTGTCTTGTTTCCACATTCTGTCACTCATATTTTGTAATCCCATTCGTTTTTTTTCCAAAAATACACACAACCTCACTTGAAATTCAGTTAGCATAACTGACTGTATTAATGGAAAAACATAATCAGGAATAAATAGCCCAAATTATTGACAATTTCTAAAACCGTACTACACTCCTCCCCCCACCACACCCTAGTTCTGCAATCTCAATCTCAACCCAGCCCCCCACCCCCCAATCCAAGATCGCAAGCCTACCTTACACCCACCCACACTTCTGCAATCACAATCTTTACTTTTTGACTTGTGCTTAGACTATGGTTTCACTTTCCATATTAATATGTACAATTTTTCCATGTCTTGTTCATTCAACATTTAAATAACATTTGCCAAATCAAGTAAACAGGCCTCTCCTAAAACTTAAATGCCCACCCATACCAACCTTAAACACTAGAAAATCATTACCTTTTGTAAATGCAAAGTATTGAGTCACATCAGTGGTAAATATTATCTAACCAAACACAATCAGCACTAGTCAGTACATCCCCAACCACCAAGCTAATGGGTCAACTTTTGAATTAGCATTTTATTTAAAACAGTTTAAAGTCCAGCGGTGAATTTGTTCTCTGCTTTTCTGTCAAGACCTGACAGGGGTTCCTGGCCACTGCCTACCTCAGGAAGGGACACTACAAGGGATCTGATGACTAAACTCAGACATGTACCATCCTACTCAGAGTGTACTCAGTGAATTACAGCACTATGTAATACTGCAGGCACTTTTCCAGTGGATGGGGTTTGTATATAACTGACAGCGAAGTTCTGCTAGGACCTAATCTAACCCATTCTGACCACATTGGGACTGATGACAGGGTGATATTTAACATGGGGGACAGGGCAATTGAATATATTTTCTAAAATTAAGGACTCTGATATCCGTAAGCCACACGCACTGAAAATCAACAGGCAAGAACAATTTCCTACCTGTAACTCATGCCAAGTTTAGGACTTTGATTCAGCTTCTCTCCCCAATCAAGTGAAATTCAAAGGAGGCCACATGTCACTCTACTGTGAAGAGTAGGCCTACAAATGATTACGTTTTCTTATTTCATTTCTACTTCAAATTCACATTTACATTCCATGTCCATTTCTGGGAATATTGCAGAATTACCAGTATCAGTGCCTTTCACTCATAGTACTGCAGGTCCTTCACGAAACTGTGAGAATTCAGCAGTGCGGATGAGTACACAGCAAATAATATAACTGCTATACAGATGCACGCACAACACCTAACCTATATATAACTGCAATATAGACCTACTCTGTATATAACTGTACTAACCACCGTTTCTGATGCACCTGGAGAAATTGTGGTGAGGAACTGACACTTCACCGGATTTGTGACCTAAGAAGTGTCCTGTACCCCACCACACCCAAAACATTCCTCTTGGTTCAGACTGAGTGTAGGGCATGGCTCCGATCCAATACGTGTTCGTTAGCTAAATGCTACCTCGCACAAGTGTCCCACATCAGCTAAACTGAATATACCGGTCGGCCACAAATTAGTTAAATATATACATCCATCTGCCATTCATCTATTACATTAAAATGTGTGACCTGACGCCAGTTAACGTCAGCTAATCAAATTTGTGAAATAAGTAGCTAGCTAACGTTATCTAGCTAGCTTTACATGGCAATGAGTAGAGGAGAGGCGTTCAAAATAGTAGCTAGCGTTCAATGACGTGATCCCTGAAAACTTTCATTCAATTGTGAAACATGCAGTCAACTCATGCTGACAGCCATGTTTAAGCTAATTTCCAGTCCGCTAAATAACAAGCACTTACAAGCTATGAAGTGACTCCTACTAACGTTATTGTGTACGCTTGGCTTGCAAGCTACTGTTGCCTGGTTCCTCTACTCCTACACAGTAAGGCCTTTGATAATGCTAGGTAGCTAGCTATTTAGTTAGGTTGGTAACATTTACGAGTTTATGCTAACCCAAACAACTATGCGACCAAGTAGCAAGCTAGCCAACTAGCTGGCTACAAGATATTTCTGGTAATACTAGATAACACTGAGCAGCTATCAAGCTATGTAATAACTACCTAACTTATAACCTCATAAAACCAGCATGCTCCACCTGAATATATCAATCGCTACCAATTACGCCCAATGTTCAAAATTATTTGCAAAAACCAATGTGTCCAATCAAACCTACAAAACACTTAAGAGTGGCCGAACGCGTAGCTAAATAATTACCTAGCTAGACTAGACTAACGTTAGACTGCTGTTACCAACCCTTGGTCTAACCCCTTTACAAACCCTGCATATACCCATTTCTCTGCATGATGATCTCGTACCACAAGCTACCACTGACAATTCAGACCTGCCGTTTAGCTAGCATAGTTTGGCCCTAGCAGTGTGTTATAAGCTATCGTCGCTAGTTAGCTCTATCCGGCTACCGTCGTTAGCCAATTTCCCTTCCCTCAGCAGGCCTCGATCACTAGCTAGCTGCCAAGCTAGCTATATTACAATGGAAAAAACTAGCTAGTGATACTATATATGACAGTTTCAAAACCTAAGACTTTGTGATCATACTAACGTTTCATCAAACGTATGCGTGGCTAGCAATATGGTTGAAAGGAAAAAATAGCTAACCTCTTCGCTTTTGAGGACCTCTTTGAACTCCCGTTTAATCCTCTGGACTGCGATGTTTGCCATGATGTTGCCGTCTCCAATATGCAGCTAGCCGTTTCCTGGATCGGGCCTCCCTCCGCTTCACTTTCGGATCCCTCTCGCACTCTGTTTCACTCTGTCACTTTTTACTCAACAAAACAGACCCCCTCTCCCCCTTAGCAAATGGCAGCTTAAACGAGCGTACTATCGTCGCATGAAATGCGCAAGGCGGTTTGAACAAAAATAAGAAGACAGCTAATGTTACCTTTAATGATTACCACACAACGCCGTAGTCTGTATTGGCGAAAACATTTTCATGCATGCGAGTTGGCTAATCTAATGTTAGCTAGCTACAATGGGAGTCATGTGATTCAAGGGATCGCATATCATATCTTGCCTTGTATAAGTTGCTAATAGTTGTCTCAGTGATGGAAGTTGAAATTAGCTAGTATCAGCTAGCCTAGCTGTTCTTTCCAGCGGGGTCGCTGCAGTTGTTTGCTCATTAATTCAGATAGCACTACCTACCAGCATTGCCTCATTCTGAATGTGTAAAGTCCATACCAAGTTAATGCGACATCATATACTGTGCCTGTTTTTCGTTTACTGCCAGAATACGTAAAATACAAAGTCCTCATCAATGTCCATTTTTATTTTAAAAAATCACTACCATTTTGGTATTTTTTAAATTGCTCATTAGATTTCCTCGTATTAAATTTGCAGCGAGGATCGTAATACCAGTTTAAACACCAGGCAGCTGATGAGGGATATGTCCCCTACTAGTGTCCCTGATTTCATTGCAGACTATTACCAGATGCCTGTATTTAGCCTATAATTTATTGCAATATTTGCAACATTAATTTCCAAGCAACATATTTAAAGATATTTCTACTTTGTCAAGGCTGTCTTGAAATAAGAGAGCTATAGAAAAATGTGTTGTAGAATAATTCTTCAGCCAAAGTATTCTTAAATCTGGAGTGACATCAATTATAGACTCTTTCTGACCCATATAGGCAAATAGTAGATTAAAATGAATAAACTTTTAATATCTTTATTAAACCATTGGGTTGTATGCCTCTGCATACATGAATGAAATGCTCCCTTGTCCAATGCCGTTGTGGCAATCATATCAGCTGCCAAGTGTACCATAGGCATTTTATTATTATTAGGCAATCCAGAAGATAAGATAGCTACCAAGAAGAAGGTGATTAAGATGGCACGCATAAATATAAGCATGCATACAAAATTAAATGGTTAAACATATACATAATAATCAATAAATTATGTTTTACCTTTCTAGATTTTGTTTGAAATTGTAACTGCCACATGCATTTTAAGATTTTACCATAAAATATACCAGAAAATATCTACAAAAAATAAATAAATAGCATGTATGAATGTGGAAATAACTAATAGTATCAGATATGTTTTGATATGTACATTTGATGTTTTATAAATGCTCAATCCAAATAAGTAAAGTAATCCTATTTAATTAAAATTCATACTGTGGAAGATTAACAAAAATGTGAATCTTCTCATTTTGCCTGTTACACTCTGGCTTTGGGTGATGTTTACAGGCGATACAATTTACTGGAACATATTTTGCTTTTTGTCCATTTCATACTTTTGTGTATTTCATACTAGATCCATTAATCAGTTCAAGCTATATGTTAATATTCTGTTATATATAACTGCATTTTTATTACACTTCCATACAATAAGGATCGCACAGCAAACTGCCACGCAGCAATAAAAATGAAAAAATCCCCTGAGTTTGATATATTTACACCATCTGCTGGCTGGATATAGTACTGCGACCTGAAAACAAAGGGCGGGGAGAGCACGCTCCTGCCCGCTCCTTTTATTTTTATCCGCAGTCCATACATTTCCAAATCGTCCAAATTACAATTTTCCCAATGTTCATGGTGCCACGTGCGCCTTGCGAACACTTCATTGTGGACTTAAATAAAAGAAAAGCATCTATTTATTCATGCATTCATTTATTTATTAAAATACAAAATTATTGTAGCTAGCAACTGAACTTTGCTCGGACTGACTTCCTGAACAGAACACGCCAGAGGCTGCTCATCTGATTTATATTAAAGGCTTGTTTTATTCTTTGTACAGAACATAGTTTTAGTTGCTTTCATTACCTCTGTCTGTAAACCTGTTATCATAAGTGCTAAAAACACAGGCTTACCTCAGAAAGAACATCTATTGTTCACCTTACGCTTAAAGTATTGTGGCGATCTTGCCTGTGTGTAACTAAATAATTGTTAGCTTGTTAGCGGTTAACTTGTCCCGCTCCGCGATCGTGTAAATACTTGTTTATTTTGAATGTGTGTAGCCTGCTAGGAATCGCTTCCGTAGCGCTAGCAGCCCTCGGGTTTATTCTTTGCACCGTCATGTTTCTGTCATTAGTCAATTAGCCAATCCTGTTGTTGTATTCCCTGCCTGTCTCTGTTTTGCGTGTCTCGTGCTGCTGTTTCCCGCTGTATGTAAATTATCCGACCTTTGTGTGATGTGACGTTAAGGCTGTGTGATTGGTTCGTTCCGTTGCGCCGGGGCAGCCAATCACGGCGAACGGGGTTTGACAAAAGCAGGCTTCGCCCAGCTATGATGGTCAGTCTACGAATTACCGTTTTGAGGAGATGTCACAAATAAAGCGAAGCTCCCCGGGAGCGATTCGAAAACAGCCAAGCCAGTCTCCGTCTCTGCTTCCTCGCGAAATCGCCACATTGGTGTCCGGAAGTGGGATTCAGCTAGCTGAAGTGGAGAAGGCGATCCGAGAGCTGGAAGACAGACTGGGGGTACCGAGGCGGCGGAAGACCGAGGCAGCAGAGACGGCGACGGGCGCCGATCTGCAGAGCTCGGTGGCGCAACGACAGAGGGCCCCCAGACAACCAGACGGAGCCAGTGCTGTTCGACCAACGCACCTGAGGGAAGCTAACGTTAGCACGCCAGCCAGCTCCAGCATGACAACCACCACGGCAGCTAGCACACAGCCGAAGCTAGCCCGGTTCAGTGGAGCAGCACAGTGGGAGACGTACCTAGCCCAGCTGCAGCTGGCTGCCCGTCACTGCGGCTGGAGCGAGAGCCAGACGGCGACGCATCTAGCACTCGCCCTGGAGGGTCCAGCGCTGCAGGTCCTGCTAGACCTCGATGCTGCCGAACAGGGCGATCTGAAGGCACTGACGACGGCCTTGGCAAGGCGTTTCGGCCAGAGGCGGTCAATGCAGAGCAGTCGGGAGAAGCTCAACAGCCGCCGCCGCGAAGGAAAAGAGAGCTGGGGGACCGTGGCTGCAGACGTGCGGCTCCACGCTCGGCAGGGCTACCCGTCCCTCGACTCGGCAGGGCAGGACGAGCTCGCGTTGCACGCCTTCCTCCAGACTCTCTCCCCGGAACGGTTGCGCCAGCACGTCATCCTGACCACGCCCTGCTCCCTAGACGACGCTCTGAAGGAAGTAGAGAGGGCGGAAGACGTTCTCTGCTTGGTTCCAGGGCAGACAACCCGGCCCCGCGTCCGCGAAATCGACTGCTACGAGGAGGAGGAGGAAGTCCGTTGGGCACGCTCACCCCCACAACAGCGGCGACAGCGCCCACCACTAGCACGACGCGGTCGCTGCTATCGCTGCGACGAGCCAGGGCACCTGGCCCGCGACTGCCCAGCACCAGCGCCCAAGCCCCGATCGCCACGGCCGGCGGGAAACGACGCGGGGGCGGCGCTGTGAGGAAACCGCTGCCCCAAGATCCCATCCTCAACCAGGAGCAGCCTGCTGCGCCTGAAACCAGTTCGGTCCCACTCGCAGAAGCAAATGTTTCATCTGCCTTTGTGAAGGCGGGAACTGAGCAAAGTCGTTCTATTATAAGAGCTGAAAGCAAATTCCAGCCCGCCCTTTTCAGGGCAGGAGAGCAGCCTGCCCTTTTGAGGGCGGAAGAGCAATCCATCCAACAGCGAGTGGGCCGACTGGGAGAGGCGGGCGGGCTATACCTGCATTGTAGGCTGGATGGGCAAGCCTGCTGGGCACTGGTCGACACGGGGGCCACCATCTCCCTGGTGCGACCGGGAACGCTCCCCAACACTGCCTGGTCCTCAACAACCACTCAGCTGCAGTCAGTGACGGGACAGAGGCTCGCCATGCGGGGCAAGAAGATGGTGAGCGTGGAGGTCGGAAACAGAGAGGTGGTGACGCACGAGTTCTGGCTGGCCGACATCAGCGACACGTGCATAATCGGCCTGGATCTGCTGGTCCACTGGGGTGCTACGGTGGACATCGCCAACGCCAGGCTCTCCATCGGTGCCACCACCCTCGCCCTCCACGCCACCCCCAAGAGGAAACGCAGGTCCAGGAGGACCCGTCGCCGAGCAGCCTCAGCCCACCCTCACCAGCCGCCGCCAGCCTCAGCCCACCCTCACCAGCCGCCGCCCCAGCTAACCAACACAGAGCGTGGCTCGCCTGCCCCACTGTCACAACCTGTGCCCCCCTCTGTCGAGACGGTGAGTGCTGTCCGCGAGCTGTGGCGACGCAGCTGCAGCGGCCTCAACCCTCACCAATGCCAACAGCTTGAACGCTTGCTGAAGGACAATGCAGACCTCTTCGCTGCCCGCGATGAGGAATGCACGCAGACCGAGCTAGTGCAGCACGCCATTGACACTGGTGACGCTGCACCGGTTCGTCTGCGCCCTCACCGGTTGTCACTAGCAAAGCGGCTGGGGGCAGAGGAGAAGGTTAGAGAGATGGCCGCTGCAGGCGTCATTGAGCCCTCCAACAGCCCGTGGGCGGCCCCTGCTGTCCTAGTGCGGAAGAAGAACGGAGAGTGGCGTTTTTGCGTGGACTATCGGCGCCTCAACGCCGTAACGCGCAAAGATGCCTACCCTCTCCCCCGCATCGACGAGGCGCTAGACCACATCGCGGGGTCCAGTTGGTTCTGCTCGCTGGACCTCCGGAGTGGCTACTGGCAGGTCAAAATGGCGGAGGATGCGAAGCCTAAGACCGCCTTCACCATCGGGCAAGGGTTGTGGCAGTTCCGCGTGATGCCGTTTGGACTGTGCAATGCCCCTGCCACGTTCGAGCGGCTGATGGAAAGGGTGCTGTCGGCCGTCCCCCGAAGCTGCTGCGTAGTGTACCTGGACGACCTCCTAGTACATGCCAGTAGCTTCGAGCACGCCCTCGCTAACCTCCACAACGTGCTCGCGGCGATTCGCCGGGCTGGGCTACGGTTGAATCCCCGGAAGTGCCAGCTGCTCCGGAGGGAGACGGCCTTCCTGGGGCACGTTGTGAGTGAGCGAGGGGTAGCCACCGACCCAGCTAAGGTGACTGCTGTGCGGGATTAGCCGACCCCAGCAAATGTAGGCGAGCTGCGCAGCTTCCTGGGGTTGGCGAGCTACTATCGGCGGTTCGTGCGGGGTTTCGCCTCCATTGCCAGTCCCCTCCATCGCCTCACCGACAAGTACCAGCCGTTCATCTGGACCACTGCATGCGCAGAAGCCTTTGCCCGGCTCAGAACGGCTCTCACGGAGGCCCCCGTACTGGCGTATCCCGATGTGCACCGCCCATTCATTGTCGACACCGACGCCAGTAACGTGGGGGTGGGAGCCGTCCTCTCTCAGGAGGACAGCGACGGAGAGAGAGCTGTCGCCTACTACAGCGGTGCCCTGAGCCGGGCAGAGCGGAACTACTGCGTGACCCGCCGAGAGCTGCTGGCCGTAGTCAAGGCACTGAGGCACTTCCGACCCTATCTCCAAGGTAGCCACTTCCGCCTCCGCACTGACCACGCTTCGCTCACCTGGCTCCTAAACTTCAAGCACCCGGAGGGCCAAGTCGCACGGTGGTTAGAAGAGCTACAAGAGTGCGATTTCCAGATCAAGCACAGGGCGGGGCGCACCACACCAACGCCGACGCTTTGTCCCGCCGTCCCTGTGCTGAGCTGGATTGTCAACACTGCCAGCGACAGGAAGATAAGAGCCAGGTGGAGCTAGCGGTGGCTACCGCTAACATCAGCGAGGCGGGGTGGCTGCCAGTGTCGCAGGAGCAGCTGCGGGAAGGCCAGGAGGCTGACAGCACGCTAAGAAAGGTGAGGGGCTGGCTGGAGGCAGAAACACCGCCGCAGTGGGCTGAGGTCTCGGCTGAGGGGCCCGAGCTCAAGACCTACTACGGGCAAAGGAGGAGCCTTGAGCTGCGGGACGGGCTGCTGTATCGGCGGTGGCAGGCACCCGGGCTTGGAAGCGACCTCCTCCAACTCCTCGTTCCCCGAGCGCTCCGGCCCCAAGTCCTCGGGTTGGTGCATGGCTCGGTGGGGGCGGGCCATTTCGGGAACAGCAAGACCCTGCGACGATTGAGGGGCGCTTCTACTGGCCTGGGTGCCGCCGGGACGTGGAGCTGCACGTCCACTGCTGCGACTCCTGTACGGCATGCAAGGGGCCTACCAGGCGCTCCCGCGCCCCTCTACAACGCTACGTGGTGGGGGCCCCGATGGAGCGAGTGGGGGTGGACGTCCTCGGCCCCTTCCCTGTCACTGAGGCCGGTAACCGCTATGTGCTTGTGGCTATGGACTACTTTACGAAGTGGCCCGAGGCGTACGCGGTGCCGGACCAAAGTGCTGCAACAACAGCGGGGAAGCTAGTCGAGGAGATGTTTGCCCGTTTCGGGGTCCCCGCCCAACTCCACAGCGACCAGGGGCGAAATTTTGCAGAAATTTTCTGCAGTCGGCTCGGGGTAGCGAAGACCCGCACAACTCCACTCCATCCCCAGAGCGACGGACTGGTTGAACGGTTCAACAAGACCCTGACTGCACAACTCGCTATCCTCGCCAGCCAGCACCAACGAGACTGGGACCGCCACCTGCCCCTGGTCCTGTGGTCCTACCGAACTGCCGTACAGGAGTCCAGCCTCTGCACGCCCGCCGCCCTGATGTTCGGACGGGAGCTCCGGACGCCCGTGGATTTGGTGTTCGGGGCCCCGCCTGAAAGCAGGGAACCAGCCCGTACAGAGGCCTGCTACTTCCGCCAGCTGCTGGAACGACTGCGGGTGGCACACGACTTCTCTCGCCAGGCCCAGGACACTGCGGGACTGCGGCAGAAGCGCGCCTACGATCAGCACTGCAAGGGGCAGGCCTTCAAGCCAGGTGATAAAGTGTGGGTCCACTGCCCAGTGCGCAAGAAGGGCCTGTCTCCTAAGCTGCAGTCACATTGGCGTGGGCCTGGCGAGATCTTGGAGCGGCTGAGTGAGGTGACGTATCGCCTGCGCATGCCAAATCGAGGGCGCCTGGTGGTGCTCCACCAAGACCGACTCGCACCTTACCAACCACTCGCCACCGAAAACGCAGCTGGCGGACAAGGTAGCAGCCCTGTCCCCTCTACACCACCGGCAGCAGAGGAAATGGCACAGCCCACCACGGGCCGACCTACTCGGAAGCGACGGCTACCGAATTATTTAATCGACTACGAGGTAAATCGCCTAGAAATTGTGGGTCGTCGGGGACTAGCGACCCTTTAGGTGGGGGCTGTGTGGCGATCTTGCCTGTGTGTAACTAAATAATTGTTAGCTTGTTAGCGGTTAACTTGTCCCGCTCCGCGATCGTGTAAATACTTGTTTATTTTGAATGTGTGTAGCCTGCTAGGAATCGCTTCCGTAGCGCTAGCAGCCCTCGGGTTTATTCTTTGCACCGTCATGTTTCTGTCATTAGTCAATTAGCCAATCCTGTTGTTGTATTCCCTGCCTGTCTCTGTTTTGCGTGTCTCGTGCTGCTGTTTCCCGCTGTATGTAAATTATCCGACCTTTGTGTGATGTGACGTTAAGGCTGTGTGATTGGTTCGTTCCGTTGCGCCGGGGCAGCCAATCACGGCGAACGGGGTTTGACAAAAGCAGGCTTCGCCCAGCTATGATGGTCAGTCTACGAATTACCGTTTTGAGGAGATGTCACAAATAAAGCGAAGCTCCCCGGGAGCGATTCGAAAACAGCCAAGCCAGTCTCCGTCTCTGCTTCCTCGCGAAATCGCCACAGTATTAAGTAGCACATCTAAATAAAACGTATTTGTGAACAAACTGGTCCATTGAGTTTTCTTAGTTTCACTGGGGTACCTTTAGAAGCAAAGAAAATCAAAGAAAGCTTGGGTCTAAAAATACTGGACTGAAACAGTGTGGCCTGTAAGACAAAAGCCACGTTTCCACCAAAATTACCCGGAACTTTCAGTCCCAGGAACTACTTTACCAGGAACTAAAAGGTTCCTGCAGCCAATGGTTGTCTGCGTTTCCACCGGGGTCTAAAGTACCGCGAAGATTAGGCAAATTAGCCCACTGACGTTGTCGTCGGTCCATCTGTCATATAACCGGGACAACCCGGAGGGGTTTATTTCACTTATATACAACGGGTTACCAACAATGACTATATATGGTTAGTTTTGTATTTATTGATTTTCATATATCCTCTCAAACACATTCATTATGTTTTTTATGCGAACATTCGCTTTCATGTCTTGACATCCGAAGCGACAGAATGCATTCACATTTATATGTATAACTGGCAACAACAGCAGAAAACATGCACACGTTGTAAACAATTTGCTGTTTGATTACTTTCTCGTCGTCAATTCCATATAGGCTAATGGCAAAATGACAAGAATAGAACGAAAACTCGGACTTGCGTGAAAATGTAAATTAGTAGTCGTACAGCCACCGTTTGCTTTCCTTCGAAGTTACTGCTAGCCGAGCAGCGAAGTGTGCCCTCCAGATGCGAACTATGCACCATAAATTAGTCCATAGTCTTCCTGGTCTTTTCGTGGAATTGAAAAATGGCAGTAAAATTGAGTAAAATTACGGCAGTCTGAAAAAGCTAAAGGGAAGATTACTAGAATTAACCTGTTATTTTACCCGGACAAAAAGTGCGGAAGGCGATTTCCAGTTTGCTTGTACTGTATCACCAATGTTAATTACGCAGAACTACCGCATACCTCACATAACTGTATCAAACGTTTTGAGTCAATTACAACGGGCTAACAAAGAAAATCCGGAAGAAAATATTCAGCAACCGAATTAATCCGTTTGAATGTTTTGGTAGCCTACGTAATATGCTGTCCCAGCACGAATGCTTAGCATTTTATAAAACGAATACTAAAGCAAGAAAAGAACAGAAGAGCACACGTTATAATTCCAAGACGTTGACAGGCTATAACCAAAAGTAGGCTACTGCGCCGCATAACATACAAGTTTGATTTGAAGTTATTATGAAAATTAATTGGTTTGCCGCTGCATATTTTCAAACATGGCGGGTAATGGCGGAAAATAAATACAACACAAATGTTGCGAGTACTCGACCAATCAGAAATGTTCAGCGCTGCAAGCTCCACCCAAAAGGTTCCTGTACTTTCGGAAAGTACTACCCCTCGAGCAGGAACGTTTTGGGGGGTAAAACAAAGCCCCCAGAACTAAATTTAGACCCTAGTTCCTGCGGTGGAAACGCACTGAGTTCCTCAAAAGGTTCCTAGTTCCGGGGTATAGTTCCTGCGGTGGAAACGCGGCTAAAGAAACAGAACAAAGGAACTGGGGAAAGTAGAAACTGCAGTTGGATGTGGGCATAGGCAGTCAAGCCTTACAGCACAACTCTTTCCACCACTGCCAGGTCTCACCTGGAGTCTAGGACCGTATTCCACCAGAATCCTGGGTTCCTGTACAAAATACTGGAACATTTATAACAGAATAATAGGTCAGTGTCTGGTGTAGAAGTTAGGTCAATGGACCAGAATCGTTTAGGATCAGTGCCATGATAGAGCTCTGACTTTAGCACATTTTATACCCAGTTGAATTGATAAAAATAAAAATAAAAACTGATTTGTATTATCATTGTTGCATTCATTTTCATTCATTCATTTTGGTAAAATTTGTACTGTATGTTAACTGGGTGTCGTAAAAGTTGTTCTAGGTTGGTGTGCCCTTTTCTTGCTTTGAGCAGATGCCCACCAAAAGGTATCTGTACAACTCTGATAGCTGGAAATTAAATGTCATGTTTGTAAATAAAATGCCATCGACATCAGTATTTTACCATTCAAGGTAATATTAGTTCTTTCAGACAGAAAATCCAACTTGGTCCTCTCATTCTCTGTTTTATTCTTGGACAAATTGTTGGGGAAAAATCATAGAGATCTGCATGAAATATTAACTTTGTTCTGGATAAAAGTGGTTTACAGTTTTGTCTGTTCTTTGGTCTGTTTTTAGGCTGATGTCAACAAGAAAAATATAAAATATATATTATAAGGGCTTCCTGCCATTAAAGCAACTGCCATTAAAATGTCTGCCTCTTCCATTGTAAATAATATGTTTATGCCCGAGTAATTCAGTGGTGAAGTATATTTCCTTATTTTCTTTAATTTCTTTAATTGGTGAGCATTTTCCACCCACAAAGAATTGACTCGTTTGAACTGCCTCTTTTGAGAGAAAATTTTGAGCGATTATTCTACATGGGACAGACTAGTATATGCATGGGTGACAGCAAGGAGGAGGAGGGGAGGAGAGAGTGTGTGATGTTTAATACTGTGGAGTAGCCACCACCAGGGAGCACTAATGGTTCAAGGTTTTAAAAAGCACACTGCAAACATTATACAGTAATTTATTTAAATACAACAAAGTGGATTGGAAAGACTGAGGGGATGGCTGTAATATTTACAGATATATTTGTGATTTAATATAATTCAAGCGATTTACATTAGCATTGCTTCCAAAATAAGCATTTATGTACAATAAATGTTATGTACAATAAAAATATACAGCTACCCAGATACAAATCAGTAGACGTTGAAAATCACTCTAGCTCCTCAGTCAATTTTCTCTCTCTCTGTCTCTTTGTACATTTCTTTCTTAAAATGCCACAAGTCAAAACAAAATCATTGGGGTTGTTGAAATTGCCAAACAACACACAATCGCCAATATTCAATCAATATTTTTGTTTACTTTGACTCTCACTTTTACACATTTTCTTCACAGATACAGTTTTGGAAATTAACCTTAGTGATCTTGCTGAGTGACCGATTGACAAATGTCGATCGAATCCAAGTCAAAGTGGAAATCCTCATAAATAAAAAAATAAGAGAACTACTGCTTGTGTGAAGACTGTACTTTTTCAGCTAAATTGCCTGTGAGCACAGACATCAGGCTGAATGGTGTACATGTCTAATAAACTACAGTCCAGTAAGTGATTTCATCAAAAAGCAATGCATGGCACCATATAGATGGTCTTTACACCAAGACCTACAACTTGACAGCCTACCTGTGTTATTGAAAGTTCTTAATAAATAGTAATGGATTATTTAGCAGTCACAGAAAGGCACATTTATCATTTAAAAATTCCTTTGAAGTCCATGCCTATAGAGTCATTTTTAAGTGACAGCAGACTATTACCAAGAGCCATATTCTGAGTAAAAGTATTTCACAATTACCAGACTACATGTATTTTAAATATACAATTTTTAACACTGGACATAGGGGGAAAGAAAGTGGTGTAGAGGTCAATATTTTCAAACTAGTACTCCACTGCATACTAACTTAAGGCTCAGTTCAAATGTTATGTCCAGCAATCACCATTACCTTCAGTAGTATGTTATGACTGGAAACAAAAAAAATCAAATTTACATTTAGTACTGAAAATGTAACATGTTTTTTTTTTTTCATTTTCAGTTTCATTCAAAAGCGTTTAGTCTGTCTGTATGTAACTTTTTTAGACCACACCTGACTTCAATTCAGGTTTTGAACCAATGGTTAAAAATGATAGTCAAGCGGATTATTCTGTCAATGTTGCAAATTTGGGGAATTATATTAAAAAAAGCTAATTATAAAAAAGTTTTAGTTTACATACAGTTGTTCAGCACAACTGGTTATCAATATGAAACAATAAAAAGCTGAGTAGAGATAATTTTGATTAGTAATGCATTGGATAGACTTTGGTCAACTCTTAGTGTGAATCAAAATCCTAATTCATGCACTTCGTTTACTGATAAATATGAAAACCTATTTTGTTTGTGTACTAAGAAATATCAGTACAATGTCAATGGCATATACCCTTTATGGAGTTAAGAATGCTACAGAGAGAAAGACGAAGACCTATGTATCTCCTGTACACAACAAATGAGGAATCATATCCTTTAGTAAGTCTTGGAGCATATATGAAACAACAGTTCGCAAAGAACAGTTCACATAGAGCAGCTCACATAGAGCAGTTTACACAGAACAGTTCACATAGAACAGTTCACGTAGTAGAGAATTTTAAGCAGCTGTCATTAAAAATATGAGGCCCCCTGCCCCTCGGCCTCCTGGGGCGGTAGGGCGCGGCGCGGGGCGGGCCCCTCTGCTTCCGCTTGGCCCAGAAGAGGATGAGCGCCACCAGCAAGGTGAGCGTGAGGAAGACGCACGCCCCGAAGAAGAGCAGCGGCCTGTTCCCCAGCATCGCGTCGCACAGGGCGCAGGAGGGCTTGGCGTCCGCCCCCCCGCACAACGCCCCGCCGTCCTCCTCCTCCACTGCCGCTCCCCCCCCTCGGGCGATTATGTCTCTGTACACTGAGACCGAGCCTTTGGCGACCCCCTGGAGGTGGGAGGAGGAGGGGGAGGAGAAGAGGCCGAACCGGGGCCCATGACGATCCTGCAGCTTCCAGGCGTAGAAGCCCCTCAGGTTCACCCCGTCCATCTGGTAAGCTGTGGGGGGGACAGCGAAACAACATCACCCTCATGTCCAATATGACCAAACTCTTCACTGGATGAGGCTGCCTGTCAATCTCTTGGCAAGGCAATTTGTCTTTTCCGCAGAGTAAAGAATGTAAGCAAGAGCAATTTCTTTTTCAATTATCATGTTTTTCTCTCCTTTTCATGTTCTGCCAGACTCACAATGAATAAAGCTGTAGGGTTTTTAGAAATGGAGGGCATACACTGAATTCATTGTGTTTAGGGAATTAAATGGAGCGCACTATGCACAGTGAGAGCTCACTTAGTTTCCTCACAAGATGTCTGTATCAGGTTGAACCCTTATCGTACCACAGTGGTTATGTTTATGTATAAGTAACATCCCACCTGTAATATGAGGCAATTTTGTGGTAAAAGCTCTTGAAGGCTCATTTCTTGATGCAGGAAACACATTGTCATCTCCCACATGTAATGAATGAATTTGAGCAAAGTCACCTTTTGTATCAATATGAAACATGCAGTAGCCTATGCGTCATTATCACCACTACAATCTATGGTAGACTCAATGGGCCTCATTCACAAAACATGTGTACGATCACATTTGATCATAAACTGTGTGTAAGAATGTTTCCAAGACCATTTCGTATTCATAATTTTTTTCCTATCTGAATTTGTTCAGGGCTGTTTCCTTATGCTAATCACATCAACTGGATTACGCATAAAATTTACAGTCAGCATTCATCACCTCATACACCTGGGATACATGCAAAAACAAAGGTCTGCACATGTGTCATGAATCCCAAATTTATTCTTTGTAGAAACATTTTTAAGAACAAAAGTAAGAAAAATTTAAGAAATGTTTGTTGAGTGAGGCCCAAGGTCAATTAAACTCTAGTGGTGTTTGCTGACCATGTCAAATGCTCTTTTGAAAGAGGGTTTGGCTAAGAGTATCTGCCAAATGAGGAAATCATAATTGTAATTTTAACCTGGTAGCTAGAGACGCTAAGCACAAATATCACAGCAGCCAACCTGACGGTTCAGCAAATAGGGCAATACCATTATCGCTAACCTACGCACATCTCCTATGTTGCATTTTTTATGTACTTATGCACCTTTTATGATTGCAAAGGTCCACCATAAAGGCATATTTACTAGTGGCAGCAGATGATAAGATTGTGTGTTTGCTAGAACATCTATGATGCTGCTGGTAGGACTGGCACCTTTGGCCTCTGATACATTCAAGCAGTTTATAACCTTGATAATTCTCCATTGCAGTTGTTGTATTGACCTAAACAAAGCTAGAGCTTGAGGAGTTATCGCAAAAATAGACCAACACTTGACAAATGTTCTTGTAGTATATCATTTTCTGTTTGTATTTAATAACCGTTAGCCATTATGGTGGACCTCCATCCAGCAGGCCTGCCTGTTTTGCTACTTACATATCCAGGACTGGGGAGAAATGTTAAATTATCCAGAGGCAGACGGTGCATAAATACTTGTCTGTCATAGCAATATGTTAACTGCAGAAAGCCACGCCTACAGCTAAGTAAAGCTTGTGGATCATTGCTGAAAAAAGAAGGGTACATACTGTTCTAATTGATGAATTAAATAAGTAAGTTAGAAGCCTGAGAGTGGACTTACCCTTTAAGGCCTCCTGGAGGTAACTTCTGAGGTAAAACTGCCTGATCTGGTCATTCTTGGAAGCCTGGTCGTCCACCCCGCTAGCTGTGATGAAGATGCTGGCCTCTCCGTACCGCTCCTTTGACCAGCGGAGCACCCGCCGCAGGCCCCAGGGCACCAGGTTCTGCTTCAGGTTGGAGGAGGGCCAGGTGTGGTCCCTGGTCAACCAGCAGTCGTGGTCCATCAAGCGGCTAAGGCTGCTGTTGGTGCGCTTGTGGGACGCCAGGTGGGTGGTGAAGTGGTTGAGGGCAATGAAGTCCAGAGCTCCCCGGACCTCCTCCCTCTCCTGCTCGGTGAAGCGGGGCAGGGACAAGTGAAAGAGCCTGAGGCTCTCTTTCTCCCGCAGGTACTCCCGCACATCCGCCGGGTAGTCGCCTCCCCGCCGCGTTCCGTCCCCCTCCCTCCCCCCCAGGAACGGATCCAGGAAGTAGGCAAGATTGAACAGGAGGAAACGCTTGGCAGCGGCAGCGTCAGACTCCAGGAAGGGGTTGGCGGGCTCCACCCAGTCGGCGTGCAGAGAGAAGGACACCAGCGCCCCCTGCTGGGCCCGGAACTCCTTGTCGTAGAGGCGCCAGGCTGCCGCATGTGCCAGGACCAGGTGGTGGGCAGCCCGGTACGGGTCACTGGCATTGTAGGCTTGGCTCAAGTGGTTGGGCTCGTTGATAGTGATCCACAGCGGCACCCACGGTCCCAGCTCTCTGAAACACAGCTTGGAGTACTCCCTGAAGGCCCCCACAATGCCGCCGTTGAGCCACCCGCCTGCACTGTGGAGGGGGGCCGGGAGTCCCAGAAATGGGCTGTGATGGGTGGGGTAGTAGAGGATCACCATCGGTTGAATGTTCCTCCTCCTCAGCTCCTTGGCCATGCAGCGGTAGTACCTCAGGGCCTCTCTGTCGATGGTCAAGAGGTCTCCGCGGGGCAGGATGAGGGACCAGTTGAGGGCAAAGCTGTAGTGGTCTGCCCCCGTGGCCTGCAGCAGGTCCAGGTGCTTCTGAATGGCCAGGTAGTCGGAACACTGGGCGCCGCGGGTCTGCAGCCGCACCCCCTCCACCGGGCGCAGGACCCCGTTCCCGGTCACGTTCCAGAGGTACAGGTGGGGATCGGTGAACTGCGGGGAGAAAGGTCTGAGGCGTACCTGGGAAAAGACGAAACCACTTCAAGTGCACGGACTGCAGAGCCTTTCGTTTCATTTTTCATGAAGGAGTCACGAGCTACTGTACAGCTGTCAGTGCATGTGAAGAATCTTAGCTTTTCAGCCATCTTTGTTTCTCTCTCAAGGAAACCTGGAAGCAACTTCCATTTTGCCTGCTGGTGTTGTTCCCCCCACTCACTCTCTCTCTGGCTTTTTCTCTCTCTTGCTGTCTCTCTCTCCCTCAATTCAATTTTCAATTTCAATGTGCTTTATCGTCATGACAAATATAGGTACTTGTGTTGCCAAAGCAGTGGTTACAACTATATACAATGATTGTGATTATGAATTAGTTACAAAAAAATTTTAAAAGCCAAGCCTATGACGAAAATGTCAGTCAAGTGATATTAGGTGTGTGAGAGTGTGTGTGTGTCTGTCTGTCTGTGTGTTGTGTGCATGAGTGAATGTGTGTCTGCTTGTTGGCGTGTATGCTGTGTGTGCATGTGTCTCTCTCTCTCTCTCTCTCTCTCTCTGTCTTGCTCTCTCTCTCTCTCTCTTGCACTCTCTCTGTCTCCTCCACCCACTCACCTGCAGATTGGTGTCGGTCACACCCCAGTGAAAGTCACAGGGAAAACGGCCCTTTACATCCTGGTTCATCTCACTGCTGGGGAAGCCGTTGTCAGCGATAACCTGCCTGTAGAACTTCGCAGAAGTCCTGGGAAGCCTGGCCCTGTCTGGGCTGTTGAAGTCCACGTAGAACAGCCCCCGCCTCATTCTGTAATCATCGTTCCACTCAAATCCGTCCACCAGAGACCAGGCCGTGTAGCCAAACACCTGGACACTGTCATGTACAATTGCTGGAAAACATGCACAGATGCAAACACTGTTTGGACGTTGATGGTCTCAATGCAGCAGATCAGCTTTAAGGGTAGCCTCTCTTTCCTTCGTGGGACTATATTTGATTTGACAAGGTTAATCTTTGAAAACTAGGAATAACCCATACAATGTTTTGTGGCTGATATGATGGCAAATTATTTCCCAGTCTGGAATTCTATGGAACTCTGGTGCAAATGTAATCATACCAGAATGCCATTGGTACGTATTTTGGATAAGAATTCCAGTAACAGTCAGACCGTCAGAGCAGATCTCAGTTGCTCACCTTGCAGAACTTGACTGATGAACCTCTTCATTAAGTATATGGCCACCGTGTCCTCGGTCCCCACCGTGGCGTAAGAGAACCACCCGTTCTCCGTGATGAGCACGCGAGGGTTCTCGTACTCCAGCTTGATCCAGTTCAAGGCCTGCCGCAGGTCTAGCGACACCTGCTGGCCGTATCGGGTCAGGGCCTGTCCGAGCTGGGCGTTGTTGGGGCCGAACGACAGGGCGAAGAAGTCGGCCGTCCCCCGGACCAGCTGCCTCTCGGCCTTGGTGAACTCGGGTACCAGGCCCGGGTTCTGCCGTTTCAGCGAGGCGGGGTAGTCTCCGCTCCCGTGGATGGGCTCGGCGAACCAGCCCAACACGGCCTCCATGGACTCCTGGCAATGTTGCACGTTAGCCTGATGCCCGGCTGGCTTCATCCAGTGGGAGCCCAGGGTGATGGACACGTAGCCGTGCTGATGGGGTCGGAAGTACCGGTCGTATGTGTGCCATACCTTTGCATGAGCCTGGAAACACGGGACATTGGCTATCAGCAATGAGAGCCAATAATGAGCATATCATCACAGCACACTTGTACTTTTGTGAACAACATTGGAAACTTCACTCTTAAATTCCTCTGTTCGAGTAATTATGTTGTTCTCTGCTGTCCATTGCCATAAATAAGGCTGAAGCCCCTGACATTCATTAATCAATCCGTGAATTATTTTACATATCTTTGAATGGCATTTTACGCAGTCTCAGCACATAGCTGCGTGATGAGGTGGACTTTGACCTCCAACACAAACATAAACCTGTTGTGCATTCCAAACTATGTCAACAGTGACCAGTCATCAACTTACATTTTTTCAGATGATGTGTGATAATCAATATCTGAATTAGCAAATGAGATGAGATTTCTATGGAATTATACTTTTTAAAAGACTATTGCAGATTTATTCAAATTACGGTGTTTGCTCACTGTCAGTTATACAAGTCTAAAATGCACTCTGCATCTTGCAAAATATTAATCAGCTTTGCAGACATACAAGCGGTGTTCATATCTGTTGTAAGTGGTTGCTGTATATTTATATTTTACTGATTTTATATTTATATGAAAGCTAGTGTTTCAGTGGGAAAAAATAAATTCAAGACAAAACTGTACCCAGGACTAAAGGAAAATTATGGAGAAATGTCACTCTAACAGACTTGTATATGCAAATGACATATAATCACAACAGCATTTTTATTTGATAAATTTGTCTTTGATTTGGAGGAAGCAATACTGAAGGTTTTTTTTTTTTTCAAATCGCAGGAGATGAAAAAACCTGAAACACAGAGCAACGGCGACGGACGGAGAACCCGAGACGGCGACGAGGTTTTGTTTTTAATCCCGCGCTGCGAGGTGACTGGGAAAGAACAGGTGAACAGGGAACGTTCTGTGACGCCCCGCGCTTACTCACCCTGATTAGATTGTGGGCTACGGCGAAGGTCGCGCCGGGTTCGCCAGCCTCTCCGGGGGCGTGCAGCCCTGTTCGGTACCCCTGCCAGGCCACCAGGAAGGGGTTGTGCACTGTGATCCAATACTTCACCCGCGACCCGTACGTTCGGAAGCAGAAAGCCGCGTAGTCGTCGAATATGTCCACCAGGGACTTGTTGCGCCACCCGCCAAGGTCCTCCTGCAGGGCCAGGGGCAGGTCCCAGTGGAAGAGGGTCACCACGGGTTCGATCCCCTCCCGCCTGAGGCGATTTATCACCCTGCCGTAGTGGGCCACCCCAGCGGCGTTGGGGCCCCCCGACGTGGTCCCGTTGGGGAACAGCCTGGGCCAGGACAGGGAGAAGGCGTAGGAGCTCGCTCCCAGGTACTTCAGCGCGGCCACGTCCTCCTCCCAGAGCCGGTAGCTGTCGCTGGCCTCGTCCGCTGTCGCCGCGGGAGACCGGAAGCGGTCCCAGATGGACGGCCCTCTTCCGTCCCTGCTGCTGGACCCCTCGGTCTGGAAGGCCGAGGTCCCGGCCCCCCACAGGAAGCCCTCGGGGAACGTGTCCTGCAGGGGCAGCTGGCCCTCGCTCACGGGACTGGGCTGGAGTCGCTGCCAGAGCGCCAGACCCTCGCCCACCAGACCCTCGCCCGTCAGACCCTCGCCCGTCAGACCCTCGCCCGCCAGACCCTCGCCCACCAAACCCTTGCCCGCCAGACCGGTGACGCCGTCACAGCCACACAGGAGGAGGAGGACCCAGGCGAGGGAGCTTGGGAACAGAGCGAAGGCCATACCTGGGAGTCTTAAGAGCGCCGTCAGAGGAGCACTGGCTAGTTCACGGTGGAGAGCAGCATGGCTGGAGAATCCTCGCACTGGAGACCAGGGTCCGGTGACTCAGGGGAGTACCATACGGGAGCATGGCAGCTCCTTGGAAATGGGAGATAAACGGAGAGAAGCGGAGCGTGCCGTCCGTCTCGGAAGTGCAGCCTCCATCTGACGACTTGACCCAGATGGACTTCCCTATCTCTCAAAACAGCATCAGCCCAAGTCAGTGCGATTGCATGGAAGGACGATCACCCTGTCAATGATTATCCTGGACTCTGATCTCTACCATGAGTGAGACGGAGGAAATCTAGAGGCTAGCACCACTCCTGTCTGCTTATTTTTTATTCTCTATCCCTCCCTCTCTCTCGCTATCTCTCTGCCTCTCTCTCACTTCATCCCCTCCTCTAATTTGCTCACTCAGACTCTTCCCACATATATCCCATTCCTGTTTGTCTTCCGCTTCACTGCTAACCGCTCTCTCCATCACCATCCCTCTTTCTCTCCCATTAATGCTAAAATTAAACACAAAGTGAATCAGTGAAGGGATATTTAATCCTTCCTGCCCGTGTCCCTCTGGGGTCACGTGGAACACACTGGATGCAAATATGCAAAACAAAGGCTTCGTGGCATATACAGTATGCTATTGTCAGAACAGCCTGAGGGGAGACGTGAACTGCACTGCTCTTGTGCATAAAATATGGGGACGTGCTAAATGTGCTAACCTTATCTCTGTAATCTCTGCTTTTTGAGGAAAGCTGTGCAATGATGTGCTGTCTGCCAACCACCTAATTTGAATCTCGCCCAACGGATTTGCAGGGGACATTTCAATATGGAAAGGCATATATGCAGTTTGGCAGTGACTCATTTGAACGTAATGGAAAAAAGGTAGTTGAAAACATAGATTACTGTTAACGCATTTGTTTTGGTGATACGACTCTGGTAACCTTGGCCAACACAAACAAATTCTGTTGTTCATAATGCTTCAAATTTCTTTTTTAAAATGTCAAAAATAAAATAAAGAAAAACAGGCATACCCTTCAGAATTTTTGCCAACAATGATATTTACAATGATGATGACGATGATGATAATGATGATGATGACAGATGTAATTTTCTTCAGTGGGTAAGCATCCTGCCACTTCACCTACCTTCTACTGCAGCTGATGGCCAGTGAGGCATTTGAAACTCTTTTTCCATTTTAGCAGACCATTTACTGTAACAACCAGCAGACCATAATAAGCAGACCATTTGTCAATACGGTGACCTCCACGTGGCCAGTGTCGGCAGCCTTAAGCCAAACTGAATTTACCCCAGGAGGGCTCTGCTCCACATCAATGACAATGGTATCATATAAAAAAAAAATAATACTATACTATTCTTTATTATTACAGAAAGAACTAAATGTATTACAATCTGGCTGTGAAGGAATTAAGACCTCTACTCCGAACAAATAGTAATTCTGGTGATGACGATGATGATGATGATGACGGCAACTATTGCATGATGACAGGAAGCTCCAATGGTAGAACCTTCCGCCTTCCTCGTGCGTGCACTCCAAGGTGTTTGTGTCTCTCGGATTTGATTACGGACTGGATAGGGTGCGAAAACATCGCGCTTTGCTTGACTCAGTTTCACTACAGCCTGTGGGCAGGGAGCAGGAAGGCTTATTAGGATTAACTGATGGAGATTGCAGAAAGGACTCACAGTGCTGTTCACATATTGTGCAAAAACAAGTAACATTGTTATTTCAGAATTGCTTTTCCAGCTTTACCGAGTAAGGAGCTTGATATAAAAGCTGGGCCAAAATCAATTTAAATTATAATCTATTTATCCCTAACACATGACTTTTGATATTGTCCTTATAAACATGCCGCCTAGTTTGACAAGTAAGCAAGGAGCATAAACCCAGTGTATGCTCTTCAGACACATTCAGAGTATCTAAAGCTTGTTCAGTTTGACAAATATGAGGAGGAACGATGATCAGTTTTCAGATAAATATTCTACTAAATGTATAGATCTACTGATTTATTGTTTAGGATGCTACAATATCGGTGATGCGTGTCACACTCAAATTCTAATAGGACATGCTGTTCATCCAAACACCTCTCTCCTCTGCATTACTGAAACTATTAATCAGACATTAGACTTGCTGAAATGAACAAGGGTGTACATTTCCGTATCCATGGTAATAACTTTCTAGTGGCTCCCTGACATCTGTGCAGTGACATTTGGGGTTAACAGCAAGCAGAATAAACCTCTTTTTGATAAGTGAATAAATGCATCCTGTACAAATTATCATGTTAGTCATGCCTGACATTTCATTTCATGAAATATGTTTTGAGTTGAACTGCCAGATATGTCTGTCTTGAACTTATATTAGACATGTATTTCAAACACGCATTAAACCATATTGATATTTTTTTCCTGTGAATGACACAGCACATTTAACAACAGTGAATTTGTCTTGACAAAGTATCCTAATATGAGTTCCACATCTACTTGAAATATGCATATAATTTACAAGGGGAAGGGACAAAGTATCACGGCTGATCATATTTACTCCAGTGGGCTGTGCTATAGGCCAAATTTATGGTCTTTATTGTTTTATTACACCAATATATAAATCTGTTTGCTGATAACGAGGTTACAATATTAAGCCACAAACATATGCCCTGTTAGCTGTCAAAAATCCATGCTGCAAACCTGAGCCATATAGGCAACGTGCAATACGTTTTATAAAACTAGTCAGCTATATTTTCCAAAAGTCCCAAAGTTGCATGAATATCTTTGGCTGGAATCACCTCATCTTTGGATATTAATAATAGCCAACAGTGTGCTGTGGCAGAGGCCTGAGATACCCGACGTCACAGCAAGCAAACTATTGTGAAATAGGAAATACTGCGTCTTCCGTTCCAACGTATAAAACTGCAGCATTCCGAAGTTCATTATTCGGATGACGTCCTTGACGTTTACAGGACAACAAGGAATGAAAGGTCACCAATAAATGTGACCACAGCCACATTCAGACTTCACAGGAAGATCTGAAATGAAAGCCTAGGACTGACAAATGCAAACAAAACAACGAGCGTCATAGGACAGGAAGGATATGAAATAATCGGAACGCTTCAGAAGACAAGCAGGGCAAAATATTGACTGTGCCAATTAAATTTCCTTCACGGGTGACCGGGTACCAATGCTATCTACAGTCCGTTTCAGCAGAAGAACACTTTGGTTGCAATGATCTCACGCTAGCAGATGACCATTATGCCAGGTCTCTTACTGAGGCTGTGCATGCCTGCATCACGTACAGTATGATCTGTGAGAGTATTTTGAACATTGACACAGCAGCAGGGCCCAATTGTGTCAGACACTGTTGTTCTATGAAAAAATAAAATCAAAGGCAAATGTCGAGTTGGTCATAACCTGAAAGGACCCCTTACTTGGTATGCTGTAATAAATTCAATAAATGGAAATATTGCAAATGGATCCAGGTCTCATTTAGGTCTTTAAATGCAAGTTAAAAAATTTAAATCAATATTAAAATAGGTTGCATAGAATTAAACACTTTTGAAAGTGTGTGATTAAGTCCCTTCAGAAACTACTGTAATGTTGTATGATGCAGTATCCTGTTTTAAGGCTGTTCAAGCAATTCCCATGAGCTTTTCTTGAGATTTATATCAAGGATTTATCTTTTATTGAACTGAGGATTTTGATTAGGTACAGCACCATGTGACTGAGAGTGGCTGGAGGGCAAAAATAAATGAATGTTCACAGAAACTCAGAGCTCTCTCATTGTTTTTTTTTCTTCTAATAGTAACAGCCTGTGTGATTCAGGTCAAATATACAGTATGCCATTAGCAACTGTCATCATCATTCAAAATGCCCAATACAACAGTTTCTGGTACTTATTACACTGTTATTTATTTTAAGTACAATTAGAGTAAGAAAATTGTGCTTTTTATATAATTAATATTTATTTACATTCGACGCATCAATGCAGTTCACAAACCAAACATCAAAGACCGATCAATATAAAGCCACTGTGACAACAGAAAAAGTAATACACTTTTACAGCTATTAAATCCACCCATTGATTTAATACTATGTGTAAACGTCCTCTCCTTCCACCCCCACCTACCCCCCATGCATGCACCCACATAAAAACATAGCATACCCTAAAACAGACAAATAAAAAGGATATGACAAAGACAAACAGACACACACAGAACAAATAGGACAATTCGCAAATGCATCATTTGTACATGGATTTGTTTGTGTACATCATTTCTAGCTGCAAGTAAAGTCTCAAAATCTACTGATGTGGGAAGATGGTTTGAGAGGAGATTGCCAAGCGTGGTGGTATAATAAATTACAATGACATGCTAACCCTTTTCAGTTAGCCCACACAGCCATTCTGTACATATTATGACACGTCATGTTTATGACTGCATTAATCAAACCAAATATTTGGTTTCCATCAAACTGTAATCTCATTTTATCTCCAAATGTGAGGCAATAATTGAACAATGCTGGTACATTTTTATTTTAAATTATGTATTTACTGTACTGTAAAAAAAAAAAAGTGTCTACTGTAAAAAAGAAAAGAAAAAAAACCATATTGCTGTGACCTGAAAGGGTTCGGTTTCATGGTTACTTCGAACTGGGATAATGGTGTTAATCCAATGAGCAAATATATATGATAGCCCGCCCTAGGTCCTCGTTTGTGATTTGTTAACAATATTTGCAGTACCCAAGGTACTTTGGGCAGCGGGCGAGGCTGCTGGGGCTATTGAGTTACACCGTTATGGATGTCTGATATGAACACCGTCGCTGTTAATGGGAGGCTTGACCTTGTGTCCTGCCGTTTGTCCAAAACACAATCACCACGTCACATTTCTGATGCGATATCAAGGCTGCCGTACAGGAAATGACAAAAGAGATGGGATTAACGGAAGTGGGTCAGATTCGATTGCAATCTTCCCTCTCCCTGTGCCTTATTATTACTGCCTTAAGTTGCCTGTGACCATCAACGAAAAGCAAGCAGGTGGGCTAGGCCACTCCTTGCATTCCCATTGGCTGTTTGCTGTCATACTATACCGACCTTTCCTCTTGCAGGAATGCAGATGCAATATGTAAAATATGACTCCTTTTTATCTCTCTGCACACATCACACTTTTTCTCTTGTACCTGCTATTTGCGGTTTTAGGTCACCTGATGGTCACACTGGTGACAGGGATTCTCTTGCATGACTGCCCCCACAGGGGCAGTGCACACATTGCAGACGCAGCAGGAGATTGGGTGGAGCAGATGTCAATCACAGCTGGAGCCAAGGAGACGGTCACAGCTCACGACACAGCCATCTGACAAGGAATCCGTGGGTGAACAGTACGTCCAATAGCGTTCCAGGGATTTCAAAGAATGCAGGAAATGAAAGGACATCTCAGAAGGGAAAGGAACGGCGATTTACAAATGTGTTCAACTGTCACCTCTCCATCCCCCCCTGGTGGTCAGTGTTTTCTCTGCCACACGTGTGAAAAGTAAAATAAAAAAAAACCTATTTCCCCTGATTGCAGGTAGAAATGCATTATCATTTTATGGCACCATTCTTCCAGGGCAATGCTTAGACTTTTATGGAATCTCATGATGACATTAGTAGGCACTGATACGGATGAAATGAAGTGTAGTTGCGAAAGAGAATTTATGACATGGAGGATGGTGTAAATCCACACATCCGTTTCCCAGGAGGCACCGTAAGCTCCAGCTCCCACTGTTTCTGTGACCATCTGTCAATGTGGTCCCCTATACGGGCACCAAAGGAAGGGCTTTATCACACACTGTAACACAGACTGGCAAGAAACCAAGGAAGATGGAAGTCCTTTATTTTTCATATGAGCATAAAGCATGGATCATATTATTTCAGTGTACGTTGTCAAGAACTGACCAGGAAGCTAGAATATTAGATGCAATGTAAGATCAGTCTATTGGTGCACAATCTCAAGAACAATATATTATACTATGCTAAAACCTGCATTAGAAAGGGACATTCAATAAAAATAAACGAAATAATGTTTCTGAATACATTTTCACTGGAACATGTTTTGTCACCCAAAACACTTGAAAATGCCCAGTCCCTTATTGTTACAATTATACAAGCAATTATTGTTACTTCTGTGTAAAAGTGCCCACCAAAATTATTCACACCCATGATAAAGATATTAATAAACAACACAATAAATGTATATTTTTATTTCCAAACATTCAATTCTGATAACAATACAGTGGAAGCAACAAAAAAATGTGATTTTATTTCCCCAAAGAAATGCCACACACATTCACACCCTGTTTCAGTGCTTTGTGACACGTGGTGTTTCACAATAATATAAGGGGAAATCGCTGATTGTAAGGCACGTTCAGGTGCCATCAATTTTAAGTTAATTTGAGATTTATAGATCACAGGTGCATGAGTTACAAATGAGATTCATAGAACCTGCGTAAGCAATGTATTTTATGCTCAGTATCTTTTATGAGTCGAACATAAGCACACAGGCGGAAATGATCTTAAGACTAAGTTCAAGTATAAATCTAAGAACATTTTTATAAACGAGGCCCCTGTTTTCTGCTATCTTTTAGAATTTATGTCAGGATTCTGTTACTTTTAAGGCACAATGTGGGCTAGGCTGTCTATATCTTTTTTAAGTTAACTTCCACGGAATAACTGCTTAAACGTCTCAAGGATATCAAGCTTTTTATAGTTACAGCTTTTTAGTTATAGCTCCAAGACTCGAGAACAGTCGTTTTGAAGAAATCAGAGCAGCCATGCCCCCGTCTTCTTTGAACAACTCACCGTTCTCAACTTGCTTTTAATTAAGCGCAACATATTTTAAGTTATACCTATATCCTTTTATAGTCATTAAGTTGTATTCTTTATTAAAATAATTTTATTTTATTCATATTCTCATTTGGTCTCTGCTTTATTATTATTATAATTATTATTATTATTATTATTATTATTATTATTATTATTATTATTAGTAGTTGTTGTACAATGGTGGATGATGTACTGCATTTACAAAGAAGACCAATTGTCTAGGAGTGTACACAACATGTTCATTAGCTACTGCGGTGGCAGCAATGCATGGAATGAATTAAGATGAAGAAATAATACGGTTTAACTGGAAACGGTCAGATCAAAGGGGCCGTGGCCTCTTCGCCGTTCCTCGGTACTCACATTAATATTTTAGTTCGGTCACGCACAGCGGTCCACCTGTGATTATAAAAGCTTTCAGCGCACTTTAACTGGAGAGTGCACGTGTTTGTGCGGCTTACGGTGTGTTCTGGAAGCAAAATGCTCACCGATAAAAAGTTATTATTACTTACAAGAGAACTTCTGTTTTGTGTGCACAGATAAGGATCTGGGCTGCCAGAAATGAGAAAGTTTGACAACTTGAAAATACCATGTACTGCGATACTAAGCCCGGAGAAGCATAAATCCTGCTTCATCTCACTTCAGACATAATCCCTCCAAATGACTGACTTTGATCACTGGTTGTTGAATACTTAACCATCTCTGGGGAATTCTGCCAATTTGAAAAGCTATCCTAGTCTACAAATGGCCTAGCGTGTAAAAGCAAATACTACAGACGTCTTTGGACTGTGGGAGGAAAACGGAGTACCCAGAACAAACCCACACAGTACGGAGAGAACATGCAAACTCCACACAGAAAGGTCCCGGCTGGGATTTGAACCCAGGACTTTCTTGCTGTGAGGCAACAATTCTATTGATTTGTTGCTGTTGTTACAGCAGGCATACAGTACATAGACAAATGGAAACAGGCTTGTTATTTTGTCCTTGTCATATTGCCAAGATGTCTTTAAAACAACAACAGGCAGCTAACATATCTTACCATGGATGACCGATAAAAATTAAGTTCAAGAATGGGAATAATCGCTTCCATAATGAAAGACCACCTAAAACAATGATCTAAAATAAGAACATCCTCTCTGAATAATAAATGGCATGATGAATACTAATGTTATCTATAATGTGGATATTTATATTTAATAAGACTGTTCTCACTGAAAAAAATGCCCTCCACAAATGCACACACATACACACGCATACACACACACAAGCAGGCACACAGGACAATTTACTGCCTTTATACTTCCAAGCACTCTGCGAGTTTACTGGTTCAAAAACAACAATTGATGCTCCGTACAGCCCTTGCATTTCTTCCGTTGCCTCCCCCTGCTCTGAGGCATGAATCTTCTCAATCTTTCATTAGCTATCGACAGAATCGCCCGGTCGTCTGACTCTCCTCTAGAGGTTGTTTTCCCCCTTGCCAAAGCTATTACTTGAACTCCAGTATGGAAAACAGCCAATAAGACCTCATAGTCATCTTTCTCTCCAGAGAAAGAAGACTTAAGTTAATGAAATATGACTGGACTTCTCCACCCTTAACTTCACAGAATACATTGGAAGTAGATATATTACTGGGTAGAGAAAGATTTGGTTGCCGTGCCAATGGCCGTCCATGAGCCGCTCAGTTTAAAGGTCACATAGTTTATAGTTTATGGACACAATTATGCATTAATCCAGTAGAGTGTGCAGACTCAGCAGTTTATTACTGTATCTGTATTGTGGGCTCACATGAATAATTTGACAAACCGATCTCTCTTGTTCATAATATTTACATTATCACAAAATGTAACTCCTGACCATTATTTTATCTTTATTTATTTTTGGTTACATCTACAAAGTGTTAGAAATTATTTTGTTCCATTGGAATTTATTTGTTTGTTTATTTATTTATGGGGTATCTCCACCTGAATTACACCTACTGTAACTCATCCATCAGAATGTCATGGCAGAGGGCAAGCCAACAAGAATCACTCAAGCAATGAAAAATAGGTGAAGCAATACCAATTGTGCGCCACCTCAGCAGGGCTACCAGCCATAGTCGGCACACTGGCATGAGCTGGATTCACTCACTCATGGCATTTTTGCCACTTTATTATTTATAATAATAATAATAACGATAATAATAATAATAATAATAATAATAAGAAAAAGAATCCTCTGATACATGTTCTTTTTTCTTGCCTTTTGTTACAAAATACATACAGCGATTTTGTGAAAGTACAGATGAAAAAGTAGTTATTGTTTCTGCCAGAAGAGGGCAGAGTAATACACGTTTTGTGCAGGAGCCTCGTGAATCTGTAAAATTAAAATCACTCAAGGTCAGCGAGCCAAACACAACAATTTTGCATTTCAATATTGCGGTTCAATTACTTATGCTAATTGTATGACCGTGCTTATTCATACAGACATGGCTTTCCTACAGTCATTCAAACACATTTAATTAAAAATCAACGGGTGCCATAATTATTTATCCACAATGCACAGAGCAGAGTGGCTAATCAATTCTCAGCTGGCTGTGGCAAAGCCAAGGTCAACCAGTTTTCTGCATGAGCAATAGGATTCATTTGACTGGCTAACACAAAGACTTCATTATATCTATACCGTGATTTAGAGATTCACTATAATAAATAAAAAGATAAATCACATGGAAGTTGGCCAAGCTCCCAGTCACTGTAAGTGGTCGGGAAAACGAGCAGCACATCAGCAGTTGCAATCTTCTCTGACAGTGGCTCCTTAACATAAGCGATCTTATTGCATGCACACACGCAATAGGACACACACACACACACACACAGGTAAGCACATATACATCCATGCACACAAATACACACATGCATTGAAGCACATGCGCACACACACAAAAACAGGCATGCACGTGTACATACACGCATGCACACATAAAACACAAATTCATGTGTGAGGGTGTGTGTGTGTGTGTGTTTCTGCATTTGCAAGCTTTTCAATACAAAGTGATTCTTCACAGTGGCTTACTTAGTGAATCATGTCATACATGTACATCGGATGCTCCCTTTAACAGCAGGTCAATGGCCATTAATGGACAGTGATACCGCAATGATGGTTTGAAACTTTAGAATCACACCTTTCCCATAGGCACAGTATGATTATAGCACTCTGCGCATCACACTTTTTGCAACTTCAATAACAAGAGGGTCCCATGTTAGTTAGCTTCCAATGCTAAAGCCTTACAACAAATTCTATTTTCATACCAGTGAGGTTTAAACAAGCCGATGTATAGTATCAGCATATATGCTGAGTCTGTTTTTATATATAATTTAATACTAATGATGGCTTTGGGCAAAATCCATATTTGGCGTTCATAGGTGCTGAGACATGTCGTACATTTGTTCTTCCACCTCAGAGATGACTAGTTTGTGCATAAATTAGAATAATAGCACAATACGTTAGCATCGTTTAGCGCAAATATACGATAATTAGGTTGCGCTGAGAAGGGTTATGTGCTTTTTAATTAGAAAATTTTACCATTTGGCATTATCCTCAACGGAACATTAAGTTCAAGGTCAAGATTACAATTGCCACGGGATCGATTGTACGTACTGGTGTGAACACTCGCGATTTATCTGGTGCTACTCGACATTTTTACCTGTAGGCTGATTGCTGTTTGCAACCTACTCAACCTTTCAGCGTGTGTAAGCATCTTGAGAAAAAAAAAAATAAATAAAAAAAAAGACATGCATGTTCATTGTGTGGATGATGCTAATGGATAGAAGTTAATCAAATGTGATTCGTTGCCATGGACAGCAAGGCCAGGGACCGAGCACGGGCTCCCATTCAGAGCAAATTTACTTTCCCCAATATGGAAGGGTGACCATTTCCACCTCTCTTTATTTTATTTTTGAATAAAGAAGTCCTCTCTCACCTCCAAACACAAATTACTTTTGCTACCACTGCAGCTCCACAACAATTATCCAACTACTCAAACCCCCTCCCCCAAAAGCAACAAATAAAACACAAAGGCAACTACTAATTTCTGACTTTCCCATAAACCACAGTTGCCTCTACGATCGATTACATGATAAAAAATGTCAGTTAAACATCACTGTATACCCCCTTGCTGATGTCAAAACAGGTCACTTAGACAGTTATCAATACTGCAGTCTTGTTTCACATTCTAATGAGAATATACGATAATTGTCCGACATTCTCTCCTTGAATGAACCGTAACACCACAACATCACCTTTGTCTACTGCAGGGAATTTTATGTTTATCATGTACAAAGACCGGCTGCATTGATTGTTGAGGACACAGAAACAGAGAACCTGAACAGAAATCTCCTTTTAATAGTAAACGTTGCATTTCGCGAGCAGTTGTTAAAGAAATATATACAGTAAACATAGTGTAGGTCTGATGCTGTAAGTTGTAAGACTCATTCAATGAGATGCAAACTAATGCCCACATTTGGTGTTTTTATTTTTTTCTGTTAATGCACCCTGCACATTGTGACATGTCAAAACATATTGGCATTCTGCTCTTCGTATTCAGATTTCATATTTGACCTATTCTCTGGGGACATGCAAAATCACTGTGATGTGCCACATCACAGAACAGATTGACAACCTCCACATCGCTCACAACTGGATTTGATGTCAGCGTGCTGTCAGGGCCTGCCAAACATTGTGTTAGACAGGGACAATGTGTGCGGTTGGTTATTTGACCAGAGGGGTGGTTCAACTCATTGACAGAAAAGTCAATACGGGGTGTGTAAATTGTGACACGATGACATGATGTGGTTCTCAAACTTGTTCCTGGGGGACCCCTGTGTACGCAGGCTTTCGTTCCAGCCAATCTCTTGTCCGTTAAGGTCGTTGAATTCATGTCCTTAAGCACTTTGATAATTTTATCCTTAAACGTGTTAACACACGGGAAGTCTGACTCATTATAATTAGCTTTGTCTTAGAATGATTAATTATCCGCAAAATGGTTTGTATAAGTGGCCATGTTTCCACACTTTCACCAATTAAGAGCCTACTGAGTCACCTCAGTCTTTAATTTGATCAGTTAAAATGTTTTACCTCTCTTTATGTAATAGTTTGCAATATAGCACAATGTGAATATAAAACCTTTTCTACATGGCATGCACAGCTATTTTTACTTAATGGGCCCTAGGAGGGTAAATAAGCCCTCAAAATATTAAGGGTAATTATGAAAAATGTACACCTTATTAAAATGTTGGGCTTGCAGTTGTGGCCCGAACAAAAACCAGCATGCACATGGTTTGAAAACCACTGATGTAAATAATCAGTCAACAGACTGGTTGAAAGCAGTGGGCACAGGACAATGTATGGCTCAGTTTTTTAGTCCTGCTTTGTTCTCTCCCCACATTGTTGTGTTCTGTTTTTACCACAGAAGTTAATATTTTGACCCCCATTGGCAAGGTGATGGGACTACTCTGTTACGTTGTGGGCAGTTCCAAATTCCAACTGCCAAATTTCATCCACTCCACTTATATTTATTGTACACAATAAATGATTTGAACAAGCATTTAAATGGTATGAAATTGAATTGCCGTCACTTTCATCCTGATATGTGCAGACATATCTGGATGTATTTATAGTGCTTGGGATTGGTATTTAGATAGAGATTTCTGAAGCTGAATAATTGCTCAGGAACACAGAGCCCCTTTGATCTGCCACAGCTAAATGCATCTCACAGCAGGAAGTCTATCTCAGGGAAAAAAAATAAAAATAATGTAAGGCTCTCGTTTATGATAAATTATAACGCGTGACAGAGATCTAGTGGTGTTTAAGACCCCGAGCACACTCCAAACGCATTAATAAGTGAGAGGATGTGCCAGCGTTGCCCCCGGCCTGTTCCTGTCCCAGGAGAACTGTACTCAAAATGGCATCCACCTCGCAGGCTTACCTGCCATCCAGGCTGGCGACGCAACTGACAGCCTCGCCCGCTAACGAGAACGACAGAGCAGCTCGTGTCCGTTTCCAGTCCAGGGACCGCCGCTTCAGGGCTCGGGCGGAGCTATGGAGGGGGGCCGTGTCACGTTACAAAAAAACAAAGAGCAAAAGCGGTCCATGGACGAAGCAGAATAGCCGGGAGAGGCATGACAATCGCGCACAGAGACGCGTGAATATTCAGAAGCTACCTGCGGGTCTTAAAGGTGACGAACGCCGCGAGGGACGATATGAGCTGACACAGAGCATCTCGTGAGATCACGTCAAGCTGTCAATTAATGACTCGTGCACACTCATACTCATTCGTTTTGGTGAACCCCAACTGTGGCAGCACAATACCCTTCCAATGACTTGTTCGCATTTCCTTGTCTCTATTTTCCCAGTTCTTCTTCCCTCACTGGAACAGGTTAAGAAAATAAGTCGTATACAGAGCCTTGGAAAGAGAATTGAAACAGCTGAATATAAATATTCTGCACTGTTAAGCTGATGATATCTCATAAATGTGGACTGAATTTGTTTTGTATTTCCTAGTATGTAATTATGGATGTAAAAAATACATATACAAAGAGACACTCAAAAGGACTGACACAAACACAAACAGTACACTGGAGATTTTAAAAAATAAATCAATAAATAAATAAAAAATACAGTATTCATATGAAATTGTTCTACCAGTAACCTAGAGCACCAGTGCATGTTAACTATGCTAACCAAAGAAGAGCTCTAGGCTTCTGAAAGTACCAGAGCTATGTGTGAGCCATCTCTGAGCCACAGACTCCAAATTACATACACAGGAAACTTTTGCAAGCTTTCTTGTGCATGAATTAATGATGCAATTAGACATTTAAAAGGGATGTCATTCATGCCAGGATCATCCAATATAATTGTACATACCCTTAAATTAAAGTTGACAGTCTACACTTTATCATGATATTCAGTGTTTTATTTCACATCTAACGTGCTGGAACACAAAGTGAAAACAACACAAAATTGTCATTTAAAAAAATTCCATTTAACTGCATATATAAGAGGAGTTGTGGCTTATTTTGTGACAGGCCCAGAAGGCATGGATGATTTGCCTGCTTCAGGAGGTGCAGGATGCACTGCCTCAGCATTGCAACCACATTAACATGAAAAGGTTCTTGTAGACCTACTATATTCACAGATCCACAGGCTGGTGCACTGCTGAGTTGAAGGCCATGCTACAAAATGGATGTCCATGAATCTTTCATGGCTTTGCCTAAATCACATTCCCACAATCCTGAAGAATATGCAGGTCTTGAAGCAAGGACCATTAGTTATCTGATTAAATCTGTGGTATGACCTTTCGTGTGGCTGAGGTCGTAACTTTGTTCACTGATAATAGAACCCTAAACAAACCTTAACTCTAACAGAACTGTCCCCCAGAAGTACACAGGAGCTCCTATACAGTCTCTGCAGATTAGGATGGGCAGAGAGGTGTGGTTTTCTTTGAAGGTCAGTGTGACTGTTTCTTCCTGGCCTTTGTGTAGGAAGGGGAGGAGTCAGTCTCAGGGTTGACAGATACCTGACTCAACACTAATACAGTGTTTAGATGGCCATACTGAACTGCTGCTCTCTTTAATGGATTTATCAAAAATCTCAACCCACATGCCGATGACAAATTACAGTCCCTTTCAAGGTCGTATCCCAGCATATCACACCACGATCCAGTGGGACAGAACCAGGTTGCAGAGGAACGGAAATGTGATTCACAATATCTGTCCTAAAGCATGTTCAGCTCGGACTGCTGTCTTTGAACAATGTCATCAATTTCTGGCAATCATTTGAAATCCCATATGTAGTGTTGTTAAAAGTTTACATATTTATTTGTACAAAACTGCTGAATTTTGAGATAGAGAAAGCCACTGAGCTTATTTTTATTTTCACTGGCTTATCCAACATTTAATGTATCCACCTCACCTCTGGTTCAATTGAGGTCAGTTATGTGGAAGTGTATATATATTTTTGCATGTGTTCTGTGTGCATGTGTGTGTTTAAATGAAATCCTTAGTCATGTTACTAAGTTAATTGTTATTATGTTCTTGATGTGTCTTTTTTTACATTGAAAAAATTGAACTAAACAGAGAGTAATAATGACTAAAAAGAATGATATTCATACAGATTGAGAAAGCCCATATACCTTCCATTCTAAACAAGGTTGAAAGTCTCACTGACATCATCAGTAGTTTGCCTAACTTTTAGGAGCACTTCTGAAACTTCTGAAGAATATTACATTTTAGTAACCTGGGTGTTTTTAAATTAATTTCAGATAATAAAAACATTACATTTTGGGTGAATTTTGGGGAAAGGCAACACATTGCAGTGTCAGGGATATTTACTGTAAGCATGTAATCCAGTACTCTCATACTGTATATATAGTTCAAAAACCACCACAACTTAACCTGTACACACAGTTTATTATGCAGATGAAACAACAGTTCAGTTTGTCAGCGCCTGTATAAAATCAATGTACAATAAGTTTCACAATAAACATTTTCTACAAATTATGGAGATGCTACACAGTTTTTTTTTAACATTCAAATTTCCAGTTGGCAACACTACATTGTCACAGAGGACAGAGACTTGGTCCTCTCAAAATGGAGCTCCACACAGCCAAATGGAGACAGAATGTAATACATCTGCCAAATGATTTTCTTCTTAAAAACCAGGAAGGAAGTGATGCCAACTAATTATTCACATTCCTCTTCCATTAACATAATTTGTTTGGCACACATCATATAGACCTTGAAGCAATGCATGGATGGAGAAAGTGTTGTTCTTTTTTTGTGTGAATATAGGCAAAACAAAGGATGTTTTAAAGTCAAGCTGGCTCTAGTATAGGTACCTGAGTGTTAAGGTCCTGTAGACAAACAGCCTGATCAAAGTACTTTTTCCACAAACTCCAAATTGACAACATTCCAACAGCCATCAGAATTTTTCCAGTATTTCTTCCCAGGTTTGAAATGCCCAATCACAGCTTGCCGTATTATAATGGCATCTGTCAATTCAGGAGTGAGCACACAAGCATGAAATGTGTGCAGCCAGTTGACTTTTCTTATGTTGATGCCGGGCTATGAGGATTGACCAATGACGCAGCCAGCACAGGCAGGTTGTGGCTTGAACCAATCAGCTATGAGAGTTGACAATGAGCGATGAGGTGGGCAACACTCCCCTAGCATAGCCCCTCCCTCCCTCCCTACGAAACCCTATAGCAAGTGATGCGCTGTCTTATGGAACTTTAAGTCAGAGCGTAGGTCAGATAACTGCACAAAGAGTAAGTCCCTCAATGGGAATTTTCCACTCAGGAGGCCCCCAACATTAATTATTTGTGGAAAAAAAGGCCACATCAAGTTACCATGGGCCCCAGTCTGTTACAGTAGTGATTTTTTACCCACATATTCAGAACAATGCCTCGACATCAGCAACCATGATGAGAAGGATGCTCGAATTCAAGGTCTAGCAGGAACTGAAAATGCAATCAATACTTCAGCCTAAGACTCCTGCCTACACCACAATCTAAACAGCCCCTGTTAGTTACACAGTGAAACTTTCAGTGTTAAATCAACCCTTACAGAGTAAATATGGTCAGTGCACTCTGTTAGTGTCAATTTAACACTGGGAATTTTACTGTGTCCACACCACCAGCCTTACACACAGTTATCTTCTCAGTTAACGGTTATTCCTGAACAAATAAATACGTTAAAAATGCCTCAAAATGTCTCCTCAATTTACAAGTGGTAAAAAAAAATTGTGCACACCAAACTCCTGCAGCTAACAGTTCCTGCATTTATCTCCAAACGAACAATGATGAGGCAGCAAAAAAAGTCAAATAAAATAAAATACTAAATGCAATAATGCCAGCTCTAGTTTTAACCATGTTTTGTTGCTCCATCAGCACATTTGGATCAGTTCGGGGACTTCACAAACTGTATTACCTAATTAAAACAGCATTGATGTTTTGCCACCGCACAGCATCTGTGTATTTATTGTGGCCAATATGCTGTGGACAGCTTTGCACCGCATGACCTCCACCCCCCGTTCCACCTCTTACATAGAAGATTGACAGATGTACAGATGTTTTGCAATCCATCTTGGCACCCTCATAATGACTCCATGTACAACACTGTGGCCCAAGAGTATCCACACCTCATTTTCATGTAAATGTGGCGCTTGCTAACATTAATTGAGATGGCCCTCCGCCGACAATCTTGAGAGAAAAAGTCGCAATTCAGAGCTGTGCAGTTTTAGTTAGTGAGCCCCCTGCTGGCTGGGGTGCATATAGCACATACAAGCGCCCTGCCCTTCCCTGGCTCCCAGCCCACCCTGGAGCTGCTGTGCCTGGGGAGAGATACCTCACTCCTCACCTCTTCCAAGCTTTTACCTCAACATTGCCTTCCATCAGGCCCCTTTCTGTCATGTTCTTATTAAAGTCCATCTGAAGAAACAGCCTGCTCATTCTATGGGCTTCCTAATACAATTGTTTCCCTGTGTGGAGGACAGGAGCTAATAGATGGCTCTCTCTCTTTCACTCTGTTCTTCTGTTTTCTTCCATCCATCTTACTCTGTTCTGTCTCCAGTGAAAAACAAAAGGAAGTTTCTGGGGAATTTAAAGTATGTACTGTAGGCAAGCCCAGGCATACAAAAACAAAGCTCTGCTTCACTTTTTAGGTCACAGACATGTCCTGGAAGGAGAAAAAAAAAATAGTGACAATTGAAAAAACGATTCCAGTTCTGCCTCCAGTCTGGCTACTGTTATCCTGGCTGTGACCAAACTGGCTGTGGACAAAATGAATGGCAGGAAAATTGAATTACATTTAAGCAGAGATGGAAAATCCAGATTCAGAAAATAAAAGTCCTCCCCAGTATTTTGTTCCAATCACCTGGATTTTACTAATTAGCACAATTCTTCAGCCAGGGGGGAGAACTAACTAGTGAAATCAGCTGGCTGAGTTCATGGGTGGAAGAAAGTCATCGAAGGACGTTTACTTTCTGACCCCTAGTCTTTCCAGCTCTGCATTTATAATACTTTCAGGGGGAACGGTTTGACATTTAAACGTCATAGTTTCGACCCAGCTGGTTAAAGCAGTGAGGAGGGAGACACGGAAACTTTACAAGCGAACGACCCCCCATCCGCCATGCCAATGGAGACGAGAGGAAGGACTGAAGCAGGGCCTCCGCTCGGCTCAAACTCAAAATCAGTTCAACCAAACTCCACAGGAGCAAAGTCCTCATCGTTTGGGGAGTAGATGACAGGGCCTCGTGTCTGGAAAAAAAACTTCCGTCTTCCGTGTAGGTAAGTTTTTTGGAGAACGGCGGCGAAGTCACATTAAAGTAACCGTGGAGACGGCCCGCGGCGGGCTGTCACAGTTTAACCGCCACCACGCAGGCCCCCGCCCTCCCCAGACACAGGGGCGCTACCTGGAGGAGAACAAAGAACACCTCATATGAGTCCATGGAGTTCAAACTGCATGCAGAAGCTGCATAGAGCATCACTAAAATGAAGAGAAATTAGTACAAAAGGTACTCTCTTTGAAGGAAAAAGTATTGTTAAATAATAAAAAATAGGCAAGTCATTTCACATGCCCAGAAGTATTATTTGATGACATATTTATCAGCTGGTGAAAACCGCTAATGCTTAAATTATATTTCTCAAGAACCACAAATCCTTTGTGACATGAATATTTCAGCCTGAAAATATCGTAAGAAGTAAATTAAATTGATATTCATTTGCTGCAGGAATATTGACAAAAAGATGTTATTATTCTTTCACGTTAGCGACTTTATGCAATGGGATTTACAAAAAAGAACTTGAATAATGAGACTTAATTAACTTTTATAGTAATGTAATAATGAATCTATATCTTGTCCAATATAATATTAGCAGCTGTGTCACTGACAGCAATATGTTGATAACATTAACGCACATACATTACATGCTCTGTACTTTCACAATTTGCTATCTGTAACATAAATGGTGGAACCTGTCAAATGGCGTAGGTCCACACAGCACTCATATGCTTTGCATTGTTGTAAAGATCGGTCCACAGCGCTTCCTTGTAAGCTCCTGACAGACCGTCCGAGACAGATCCGTTCTTCACGTGCGACGGCACGCTTCCTCCCCGCGTTTTTCGCACATTTGCCTCGACACCCTGAGATTAGTTTACAATAACCGAGCCGAGAGTCAGGGGGGTGACACTACCAACGATGTTCCTCTTTCTCACACCCGAAGCGGTGGTGTAATGCGAAAGCCCTTAGGGGGTGTGGTACTTTTTTGTTTCCAATGCTCATTTCTCCTGATAAATGGTACAAAAGGCGGGAAATATGGAGCGTATGCGAGGGAAGAATTAATGTGAGGAAATACAATGGTACAATATGGAATAATTACTGAGGAACATAGACGGTACACTATGGAGGAATTACTATGAGGAACATAGAGGGTACACTATGAAGGAATTACTGTGAGGAACATAGAGGGTACACTATGGAGGAATTACTATGAGGAACATAGAGGGTACATTATGGAATAATTACTCTGAGGAACACAGACGGTACACTATGGAGGAATTAATGTGAGGAACATAGACGGTACACTATGGAGGAATTACTGTGAGGAACATAGAAGGTATACTATGGAGGAATTACTGTGAGGAACATAGAAGGTATACTATGGAGGAATTACTGTGAGGAACATAGAAGGTATACTATGGAGGAATTACTGTGAGGAACACAGAAGGTATCTTATATAAAAATTACTGTGAGGAAATACAAATGATACCATATGTGAGGAAACTGAGATGGTAGAGGTCTATGCGAGACTGTTTTCTTAACCCTTCCTCTGCATGGTTTCATAATGCTGCCACCTACAATTCTGCAGTGTTATAACAATAAGGATCTACTAGGAATAATCTGATGATCACTGGTAAACACAAGCTTTCTTTTTTCTTTTATTTTTTTACAAAAAAATGATATTGATTGTTTAAGTATAAGAAATAGGACTGCATAGAAATGCATTTTTCCGCGAACAAATAGCAGCCTACATTTCTCCTTACTGCATCATCAGTGAAATTGGCATCCAAATCGCTGTGTTGAGTGCTGTTGGGCATTTCATATTTAACATCTATAATTGGTCTGTCTGTGTTGCTGAAAATTATTTAAACGGCTTCTGCCATTATTCACTCCATATCCTTGCTATCTGATGAGAGAGACAGCAGCATTTTAGTAGAGCCATTCTCCATATTGACAGTATCCTGACTGGTTTTTATTTAAATGGCTGCAGAAAGAGAACCAAGACAGATTTAACCAAAAATGACAGCCTTTACCATTTAGCCTTTACCGTTTTATTGTTATTACTAATGCATCGCAGTTGTAAAATTAATACATTACTTTTGGTTTTCTGTTTGTTGTAATTTCAATAATTTTTTCCCATGACTTTCTTATCTGACCACCTGCTCCCATAAATTACATATAAAATTTTTAAAAATGCAGGGCCCTACAAAATGCTTGGTTCTTGCAGAATTCCCAGAGAGAGGCAGGAAGAATTACTTAGATAATACACAGTGCACTGCCGAAGAGCTATCTTTCTAAAGACCCTTGAGAAAATGCACAAACAATGAAACGAAGGAAAAAGCAGTCGTGAAAAAACCAAGAGGAAAGAAAAGCGAAAGCGAAAAGAAAAGAGGAGGACAAATCGCTACAGCGACGGAACGACACCGGAAAGGCGAGGCGAGAGAAGAGGAGGAGGAGGAAAGAAGAGGAGGAGTGCGGGGAGAGACGGCGAGAGAAAAAAAACGAGTCCCGCACCTGAGTCCACTCGTTGGTCTGGGGGTCGTAGGCTTCCACCGTGTTGAGGTAGATCTGCCCGTCGTAGCCCCCCACCGCGTAGAGACGGTCGCCCAGGAGACACACCCCCACGGCGTCCCGGCTGATGCTCATGGGGGCCACGGCAGTCCAGGTGTCTGTTTTGGGGTCGTACCTGTAGAGGACAAAAAAAACCGCAGGGAAACAGCACAGAAAATAATATTATGCATGGCTAAAAACTAAAACACCTGTAGATCTAACATGAATACTTTTAAGGTTTGGATGCACTGAGTTCATATTTCATTTCTCTCTCCACTAACCCAGGGCAGACTATATCCAGGTTGGTAGCATGCTAGGTCAATGTAAATATTTTAAACATTGTGGTACACAGTCACACGAACAGCAGTGAAATCTGCTCCAGTCATTAGGCCGAACAGAAAGGCACTCGACTGATTTTGCTCTCAGCCCTCACAGTTAGGATGATGTCATCACCTGACAGCTGGGTAAACCGACCAACAGATTGCAGATTACAAAGTACAGGACGGAAAGGGCGTTCATTTAATCTCAGTGTTTGTCCTGGGAGGGACTGCAATGGAGACGGACACCCCACCCTCCTCCCGCCCCCCTCACCTCTCCACGCAGTCCGACAGCCGCGAGGCGAGGCTGGAGGCGGGCGCGTCGTGGCCCCCGATGGCGTACAGGAAGCCGTTCCACGTGGCCACGCCCACTCCGCCGCGGCGGTTGGCCATCTGACCGCAGGTGCTCCACTTGTTGGTGTGCGGGTCGAAGCACTCCACCGACCTCAGGCAGGAGCTGCCGTCCCGCCCGCCCACCGCGTACAGCCTGGGACGCCGAAATAAACACCGATAGCCTTTTTAAAAAGCCGCTGTTTAAAGTGATTCTATAAATGCTTTCAGAGGCTTTGTCAACAGCTGCTCAAAATTTATCAGCGCTCACTGGCACTCCTTTCTATCTGTTTTAATGTTTTTAATTTACCTTAATTAAATTTCCATTTTTTAAAAATTGATTTAATTTTATTGCCTCTTATATTTCATTGTGCTTTTTTAATGCCCTTTTATGTTCTCAGTTTATCTGTTCTTATAATTCATTGTGAAGCACTTGCTGCTGCATTAAGGTGTATGAAATGTACTATGCAAATAAAGGATGATTGATTGATTTGGGATAAGCGTGTGATTTCCTCTGAAGCAGCTGACATCAGCCGTTATTTATTATCACACCGCAGTTCGTAAGCCGGGCTCGTTGGCCTTGTTGACCAGATGGGGGCGCCGGTGTGCGATGGGATGCTACCATCCTGGCTGACTGAAACCCTCCCATCCCTGGGCAATGCTACACCCAACTCTGTGTCATTCTGTAGGGGAGCCAGCCGCACAGACGGCACTGGTACGGTCCAGTTTCAATACCAGCCCAATGGGGTCCATCCATGCATTAGAACAGTGCCTTAACAGGATGAGGCACCCGGCAGCCCCACCATTCCCAGTTGTTCTTTTCTCTTAATTTGGAGAGTCCGGTTGTACATGGTGGTCTGTAATGCCATTGGAATGCTAATTCAGCAGACCTCTGCTTCTTTTCACTCAACAGTCCATCAGCTGTGCTGCACAGTTAGTTCACCATGATGCCATGTTACGAGGACAAACCTGCAAACTGAAACCCTTCCTAACTCAGCTGGTACTGTAATTCAAATCCTTCACAACCAATCAGCATACAGCATACTAATACTACCACCATTACTACTGCTACTACTACTACTAATAATAATAATAATAATAATAACAATAATCAAAAGAAAAAGCAAGAACATGGATAAATAAAAATGTACTGGTAAAGTTATCCATGGCCATATTATAGTTACAAAAATAATAATGAAATATACATCCACCAATGATAATAAAACAACTTCCACCTCCGATGGCACAGCAGAGCTCAGGGAAATAGATGTTTCTCGGGGAAGAGTCGTAGACCCCTCGCTGCCACTCATTTCACACCCTGTGCACTCACAGAGGGCAGTGGGGGGGCACACTGAGAATCCCATTTCAATTTCCACAAAGACGGAGGGGAGGGAGAAGAAGGGATGGTGGAGAGATTGGCTGCACGCGCGGGACCGAAGCAGGCAACGGAGGAGAGAGGCGCGAGGGGAGGGGAGGAGAGGGGGCCTGCGGCAAGCCCGTGCAGATTAAACTCACAGCAAAACAGAAACCCCCGAAAAAACACAACAGCGGGTGGAGCGGATTGTTGGAGATGCAATCTTGCTTGTCCGAGCAAGTGATCGTTTTAATCCAGGGGTGTCCAATCTTATCCTTATCTTATCAGCGTGGGTGCAGGTTTTTGTTTTAGCCCTAGACTAAGATGCTTGATCGTACTGCTCAAGAAACAGTGCCTTGGAGAAGTATTTGTCCTCTTCCTGATTTACTCTATTACTGCATATGTGCATGCACATTTTTAGCACAGCACTATGAGAATTCAAATACAAAATTTGAAATAACAGAGGAAAATCAGGAAGGGGGCAAATACTTTTTCAAGGCACTGTATTAACTGATTGTTGAATCAATTACCACAGTCCTGACCTAAAACAGAAATGTGCATCCACACCAGCCCTTTTGGGTAAGAGTGTACATGCCTGCTTTAATCAGTTGAAGAGGGACGATAAGTTGAAGTGGAGCGCTCCTGATCGACACTCAGCGCCACACTGTTTCATTGCCACACTCTCACTGGCACCAGCTGCTAGAGCCTGAATCGCTAATACCTCATCATCTTTTACTGCGAGGCCGCAATATAGAGAAATCTCACCAAATAAAAAGCAGTTTGCACTGTTTGCGCTGGCCTTCTCTGAATTCTCATTACTGCAGAAGTTCAGGAAATCGCACTTGTGTCTTTTCAGAACATGGGAGACCATAGGCGAAGCAGCCTTTCATAAAGCATTCATGAAGCATGTACAACGCTTCCATAAGCAATGACATAACACATGTCATGAAAGCAAATGCAATCATGATTGATGCAGAATGGTGTGATGCATGCTGGGTAAGTCATTAAAATCTGGGGTGAGGGTGATACACTGTGTCACTGTGCTATCAGAAAGCAGTAAATTTGCTTGTGCTGAATTTATAAAGTGGTTAGTGGCCGTTATGATGTCATAATGGACAGTGAAAGCAGGGAGACGGGGGGGGAGGGACCCACTTGTTGTTGAGCACGGCCACGCCCACGGTGCTGCGGGGCGTGGCCATGCTGGCCACGAAGCTCCACTGCCGCGCCTGAGGGTCCCAGCGCTCCACGGTGCTCAGGTAGCTCCACCCATCATGGCCCCCCACGGCGTACATGGGCCCTCCCAGCACCGCCACCCCTGCGCAACACACGCAGTGAGACGCAGAGTGTAAAATCAACTCTGACAGAGCACAGTCTACACTGAAAGAGCGCCTTTGACATCTGTCTGGGCTGTCAAAGAGGAATTAACACTGACGATTTTGACTATGAGTGCATACATTGAGTCAGCCAGCCCGCATGATTCATTAATAAACACACACACATGCGCACACATGCACACACGCACGCACGCACACACACACACACACACACACACATGCACACACATGCACACACGCACGCACACATACCCACACACATGCTCACACATGAACACACAGACATACACGCACACTACAGCCTGAATGGTACATCCACACGCTCTCAAGGTCAAAAAAGTGTCACGTGCTCCTAAGGCAAGGTCGCAGTAAGCCCAGCGTATTTACACACGCGCGCGATCACGCACGATCGCTTTCGCACTAAATCGCACACATCTGGGATTAATGGCCACGTTGGGCCCCTCACTGGGGAAAAGTCTCGCCGGCTGCAGCGTCAGTGCCACAGGGATTAACATACATCAGCGAGATAGCTGTCAGCGCACCTCGCCCTCGTCGATCTCTGAACCCGCGTAATCTCGGAAATTTATTGCGGCCGGCGTCCGCGTCCCCGTTTCCATACCGTCCCCATCTGCGCGGCTTCGCGTCTGATGAATTGCGCATCGCGAGATTCTGCCGCCCGACTCCACTGATCCCGCCCGCCTCTCATCCATCACGCGAGCTGCGTCTTTGCTTGTTTTCGTGTGCGCACGTGTGTGTGTGTGTGTGTATGTCTGTGTCTCCATGACGTGCGTGCGTGCGTGTGTGTGTGCTTGTGCACGACAAGCGTGTGTGTGTGTGTGTGTGTGTGTGTGTGTTTATGTGTGTGTATATATGTGCGTGTGGATGGTGTGTGTGTGTGTGTGTGTGTAGATGACGTGCGTCTGTGTGTCTATGTGTGTATGTGCATGTGGACAGTGTGTGTGTGTATCTGTTGATGAAAACCCTTTCTGTGTGCAGCTGACACTTCAGATGACAAGAGTGCACACACATTCTATTACTGCCTTGGTCTGGCCTTGCTTATGCCCAGAAAAAATGCATGGTAAAGGTGTCTCATTTCGTATAGTGGTGCTGATGAATTCACCCTGGCCATGTCCAGAGATGATGTGGGGGCTTGACTCTCACCAGGATGTGTCAGCGAAGGAGAGGGCGTGCCATTCACTCAGGCCGCGTCCGCTAGTGGACAAGGGGGTGTGTCACTCACCCAGGCCACGTCTGTGAGTGGATGCGGGGGCGTGTCACTCACCCAGGCAGTGACTGTGACTTGACATGGGGGGTAGGGGGGGCGTGTCACTCACCCAGGAGGCGTCTGCGATTGGACGCGGGAGGCGCGCCACTCACCCAGGCCGTGTCTGTGAGTGGACATGGCGGGCATGACGCTCCAGCTCTTGCTGCGGGGGTTGTAGCACTCCACCGTGTTGAGGGTCTTGAGTCCGTCCCGCCCCCCGACCACGTAGAGGCGGTCCTCCAGCACGGCCACGCCGAACTGCAGCCTCCGCCCGCTCATCACCGCCACCTGCCTCCACACGTTCCTGCGCAGGCAGTACTGCTCAATACTGGTGGCACCTAGGAAGAGACTCTGAATCACTGAACACTTCAGAACGAGTGAGAGAGAGAGAGAGAGAGAGGGGAGAGAGAGCAGTTCACCCATCACATCCATCTGTTCACTGGGGGTACTGATAGAGAGGATGAGTACCTGCCGTTAAGGATGATCTACAGCTACAAATCAATAGTGATTTCCCCCCAGTACCTCGTAAAGCACTGCTATGCTTGAAAAAGTTACTCAAACTACAAAAGTCTTGCAGGTCTTTTTGTGACCCGAAAGCTTAATTTACATGCAGACTTCTAGAGGAAGCTAGCCTGCTCAAATTATTGAGCATTGAGCAAACATATTTACCACAGACAAGAAAGTGGTTTAGTCGGTAAAGACTGCTAGCTGAATCAAACAGCCAACATGTCATAGGCTTGAGCCTGTGACATGGGAACACTTTTTCTTTCCACATCCTAAATGGCCAAAAGGAAAATACAGCTTTTAAGATGTATATCTCAGTGGAATGGGGATATGCAGGCAAATTTACCATCATTGGGCGTCGGCTGGGGCAAGCTAATTCATATCCAGTGCAACTCAGCATGGACCACAAATTAAGGAACTGCATACTTCAAGTGAATGTAGATGGGAGTGAACTAAAATAAATAAATAATTAAATAAAATTTATTAAGTCAGAATTGAGCCCCAAGTGCCTACACATTACCAGTTATTGTCAGTGAGAGATGTGCCTCTCCTTCAGTTTCCAGTGTCCTCTGATAGACTGTGCGATCAATCATTTCCTAGGATTGCGGCTATCAGACGTATATATCAATTCTAAACAGGCAAACGCTCAGCTGAATAATCAGCCAGTCTTCTTCTGGTGCACACGTCCCTTTAAAATGTCACTTCCAAAGGCTCATTAGTTATCTTTCTGTAAAAGCTAAAAGAGAAGATTTATATTTCTTATGAACATTTATACAAATAGTATTTCAACCAGAATGTCTTTCCCTCTCTTTATCTACAGAAAGGGAGCAGGCAGGAGGAAAAATGCGTGAAAGAGAGAGGAAGAAAGAGAGTGAGCGAGACCGAAAGAGAGATAAAGGGAGACATGCAGAGATATGGAGAGAGTGACAGAGAGTTAGAGAGGGCGAGAAAGAAAGTCAGAGAGAAGCTTGTCTTGCTTTCACAGTTAAAGCTCTTAACCAAATTGTTAAACAGATCACAGAGGGGAAACTCCTATATAACCCGAGAGAGAGAGAGAGAGAGAGAATAATGAAAGCCGTGTCAGAGAGGTAGAACATACGGGATTGTGACCTCTAGCAATGTATTGATTAGAAACACGCAGAGATAATCAAAGAGACTGATTAAGAGGGAGGGAGAGCGAAACAGAGAGACAATGAGAGCGAGATAGTGGGATATGATCACACAAGAGAGAAACAGACAGACAGTAAGAGTGAGACAGAGGGATATGAGTATGTGAGAAACAGACAGACAGTGAGAGTGAGATAGTGGGATATGATCACACAAGAGAGAAACAGACAGACAGTAAGAGTGAGACAGAGGGATATGAGTATGTGAGAAACAGACAGACAGTGAGAGTGAGAAGTGGTATGATCAAAGAGGAAAGACAGACAGTAAGTGAACAGAGATATAGTATGGAGAAACAGACAGACAGTGAGAGTGAGATAGTGGGATATGATCACACAAGAGAGAAACAGACAGACAGTAAGAGGGAGACAGAGGGATATGAGCATGTGAGAAACAGACAGACAGTAAGAGTGAGATACAGGGATATGAGTATGTGAGAAACAGACAGACAGTGAGAGCGAGATACAGGGATATGAGTATGTGAGAAACAGACAGACAGTGAGAGTGAGATAGTGGGATATGATCACACAAGAGAGAAACAGACAGGCAGTGAGAGTGAGATAGTGGGATATGATCACACAAGAGAGAAACAGACAGGCAGTAAGAGTGAGACAGTGGGATATGAGCATGTGCGAAACAGACAGACAATGAGAGCAAGACAGTGGGATATTAGCACGCGAGAGAGAAACAGACAGACAGTGAGAGTGAGATAGTGGGATATGAGTATGTGAGAAACAGACAGACAGTGAGAGCAAGACAGTGGGATATTAGCACGCGAGAGAGAAACAGACAGACAGTGAGAGTGAGATAGTGGGATATGATCACACAAGAGAGAAACAGACAGACAATGAGAGCGAGGTACAGGGATATGAGCATGAGAGAGAGAAAGTGAGACAGTGAGGTATGAGCACGAGAGAGAAACAGACAGACAGTGAGAGGGAGACAGAGGGATATGAGCATGTGAGAAACAGACAGACAGTGAGAGAGAAATGGTGGGATATGAGCACACGAGAGAAACAGACAGACAGTGAGAGTGAGATACAGGCATATGAGCATGCTGATGACTATCAGAGAGCCCACCTTTGGTGGCATCCATGCCACCCACGGCGAACAACGCGCCAACGGTGGCCTTGCGGGGCCGGGTGCGAGGGCTCTGCAGCTGCGGGCGGCGCTCGGGCAGAAGGTGGTACCTCATGGCCTCCATCACCAGGCGCTGGCACTCCACGCTCTCCTGGAGCAGCGGGTTCGACTCCATGTCCACTAGAAACTGGGTGGAGAGGGAGAGGGTCATCATTGGCATTAGCAGACCAGGAGAACTTTTCTGTTGTTTTAACAGGAGTGCTGCTGAAATCTGCCCTTTCCAGTCTCTTCACTACCTGTGCAAACCTGTACAGAGGAACTGAAAGGGCCCCTAGAGAAATTTCCTGTATGTATAGAAGATTCTCTTAAAGTTAAGAATTTAGAATATCTAATATGAAGCTTAAAAATGTTGAGAAGCCAATAAGCATCTGAAGCCGAGTTAAAATAATTGCCCAAACAAGGCCAATTGGTAAATTCTTGGTATGTCCAACCAAATGCATTCCCTGGATTTTGAACCACCGAATGTTTTTTACATGACATGAATGTCATAAGTAGGCCTACAGTCCGATATCGCCTACACGTCTTGGTGAAAGGTGGTAATCGTTAAGATGCAAATCACAGCACTGAATGGTTTCATCTGTTGAAGCTGTCGGTTTTACAGCTGAGAGACGACACAGAACTGCAGAAGATAAAAACCAAAGTCAGTCCCGGCTCCGCATATTCCTCAATCAAAATAGAAATCATCGTCTTGATTAGCTGTGCGTAAACTGACACCGTTTTCCAGACAGAAACGGGGCGAAAAGTCCTCGCGGAAAACATACAGTGACTAGCGAAACTGGGCTGCCTCAGAGGCGATTACACGCGCTGTTCATTACGAACTGCCTCAGCTTTCCTATTTCATCTTTTCTCCTACTTCGCGGTTCGGTGCTTCCCTTTGCACCCTCAGTCAAGGCCGTTTTTAATTAGAGCGGCAGAGTAACGTAAAAAAACACTCACTGCTTGCCGCAGTTGTGCTTTAATTAATTCTGGTTCCGTAAACAGATTTTTTTGCTGCTCATTTTCCTGCAGGTTCCCTCCCTGTGTTTGAGCAACCCCTCCTCACCTCTCACACACACGCACGCATACATGTTTTTATATACTTGTGAGGCATTCTATTCGCATTCTATTCATTCCGTTATAAAAAGCTTGACGCATCTGACAGATGCACAGTTCAACAGCTACAAACAATGTCTAAATGTATATTCCCATCTGTCGTCAATTTGTAATTGACGAGGTGTAATTATGGACCTATTCTACAGAATGTGCTGCTGAGGTAGTAGGCTACCTGTCCCAGCCACTTGTTGACCTGGTCTCTAATAATTCTGCTATTCTCATGCTCTGCACAAGCCAGCCGCCTGTGATCTTCTCGACACGCTCGTGCTGAGTGTAGTCACAGCCTTATTCCCTCACTGGAAGATCCACCTTTGATCTCGCCAAGCCCACCCCGACAGTAATAAATTACCCATATCTGACACTTGGATCTATCCATCAGGAACCCCATTTTTCTTGAAAAACAAAGGGATCGCCATTTTATATTCTACCAGAAAGTTCATTTGCATTCCTATGTGGATACCAGCCACACGTACAACGCTCCCGTGAGCCTTACAAGCATGGGAATACACGTATCGAATTTTCGATGCAACGTGCTTTATTAGCATGGAGGACATGCAGTAAATATTGCATTATGTTTGCTGGGTAGTTACTTGCTGTCCCTTAGGTTGAGTCAGTTTGATACATGTCATCATCCCTTGAAAGGGTGGCATACAAAGGTTTGAATATGTGAATGGGTGAGTTGTACCATGAGCACACAAGCATTTACATTTAAAGCAGAAAAATCCTTTTTTCCCCAAGATGTTGAAACATAATTATTTTCCCAGAAATATAAAAGCCTGGCTACTTCCCCTTATTTCTGGGACTTATTGACAGAGTTCCAAATTACTGAGGTGCGTGTCTTTTAGGATTTTATTTTCATGGGAAAAAAGAAAACCAAAAAGATAAAATAATAAATCTAGTCTGTCAATTTTCCCAATATTGTGTGACTGCTAAAAGGGGTGAAAGATAAGTATTACAAGGCACCTGAAAACCAGATTTCGATTTCTGAGACACACAGGTGAAAAACTAGCAATTGGTCTGGTTTTACAATGATTAAACATTGGTACCCTAAGTATGTGTTGCAGTTTCTACTCTGAACTAAATGATCCAAAACGCAACCACACTGTCTAGACAGTGTTTAACATGTCATTGTTCAGTTATTAGTGCACATGCAATCTACTCTCGATGAGTCATTTAGGAGTTAATTATTTTGCTGAACAAGGGTTTGAATTATTTGCTAAAAAAAAGACAAACAAATAAAATAAAAAAAGTAAAAATAAAGTGCAGCTCCAATCATGCCTGAGCCAGAAGGGCAAATTATAACCTGGCTCTACCCATGTCAGTTGGGAACTGCAGGCTAATTTTTAAAATTGTGTTCAAATACAAATGTGATATATATATATATATATATTTTTTTTCTTCTTTTTTTTTCTTTTAATGAATCAGTAAAAAACATAAAATATCCACTGTATATCGGCAAAATAACTCCTGGCACAAGACTGCGTCCATCCATTCATTTTCTAAACTTATTCCTGGCCAGGGTCCCAGGGGAGGTTGGAACCAGCATGCAGTGGGCGAGAGGCAGGAATACACCCTGGACAGGTCACCAATCCATCGCAGGGCACACACACCATTCACTCACACACTCATACCTATGGGCAATTTAGAGTCTCCAATTAGCCTACTGGATGTGGGAGGACACCAGAGTGCCTGGAGGAATCCCACTCGAACATGTGGAGAACATGCAAACTCCACACAGAAAGGCCTTCGTTCAGGATTCAAACTCGGTACTTTCTTGCTAGTGAGGCGACAGTGCTAGTCACTCTCAGCTCCAAGAAGATGCAATCTCCTACTCCATCTCTCCCCCCCACCCCCCCCAAAAAACAAAAAAAAACCTGAATAAATCACTCACTGCAGAGCTCCTTAATGGCTAATTCTCCAAAGTAATCTTTTGCAAGTTTGCAAAGCGTGTCTGAGACGCGGCCTCTCCTCGGCAGGGCAACCTTGCGCCGCTCTTTCCCTCCGTCCATAAATCCGACTCCTCCCCGCTATTTACGACCGCTGTCCTCTCTAAAGAGCCTCAAATGGCCGGAGCTCCGCGCCGCGGCATTCATCAGGCAAATGCATTTCTTTCTAATGAACGGGACTCTCGCAGAAGCATCCGTCCTGCAGAGCCACGGGTTTTTTTTTTAATTTTATTTTATATTTTCTCTTTGAACTTCAAGTCTTAACGGCTTCAGGAAGGCTGGGAGATGTATCACCTGCTCGTGTCCAGATTGTGTTTTCTCCTAATGGGCCACATGAAACACTCCTCGGAATCCGGCAAGAGGCTGTCCGAACGCTCTCTATGGTTTCCTTTTCCTAATGGGCTGTTAGACCCACCAACGGCAAATTAATGCGCCAATAAAGGAAAGCTGAAAATTTCAGGGATTTCATTCACGTACTGTGAACCCCGTGGCACGTCCCTGACTGAGAGTTCACACAGAGGCACATAGAAATATCTCGCCAACACAGACCCAGTTACATTCTCCCCGACGACCACTGTCACAATACCACTGTCGCCAAGACCAAATACCCAGTTTTGTTTTCCAAACTGAAAAAGCATTAGTTATCCTCTAGAAGGGAAGTCATAAATATCTGCGAGCACCAAAATGTAATCACTCAGATATGATATTCAGATTTGTGGACACGAGCTGAATTTTTAAAAACGGGAGTCTGTTGTCTTAGCTATTCCTTCAGACCATTTCTTCTGTGTTGCTGTCATCACCCATAGTCGACAGGATAACTTGACTGCCTGACATTTATGTTGTAATGGGGCCACAGAAGATCTGTTGGTTTAGCTACAATGTGGGGATCAATTGCTTAGTTGGAGCCAATGATTGGATGGGAATTCCAGTACTTATTGTACTTTGTATTATCATCCTGATGTTGTGGCTTGTACTGCCCCTAGTTTGACTTAGCATAGGTTAGGTCAGAATAATGTTCACTGTGTGAATGGGACTTTGTGTTCTTGGCTACGAATAACTGTACAAAATGAGTATTGTACCTTATCAAACCAGAGTTTTGTAGTTGTTCCAATAACCTTGATATGCACGTTTGTATGTTGCTTCGGATAAAAGTGTCTGCTAAATAAATGCAATGTAATGTAATGTAATGAATTAAAATCTTAATTTGGGCCATTCAGTGACTAGTTGAGAGGCCTCCAAAAATAACCTTCAGGCCTGTGGATCTCCAAGACCAGCAGTGGACTCCATTGTCCTTCTCAGGCTTCCCTCTCCCCTGTTTAACCAGGCTTTGCCCCTCCCCGCTCACCTGCGGGGCCAGCAGGGGGAGGCGGATGTGCGCCAGGAGCTCGGGCAGGTGCTGCCGCCGCTGCGCCACGTCGTGCTGCACCCAGGCCAGCAGGGCGCCCACGACCGTCTCCTCGTCCGGCACGTTCATGTCGTCCGAGGAGAGCAGCTTCTCCATCTCCGCCGGGGGCAGCAGCAGGAACTCCTGGTTCCTCACCACCTCCAGGAAGTGCTCCTGCGGAACAGAGGGGCCGCCCTGTATTTGAAGGGTTACAGCGGAGTGACGTGTTCAGACCTGCCTCCGAGCCGCTCATGTTTTATACATGGGAGAGCACGGGTGTGGAACAACAGCACAAAGACTACCGTCATTCCAATAAAGACCTTTCAAAAACACATATCTGTGAGACAGAGAGAAAGAGAGATAGAGAGAGAGAGTGTGTGTGTGAGAGAGATAGAGAGAGAGAGAGAGTGTGTGAGAGAGAGAGAGAAAAAGAAAGAGAGAAAATGATAATCAGGAAGACAGAGACAGAGAGAGAGGCTTAGCCATAACTGCTAGCCTTAACTGCTAATGAACACAAAGTGCCTAACTGCACTACACAAATGAGAAAAGAGAAAGAGAGTGAATGAGAGAGAGAAAAAAAAGTGGCAGGAAAAGAAAGGGTGAAGGGTGCTTCAACGAACACATCCACATAGCAATTTATTAACCAATTCATTCAGTAATTGTCTCATAGGCAGCCACGTTGTATCTTTTTTTCCGGTCAATTAAGAGAGGCAAGTTAGAGGTCTGCGCTCCAGTCAGGCATGAACTGAGGCAGCCTGGCTGTACATCCCCGAGGACCCATGGTGCACAGTCATGAATTTAATCTGGGGGAGGGGTACACACAGCGAGCTCTGGCACCCTACAATACTCCCACCCATCCCTGGCAAGATGTTGGCTTTCCAAGCCTATTTATTTGCTTGCAATTTCCACTGGTGGTTGCTACTTCAACATTCAGCTAATGAAAGAGCCGAGCCTGAGATAGGAAATAGATAAACCGATAATGAGGAACAGATTTGTGAGCAGGAAATTGTACATCAGTGCTTTGGCAAAGAAACCGACCTATTTTGCAATCTCTGTTTCTCTTAGGAATTCCGGAAAAGCCCACAGAAACAGTGTGCATGCAGGAGTAGTACGTGCCCAGAAAGTATGCCGCACCAGAAGAGTCATTCTGAGACAATGCCACCTGCTCATCAACTGAAAATACTTTTCGAGTTGTTCAGTTGGCACTTTTGGATTACTGCTGAAAGACTGGAACTGGAACTGAATGATATGCACCAAACATATGCTCACTCCTTCTTACTGGCACAACGCCCAAGGTAAACTTGCACACAAACAAAGACAAAGACCAGCTCTTTTCTCCACTGGTTTGCACTATTGTTTGTTTCTGGAATAATAGGTAGCCCGGAAAGAACGACAGAGGAATATTCAGAAAGAATAGAAGCCTTCAGAAAAGAAGAATAGAAGATTTTTTTGACAAACAACATTGAGGCTGCTCTTTATGCTCCATTAAGCGTGGGTTGGCAAAAGGCAGAATTGAGTTCCAGCAGAACATTAAAACTATCTATTGAAAAATCCAACTCTTTAATGGGAAATAAGCGCTGCGATGCATGTTTGCTCCCAACATTTATCAAACTGAAGGATATTGCCTCGTCCACAACTTTTGTTTTTCGCCCTTTGTGAAGGAACCCAGACCGTTCGGAGTTCGGAAGGGAAATGAAGGCGTTCGGCGGAGCCGGGAACAGGGAGCCGGGGTCGGTCGAACCGCGGCTGATCGATTCCGCGGCCGCGACGTCCCCTTAATTGGACCCCCCCACAGCACCGCGGCGGGCGAGGAGACCGGAACGTTCTCGGCAGGCCCCCGCTCGGACATTGTAATGCAACGGGGGGGCCTCCCGCCCCTCTCCTCCCCCCCCCCCCCCAATCCAATCCACCCCCCGGTCGGGCGCATCCATAAATTACCGAGCGCCCGCGCTCGTCCCGCGAAGCCCCCGCCGCTGCCGCCGTCATTATCAAAGGGCATTCGATTTAATTTCCTGTTGCCGGCAGAAGAAAAGAGGGAGCGACAGAGAAGGATAACCTTGCAACGCTGGAGCCCATCGGGGGGGGGCTGTGGGTGGCGTGGGGGGGTGCTGCTTTTTGTCTGATGGAATCCGGCTCTGCTTTCAAAGAGCAATCGAGGAGATGGAACAGCCTTTTCTGCACTTCTCGAATTACATAATCCGCACATTACATTTTTTACATTACAGGCATTTAGCAGACGCTCTTATCCAGAGCGACTTACACAACTCTTGCATAGCATTTTACATCGTATCCATTTATACAGCTGGATATATACTGAAGCAATTTCGGTTAAGTACCTTGCTCAAGGTTTACAACGGCAGTGTCCTACCCGGGAATCGAACCTGCGACCTTTCGGTTACAAGCCCAGTTCCTTACCCACTGTGCTACACTCCGTCCTCCGGCACAGGATGTAGTACACACAGACAGGCCTCGCAGCCTCCCTCGGCATCAGCTAGCCGCTGTTATCTCGACCCGAGAGAGGAGTGGAGCCGGTAGAGGCGTGCATCTGTCTTACCCTATTGCTGGCATGCAAGAGTTCAGTGGCTGGAATCACTCTACAGCCAGTCAGCTCCTCAGGCTCTCTCTAATGGAGTTTGTGGTGAGACGTGCAGGCCATTACAGCAAGCCTGATTGCTGAGATTAGTCACATAGGACTGTATAATTGAGGGGGTAAAATGCATGGCTGAGAGGAACGTCCTCTTTCCACACCGCCATTGGAAAGGTGTCTGCATTTTATCCTCTTTGAAGGGTGGAGGAGAGGCTTTCGGGAGTGGTTCAACCACAGAAACGCACAAATACACGGGTACACACACACATGCACACACACACACAAACATGCAAACACAAAAACACAAAGACATTCCCCTAACCCACGCACCGGTACCAAATGATCTACAATAGCCTTCCACTCACAAAAAAAATATGTGCATACAACTGGTTCGTTGGCAAAATAGAATCTGGCCTATTCTAATCTTAGTTAATACAACTTCTCTTACACCTATAAACATATTTTTATATACAAGCAACATAGGGATAAGGCCAGATAAGGATACTAAGAAAAGCAAATAGTGTAGTGTTGCACTGTTCTACTGGAACAGCAATCTAAAGAGATCACAACTACACATTTCTAAAGGTTTAAAGCCTGAAAAAGACCTTAAATCCTTCAAAAAGGAAAACCGTTGTGCAAATTCAGCTAAGCACTCAATAGCTACATTCAAAGAAACCTGAAAGCTATTACAGCCCGTTACAGCCTCCTAAGCAAGCTAATTATTTCAGGATTACGGTTTATTAATAATCCCGCTGGAAGAGGAGAAAGACAGAGTGGCTTTTTTACGAGAGGTTTCTATAGCAACCGCCAGTGACAAGCACAGTACAGGGCTAGAAGGTAGCGAGGCCGTCCATTATCGACGTAGCTCCGCCTCTTTCCGGAGCCAAACACAACGTCAAACCCGGGCGTCGCGAGCTGTGACCGAGCGCCTGGTCACGTTGCGTGACAAATTCATTTGCGGTGCAAGGACGAGGAAGCGGGTCGGCCATAACAATCACTGCAGCGCCTGGACTGAAACGGGAGAAACGGTCGCAAAAACGGGCCCCAGACGCACAAGCAAGCCGCACCCCGAGCGGCGCGCTGCAGCGTCGGCAGGAACGCAGGCCGCCTCGCGGTTTAGCGGGAGAACCCGCGTAAAGCCGCTTACGACAACGTGGCAACTCGTCCACGTCGGCCAAAATGTACAGCAGCCATGCACTTCTGTCCGTTGTCTTTCATAGTGTTTCTGCCAAGCTGGCTAATTTTATCCAGCTGTGTTTGTAACGTGAATTAATGTGAACTTCTGATTAGCAAAGGTATTTGTACTATAGTCTGAAGTTATTCTTACTTAAACTGAGACAGTGAAGAAACACGCAATATGTATGACGATATTATGTATTGTAAACCTTAGAAATAGCTGTTGTGCGGCAACGTGCAGTGTTGCAATGTACTGTATTGTTAAAACAATAAATATACAGTACTTACTATCAATTCTTCTTTCCTTCTCATCAAATATTTCCCCACAGTACCAAAATTATTAATGAGAAGTCAAAGATATTAAATACATGTATTAATTTACTCCACTCTGTGTTTGGAGACGTACAAAGACATGTGACTGTTGTATGGATAAATAAATTCCTCACACGTACATAGTGTGTGATGCCTAGAGACCTGGTTATCTAGTCAATCTACGAATAACCAGCCAGGGAAGATCACATCAAATTAGTTTATTTAAAACTGTGTTGTCTGATAGCCCCTGTTCCTCCCTAAGGATACCATATCTATGGCATGGTTATTAAATGCAACTTAATGCATTCTTTTATTTTCCCAGGCAAATTTCCATTTCAAAAGATAGATTTTCATCCTGCAGCCGCTGTCTGAAAATGCATGAGCTTCACAACAACTTTGTAAAATGACTGAATTAATGTTTCTGGATGTGCCTGCAAAAATGTTGTCTTTGATGTTAGGTGACTTAATGAATCCAAGCGAGACCATTTCGGAGAATATTTCGCATAAAATTCATCATCATTGTGAAAATCAGGTCATCCTTCCACTCTCATTGAGGAAGAAATCCAGGCTTTGAGGTCCAGTATGAAGGTTAGCTGACCGCTCACGAAGGAGTTTGTTGATCAAAAATAACCTATAGCTAGCATAGCAACAGTCGTACTGGAACTTCCTGTTAGCAACTGCAACTTCCTCCCATAAAGAAGGCCAGAGGATGGAAGTAATTCAGGATCTCACAATCTGGCTTTGATAAAGCGTAGAACGAAAAGTTCCTGGACATACCTTCCTAAGGTGCAGTGAATTGTGGGTAGGGAGGTGGGATTGCTCACCATGGTGTAGTCGTGCGCCAGCCCGTGCAGGTCCACGCAGCCCTGGGCGTCAGCGAATGAGCGGATGCCCAGGCAGTTGGAAGGGTGGAGCTGCTTGGCCAGGAAGGAGCAGCAGGCCTGGACCACGGCGGGCAGCTGTAGCAGGCAGGAGGCCGACAGCAGGCTCTCGATAGTCTCCTCCCGAAGCTCCAGGCGCCCTGGGGACACCAGTGGGAGAGCAGAGGCACCCAGATCTGTTACACACGTCCAGTCAAGTGATTAAGCTTGAGTCATACTATATTTTAAGGGTACAGATATCTAGGTAAGACAGTTAACAAATCAATACACTTACTATGTGTTATTGAGAGTTTACTAACTATGTTAATATCAGTTAGTAAACTCTCAATAAAGTAAAATAATAAACAAGTAAAAATATTTCATTTTGAGCGCAAAGGACACACTTGAGATACAGTCACAAGCACATTTAAAACCTTGAAAGAACTTTTATAAATAATTCAAAGCTATTACGCCAGTAGTTTAATGTTACCTAAATGAATATCCTTTTTTTTCATTTTTTTTATAAATAAGCCAAATTGAATCAGTAAGAATGTCCAAAGAATTTTGAATAATTGTTTCCGGTCCGATGGGATATAATGATCTACACTGCATGACATAATTATCACCAGACTACTGGATGAGGGAGCAATGACAAAATCTACATACTATTATCAACTACCCAACTACAGTATAGTGTGAAAAAACATGGGGAAAAAAATCTGCATACTGGCTTTAACAAATTCATTGGAGTAAGGAGAATGTGTAACTCTGGGTTTAATTAATTAGTACTTTCCAGAAAAACACAAGCATAAGGCAGTACAAAGGCTGGCACGCACACAAAAGCAGACATTGTGTTTTCCACAGGCAGAGACTGGGCAAAATGATGAATTTAATGAATGTTTAAGGAAAACAAGACTCTCCTTTTTTCAGATTTAAAGGTACAGGCAGAACACTGACACTGTATGAGAGAAGGAGGGCATCCATTAAAAAGCACTCCCTAGGGCGACCTTCATTTTCCTGATTGTCGAAGTGAGCGGACACATTTTGAGAGCGCACTAAATTTCAGGTGATGCATCTTAGCCTGGTGCGTGATGGTCTTGCACTGCAAAATAGCATTCTGTATAGCTGAGAGTGGCAAGGCACTGAGACCCCCATGAGGAACATTTCCAGTAATGGCCCACAAGACAAATGACAAAAACGTTTTTGTCAGTGTATTACTCCTTACCGTAACACTGGCTAGTGTTATAAGCCAATGAGGAGCCAGAATTTCTAAATCCCCAAGACATGCTGGGATTTAACATCAAATAATTGATACTCAGTACAGACACAGACAGTCATTAGAATTGCTGATATAAATCAACTAGGTCAAATAAAAGCTTTCCCATTAAAGATACATAAGACTTGCATAAAAATCTAAGAAGAATAAAGATTTAAAGTAAGGGTCAGATTCATGTACATAAAACTCACAGGGCAAATTACTGTAGGCCGGTCGAGGGTATGCTGGTGCGTTCGCAGTCTGCCTGAACTTAACATCTTATTTGCTAAGGCTATAGCTGTTACGTGCCAGGTTTTTGTTTTCTCCCGGTTTCATTATCCCGCCAAGTCTGCTACAGGTCACTCCGCAACTGGTGAGGCAGAGGAAGAGTGCGTTGTTTCCCCCCCAATCCTCTTCTGCGGTCCTGCCTGGCTGCCAATGAGGAACCGACCCACACCTATATATAGCTAATATTGTCAGTTACCCGGGAGTGACTTGGATTTGAATTTTAGTCCACTTCTGTATTGACTTTGTGCTATTTTGACTTTGTGCTATTTTCGACTTCTGTGTATGGGGATGAGTCTGCCTACAGGTGGGAGATTGACCATCTGGTGTCCTGGTGCAGCCAAAAGCTCAATGCTCTAAAGACAGTGGAGATGGTTGTGGACTTCAGAAAGTACCCAGCCCCACCCGCCCCCATAACCTGTGTGACCCCCCAGTCGACACTGTGGACTCCTTCCACTTCCTGGGCACCATCATCACCCAGGACCTCAAGTGGGAGCTGAACATCAGCTCCCTCACCAAGAAGGCACAGCAGAGGATGTACTTCCTATGTTTATTGTTTGCACTATGTCTATGTTTATTGCACTATGTTTATTTTATTTTATTTATGTTTATTGTTATGCATTATCAGACCAAAGCAAATTCCTTGTACGTGAGAACCTACTTGGCAATAAACCTGTTTCTGATTCTGATTCTGATTCTGATTCTGACATACTTTATATGAGTCCACTCTGCCCATAGTGAATTCCTATAAACCCCGTAAGATTTGATTTAACACTGAACATTGTACTATGTATCGTCACTGGATGTGGGAAATTGGTACTTCTGGTACCATATAAGAGCGTATCCAGCACTACAGACAGCACAGGACAAAATGCGTACTGTGATATTCCATCTGTGGCGACAATGGCCGATTGAATTAATCCAGATGTGACAGTGTAATGTTGCAAGCAGCTTGACTATTGCCGGGATGGAACGTGTGGGAGGTTCTAGGTCATCTTTCATTTCTCCCACAAGAGTAATTATTTCTATGGCTAGGTGTTTGTCACAGAAGTCGCAGGTGTCACAGATGACATTATTTTTGTCTATTTTATGACAGCCTCCTGAATTTCACTGTTCTGAGTGCTCTTCCCATAGCTATGGTAAAGCTGTCAGTGACAACTGGTGCTCAAAGACTCAAACCTCAAAACATGTACCACATATAACTTTGAAGAAATAAAAGCAGCAATTGCTTGGCAGCAATATTCAATCAATGAAAATTAATATTTTTTTAAAAATCACCTGTTTGATGATCCCTTGGTCGGAAAGTTGAAATACAGTGATTCCTCTTGCAAAGATCTCTCAGTGCATCTTTGAAGGCTATACCTGTGCCTCAATCTTGCTTGTGCCTTGATTTACGCCTGGTCTTTGTCTTTAGGGGCGGAGAAATTCCACGCAAAAATCGACCCTCGTTAATTTTGCGTAAATTCTATTGACTACATAATCAGCCACACTTGCAATATCTCTGCCAGTTTTTTGCATGACCCTCCCTTAAACGCATATGCGTTAAGGAGAGAAGTGAGCCTTGCGATGACTCACGTGGCTGGCATGCATACTGCACTTACAGCCTCCTGCACCTCTTAGATACATAAGAGGGGGCGGAATGCGTCATATCCACATCTGAAAATAGTCGCAAAAGGCTTCGTAAACCTGGCCCTGAGCATCAGTCAGAATGATATTTTGGCCTCATTTCACAGGAGAAATTAGAATTAATTGGATCACATTTTGCTCTTTCTAATTTCTTTCTTTCTTGCACTGGAGGAAATTATTAATTCATGTCTCTGGTTCCTTTGGACATCTGATCGTAATTTATATTCATGGAAAACACTGTTATACTGTTCAAACTGCGATATAATCTCAACTAGCCCAGCAGCAAGCAACACGCTTCTGCTGAAAACAGGAACTCACAAGTGCTGCCGTGACATTCTCTTGCTAAAGAGGAAGCAGGAACGTGACATTACCGTGACTGTATTTCAGAGATGTAAATGCAGAAAATAGGGAAGAAGAAGTTGTTTACAGTTATAGCTATCTTGTAATTTTGAAATGCATAATTCATGCTAATAACTAAGTTTACTCTGAAGCAGCATTCTTTAAGACAGGTTCAATGATCTGAGGAGGAAACAGATGGATAGCAGGGCTCTATACCTTAGTTTTGTAGGAGTAACAGCTAGATAAAAATAAAAAAAGGACTGCTATCCAGGACACATCTTCATTATGAGAGATAAAACTCAAAATGCTTCCTCACTGGTTCAATCCATTGTGAGTTTAGATTCCTGCTTTCTCCCACAAGGGTACAGAACTTTTCTGCAGTACCTGTAAAATTCTCCTGAGCAGCTCAATCCAAGAGTTCAGCAGAGCAACACATAACTGGCTTCAGTCCAGGAAGTAACTGCATTCAGAACTTCCCAACTCGAGGCTAGTGTGCCTTCTCCTGAGGATGAATGCTGCTGTTTACATGCAACATCTTTACAATTGTGACTGGACGTTCACCGCCAAGAAAAAAAATTCTTCTGTTTTCTTATGATTAAGGCAAAGGTGGCCAATACAATGTTGTATTTTAATAATAAAGCAAACACTTTTTTTTACAAGCAAGTGTCACGCCTTTCATTTTAAATGAAGTTATCAATGAAAGAATAAATAAACAATAAATACATGAGTATAGAACACATACATCCTGGGGTTTCATATCATCTGACCAACAGTGTTTTTTGTTGATTATACCTTAAGCATATACAGCTGCACTAGCATACATCAGCTACAACCATGTATTCAACCTTCATGAGAAAATTAAGCCTGGGGAACGTGTTTGGTTTAACGTTCCAAGCACGTATCAATCAGCCTTCTAAGCCATTGATTGGTGTGTGCTTAGCATGCTCATGTAAAGCCTTCCCACTGGGTGTTCTTTATCGATAACGTGTCGACTCCTTCCAGAAGCCCTAGACATTTATTTTTACTTTTTATCTATTTAAATTCCAATCGGTTGTACGGGTTAGATTACACTTTCAAAGTAAACTTTATGGGGCAGGGGACCAGGAAACAAGCTGTCGCGCTGCACTTTATCACCTGCTTTGCAAGAATTTTTCATATGCAATGTGGTCATGCCACTGTAAACACAGTCACCATGTTCCAAGGTAGGGAGAGCTCAGATAGTTCAGTGGGCCTGGTGAATTCAGGTCACATCTTTGCCACTCCATTTCTCCCAACTGATCTCAGATCAGCCATCGGCATGAGAGCACCACAAGGTACACACAAAGTGCAGAGCAGACATCAGGAGACTACAGATACTGTGTCTGCAGAATGAATAAATAAAATAGGGACAGCAGTAGCAATAACAGCAAAGATGATTACAGGAACTGTTTGGAAGCAGACATTTATAAGTCAAATTGCAGAAGGTAACACAGGTCAGCACCCTGTAGAACCCGAAAGGTGTTTCAGCGCTTGTTTAGCATACCTGAATAGGCGTACTGCACCAGTGCCCACAATGCATCTGGGTCCACGCTCTCCATCTTCACCTCCTCCTGCTTGGCCTCCCTGACGTCACTGGTGAACATGGCGGCAAAGTAATCCGACACCGAGGACAGGACCAGTCTGGGCGAGGGAGCGATGGACAGGGTGAGAACGGATAAAGAACAAAGAAAAAAGATGAAACGACAGAGACTTAACCCTTTTAAGAGAAGGTTATTTGGAATGTTTTTTCAACATTTTAAGTCAGTGTTCTAGAAGAATTGTTACATCAGCATTAGAATCTTCAGTTAAGGACATTCTAATCACAACTTTGCTCTTATTTCTGGACAAAAGAAATGTTTTCATCTTGGCCATCTCGCTCACAGGTTTGATTTGATACTCAACTAACGGAGGCTAAAACGCACATTTCTATAATGAATCAATTCCAGCTGAATAAAAAGCACTGAACATCTTCTTGCCAGATGACACATTCAGAGGCACAGGCTATACAGAAACTCAATTAAAGTGCTCTCCGAGAATCGGTTAAACTTCTCATTTATGGCACTAAAAGTAAAATGTTGCCGTGGAGACACACTTACATAGAAATTCAGCGGATGACTAATTAGACCATTGAAAAGGGTTTTAAATAAATGAGTCCCTTTTCGCATATTTCAGGGATTCAGGCATCTGTTAGCATTTTGTGAAATGGGGAAATGACCCATGGTATAGGGTCACAGTGATTAATCAGGACGGACAACTGTAGTTACACACCAAAAGGAATGCTTAGAGTCTTCCGGAAGGTGCTCACGATTTTGCTAGAGGGACGTTACATTTTCCACAACAGATACCGCCGTCTGTCGCATTTGAACAATTATTCTTTGGCAACTAAATCAGCTGGATAAGGGCCTCAGCCAAAGGAATGAAGGACAATAAAATAGCATTACTTTCATTTCCTGTCGTCAAATCCCTGAAATTCACACTGTCGATCCCCATGTTTCCTTTCAGCCTCCCAGAGCGGCATCTTCGGTGAGTGCAATTTATAAAACACTTCACACCAATTCACTGAAGTGTGCAGGGGAATGAATTCAAAGGAGTTCGCAGATGACATCTCCCCTAGCCCTCCCCTAAATCTCCCCCTAGCCCTCTTCTTACTGCCGGGCTGTCATCCAATGAATCACTGAGAATAATACTGCAGTTTAAATATTGACACAGATAGTACGTCGCCTATCTGGAACCCCCTTTAGTTCCTCCTGATGTCTTCGCTTCATGCGCTCCAAAGCAACAGTCAGAGCTCCTCAGGGAGCTCACCTTTGTTCTCTCAGGGCTTTTAAGCGCAAGTAGCGAAAGGAAATCATTCTGCAATGCACACGACCTGTGGTTTGGTCTGAGTGTCTGAGCGTGTGAGTGCGTGTGTATTCGTGTGTCAGTGGTAGTGGTGGTGCTGGTGGTGTGTGTGTGTGTGTGTGTCTGAGTGTGTGTACATCGGCAGTAGTGGCGGTTTGTGTGTCTGTGTGTGTGTCGGTAGTGGTGGTGGTGAGTGAGTGTGTGTTTGTGTGTATGTGTGTGTGTTGTGAGTGTCTGTGTTTATGTCAGTGTGTGTGTCGGTGGTTGTGATGTGTGTGTGTGTGTGTGTGTGTATGTGTGCGTGTGCATGTGTGTGAACGCACTGGAGGTGATGGTTGCACACACACATGCACACACACAGACACACACACACCCACACACACACACACACATCCCCAACCTCTTCATCGCACTGGAATTTAATTAATGTAACCTAGTCACATTGTCATAATTAAATGTATTTCATTAGAGCTGTACAAAGGTAATACTACCACATTAAATACAATTAATTAAGAAGCAATGAGGTTCCGAGGGGCAATTCATCATAATGTCAGCTCTTTTGGTTTCAGGCTCTGGTTCCTTATCTTATAAATACTTGGTTCTCTCTGCCTGTGTTTGCATCTCACTTTCTCACACACACCCATCAATACAACAAATGGCACGGAAGCAGTATCTACTTTCACATGCACGCACGTACAGATAAACTCAGCCCATGAAGCAATGCCTGTGAGAATGCCTCATTATTTCCAAACGAGGTTCATCCCCCCCGTCACTTAATTAATTGGGTTACTAATGAGGCTCTGGGATTTTCTGGAACTTTTGACTGTTGATTCTGTCTGTCTATATATCTGCCCTGCGCAGGAAACGAGAGCTCTTTTAATCTGATTTGTTAAATACGAGACGGTCCAGGGACACAGGAGGCATGCCACCCACACAGACCTGGGTCAAATGCGTATTTGTTTTGGATTCTGGATTTTTCTGCTCTCTACTAATCTTGCCTGGTGTAACTGAGCCTGCCAATATGAACAGAAGGCGGGGTTTGCACTTTTTTGAGAGTATTTCATTGGTTCCAATGCACCGGACAAGATCAGTAAAGCGTAGAAAAGTATTCGAATCCAAAACAAATACGTATTTGGTCTGCAGCCAAACGGATCTCGGATCATTTCAGGCGCTCGATCTGTCTGTCGTGCTGACATCTTGTCAGGTTTAACGAGCGGTTGTGTCCTTGTGTAATCTAGGTATGAGCTGCGAGTGAAGGATTATTCTGTACTAAAGATAAACTTGATGGAGTGACTGTGGCTGTTCAGCCTGACTGTACTGATCTTTCTCTATTTTTTTTCTCTATTCTGTTCACGGTTGTGGCTTTTGTTGTGAAATATATTCATATAGAAAAAAGAGCTACAGCAAAAGCCATTCCTGGAAGAAGTGGAGCCTTGCTAGAACTGGGTTGGAAGGCCACATGTGTCTGCCTTATAACATCCATAGACTAATGAGATGAGTCCTTTTGATTGACATCTCCAGAGCTGGCTCACATTGACATCTCAGATGTAATGCCTTGGATTTTTCAAGTTGCTCTTGGCTGTCCTTGAAATCTTTATTAGAATATGTGTACATAATTATAATATGAATTACCAGTAATTTTACATTTGATTTAAATAAATAAATACATTTAGCAGGTGCAGTAATACATTTAGCAGTATTAGCATTGCTACTACTACTACTGCTAATAATAATAATAATAATAATAATAATAATAATAATAATTAAAGCCGCTTGCACCCCCTATGGAGCGATTTTTAACCCTCCTACTATGTTCAAATTAACTAACAACTTTTATGTTTGGGGCCAATTTGACCCCAGCAATGTAAACCTGCAGAAAATAACTGTAACTGAAAGTGTTACTGAAGTTTCTCTCTCAGCTACTTTAGGCCTTTCTATTGACCATCTTAATAGCCCAGTAAATAAAACATGACTCCCCCCATCCTCCCCTTATACATCAAGTATTGATTTTATATGACTATTGCGAAATATGCAATGACTGTACAATCTCATTCATTGACCTAAAATGGAAAACAAGGTATGTTTTGGTGTTTGCAGGGCTTTATGTTGGTATTCAGTGCTCATTGAAAAAGAAAAATAACATTTGGAAAGAAACACACCTTTTATTATCAAGCGTAGTAACATTTTATGTTCAGGGTCAATTTGACCCCAGGAGAAAATATTAAAAATGTCAAACATTTCAAATGTTTAGGTTCAGAAAACACTTCAGAACATCAATAAGTAACATATGACAGTTATTCAATAATGATGAAACACCAATAAAAAGTAAATTAATCACCAGAATTGTGTTTTGATAAAAAATGAACATAACAGCTCAACTAGGTACCCGTGGTTATCAATTCTTCATTCAGACGAGATAGGTGCAAGTTTGTCACGCTCCTGTCGACTCTGCCTTGTTTCCCTGTCATCAAAGCGTATAATGTGGGAGAAAACATGAAATGTCTCCAGAGACATTGTGGCTGGAAAAATTGCCCTACCAGTGTCAGCATTCTAAAGGCTTGCTGTTGCTTCACCTGTTGACTTGTACACTCCTGCCAAAATAAGCAACCCATTATAGGATTGCTAGTGTCACATCTAGCTCTTTCCAATTGTCACCATACACACGCCTCCCCTCTTAGTTTGTCATCTCAAGAATATTCTTTTGCATTGATGGCGTTATGAAAAGTTCAAATGCAGACTTTATGTCTTGTACATGACTGCTAGCATATCTGGTGGGACCTGGAACCATTTTGATGACATTAGCAGCACTAAGCCTACCCTGTCTTTCAACTGGGGATCCGAACCATAGTAGTTCTCCATTTTTGGAAGTGAACATGACAGTTCGTGGTGGTTGAGAGATGACAGGGGTGTTTCTTGGGGGTTGAGAGATGGCAGGAGGGTTTCTTGGTGGTTGAGAGATGACAGGATGGTTTATTGGTGGTTGAGAAACAAAAGGAGTGCGAGAATGTGGTATCTCAAAGGTTTCATTCTCATCATCAGAGGAGGATGCCACATAGTCAGGGTCCTCCTCAACATTATCCTCAGTCTCAGACATATCCTCATCTAAATCACTTTCACCCTCGAGATCTGTGACAGAACCTCAGTAGCAGAAAATATACACCTCTGTCTGGTGGTCATTGTCAAAATCTTTAGTTGAGGCACAAATGCAAAGAGAAATGGTTTAGAGGGCTGTGTGTGCAGCCCTTATTATAAGTTTGCCCCGCCCCCATGTTGCGAGAATGATTAGAGATCTCGTGGGAACCATGTTTTCTTCTCACACACACGCATGCTCTCTCTCTCTCTCTCTCTCTCTCTCTCTCGCTTCCTCTCTCTCACACACACACACACACACAAATTAATGTGAAAGTGCCCTCAGCCAACATAACAAAAACAAGATCAAAATGATGGTTTTATATAACAATAGAGTTTGGGGTCAAAATGACCCCAACAACACCGATGCGTACAACATGTGTACAGGACATTGAAAATAATTTTTTCAGTTAATTTCATGTTTTCCATGTTTTCCCCATAAAGTTAAGAAAAGTCATGAAATATCTAGCTGAAAAAAGTATGGTAACCATATTTTTAGAGACAGTAAACATTGAATGGGGTCAATTTGACCCCAAAACATAATAGGAGGGTTAAATGGTTTTGTCCTCATGATCATATACCTTCACCCAACATATCTACTGCATCGCCATGGATGTCTCCTAGCCGCTAGGCGTAAAGGCCTTTACTATGTCGTAACACTAAAGGCTGTTTTACACTTCTGCATAGTACACGTAAAAATGGGTCTGTGTAGTGGTTGTGCGCAATGTGCGGCATGTGCAACTGTTGCAGACCATGGCCGCGTTGAAGACGCAGACCTCCTCAAGAAATTAAAAGTGCGTAGTTAGTAATCAGTGCCGGTATACGCCATAAAGAAGATGATTGGTTGACAGGTTATAACAGTTGTTTCACAAAACCGATAGGCAACGTTAAATATGCGACTAGAAGCGCTTTTGTCAGGTGAATGTCTTCGTTGCAACAAGTTACATCTAGCTGAGCATTTTTGAGGTCATTGGTGCAGTATTTAGTAGGTTTGGAAATATGAATGAAGGTGTTGTCTTTTGAACTATAACGGTCAGTAACAAAATCTAATTACGTGGCCTGCGCAACCTGTGCAATATGCCACACATGTATAAATGATCTGGCCCTTCGCGAGTGCCGCACACAACGGAAACTATGCAGACTACGCAAAACAGCATTTAGATGGTCCGGCGTGTATGTAGAGCTGCAGCGCTTCCATGCCGCAACAGAAATAGGCATCAGACACCTATTCCAATCCATTGCTCAGCTTAGCAGAGAATGCACATTTCAGAGCGCCTCAGCGACAGATAGAATAATAACACATAAATACACATTTCAAATAATAAATATAGCATTGAGAAAAAACAAAACAAAAGACGAAATATCAACTCGCGACCTGCGTGCTGCGCGCAGAACAGCCTACCGTATTATTTATTTAGACATTGGCAGATAAGAAAATTTTGGTTACGCTGACCTATGAAACGTTATTCCAAAAGCAAAATCAGACATGTAATACATCGTTAGAAAGCTTATACTCTCACCTACTGAATAAATGAATTGTCAATCAAGCCAAATTGCACTAAAAAGGGCGACAATGCAGAAAGCAACAGGTGTGGTATTACGCACAGCTATTTTTGAAGGTAGCCTACCCAGGCATCACAAATGCGTGTATATTTCAAACGGATTGTCCAAGACAATATATGACCACTCAGTCTCAAAAGCGACATCTCTATGCGTAAAACCAGTGGTAAGATTGTATATTTATTCAATGTTTAGTCCCAGATATTGACTGTAGAATGACATGGTATAACTTTTAAAAACTTTGTCTCATTTATTTCGTTATTCAGTGAGCAGCGTTTTCACTGCTGTATTGGCATATTTTAGGGCTAATGTCGGGTTTATCTTGTAGCTATGAAATACGATTTCTCTCAGCATAAAACACTATCAATAAATTGGTTTAGCTATTTCTCAGCATAATGACAGATTCAAAGCCTAAACGAGCTCACCCGATATTGTCTTCAAATGGATCCATGCCAAAGAAAAGTAATGATTCATCCTCTTAAAAAGCTTTTACTAACAAACTTTTAGTAGCAAAAAACGAAATATCAACTCGCCATCCCTGCTACCTGCGTAGCTATTGCGCTCAGAGTACCGTATTATTTATTTAGACATTGGCAGGCTACAGCATAAATTGTGTCTTTTGTTTATATTCAATATTAGTAATTGCAGCGAGAAACTGCAGCTGTAGACACAAGATGGTTTGTTATGTTATGGTAGCAACGGAACAAAGCGGACTGTATGTGTATGACCGTCATTGTTTTATTATACCAGCGTTTTTTCGCACGTTTGCACAGAAACTAAAATACTATCAATAAAATGGTTTAGCTATTTCTCAGCATAATGACAGATTCAAAGACTAAACAAACTCACCCGATACTGTCTTCAAATGGATCTATGCCAAAGAAAAGTAATTATTCATCCTCTCAAAAAGCTTTTACTAACAAACTTTTAGTAGCCTGGCATGCACTCTCGCTGGCACTGTCTTCCATTGCTTCCCCGACGTTCAGACCCCCCCCTCATTGATAAAAACTAGACCCTACGTTATCGGATTACTTGCATCGCCATGGATGTCTTCTAGCCGCTTGCCGTGAAGAAGTTTACTAGATATCGTAACACTTTAGATGTGGAGCTACAGCTGTTCCGCACCCCAACTAATAAAAAAGTCCAAATGGCGGACATAGGTGGTCCCAATTGCAATGTTGTAGAGCACATTCAGATGCATCGGTCGATGAAGTTTTGTGTTGATCTGACTTATGGTGTGGGAGTTATGACCTTTTAAACATGACCCTTTGTTATAGCGCCACCTTCTGGCCGACATAGGTGATTTCTAGTGTCTGAGTAGTGGTGGGCCATAGGAACCCACCTACCAAATTTGGTTGCTCTAGGACTTATGGTTGCCGAGCCTCAGACACTTTTAGTGGAGAAAAATAATAAGAATAATAATAATCCTAACAGATACAATAGGGTTCCACCGGCTTTGCTGCTTGGACCCCTAATAAAGAGAGTGTTAAAATGGCAGACAGGGAGACTCACTGTTGTCAAAGACTCTTTTGAATGATTACAGATGTACATTTATCCATTTATCTGCTGTAAGGAGTCAGTGCACTGCTGTTGGCTGCTTAAAGAGCAATAGCCATAATACAGTCCAATGTGTCATTTTGTTTTAAGCGGCCCTTCCACAGATTTTTCCGTTTCCTGGAAGACGCACGCATGGCGAGGGTGGGCGCGCATCGCACAGGGGAAAGTGGGTCACGGCGGCCCCTCCTCCTCCTCCTCCTCGGCGTACCGGCGCTGGCCCGGTCCCCCGCTCCAACGCCAGCGCGTCTTCCGGCTCTTTTCGAGCCGGCTCGGCGGCCCCACGCTCCCAGGTCGATCTGGCGACGGGCTTCTAAAAGGTCAGCGGGGCGGGGCTTCGCACAAAGAGCCTCCGCGTCTCAGGCGGACCGCCGATCGGCTCGCGACATCAAAAGGAAATCCATAAAACCCCCCAAGCGAGCCTTTATAAAGTCCTTCAGAGGGCCGGCTCTGCCCAGGGTCTTACCGCTGACCCCGCTCGGGCTGCTCAGCGTCTTTATGCCCGGCCTTCGTTTTCCCATTGTTAATCCGGTCCTTCCGTTCGCCCCTTATCTTTATTTTCACGCCGCCAGTCGCGAGCGGTTCGCCGCACGCCGCTGAAGATCTTTGAATGCATCTCCGGCTCCCCTCCGAGGGTGGGTTGCTGGAAAATGCGATTTCGGAACAGACTCACCGAAGCTCGCGCTGAATTTCAAGTAAAAAAAAAAAAAACTTTTCGAATCTCTATTTATTAAATATGACTTTTTGTGGAAGTTGTGTTGCTGATAAGTTTTCTGCTTTCTCTCACAGAAATGTTTTTGGATATAGATTTTTACTTAGTTATTCGACATTCGGGCAAACTCAGAAATACAGCTCCCTCATTAGAATGTCTAGATGTTGTTTCCTTTGTATAATGTCACAGAGAGCCGAGTCAGTGACACAAAGGGATTTCGTTTTTCCAATAATTATAGAAACGAGTGCACAGTGAGTTAGACCAATAGGGGCAAACAAACAACATAGAACACAAAGAGGTGTTTGGTATTATCGAGGGATGGCTCTTGCCTGTCAAAGACTGTCATCTCAATCTAGATCCTTTCTTTGTCTTTTCCTTGCACTTTGTTTCTTTGGTCTCCTCTCATGTGTAATGACGGTGCCCACCCTATTGTTATTCCTAACAAAAGTCTAGAATTATTTTTGGTGCCTCCAGTATTTTAAAAGCCAGCACAGTATCTGATTGAAACAACAGTGAAAATAAAGACAAGGGACTGTCTCCTTCATGTTTCTCTCTCTCTCTCTCTCTCTCTCTCTCTTATCCATTCCTTTTTGCCTATCATACAATTCGGAACAGCTGCAGCATGTGAAAATCTATAAATGTGAGTTCCGTTTACTAACAAATCTCTCTCTCTCGCTTCCTCTTTTTCTCTCCCTCTGCCTCACTCTCACTCTCCATCTCCACCCATTTCGCTTTGTCTATCGTACAAGGTCCAGGACCTTCAAGTGAACTGGCGAGGGTGAGCGCATCTGTCGGGTCAGAGCATCTCTCTCTGAGTCCTCGTGCCAACGCTGTTGCTCTGGAACCCCCCCCCCCCCCGGGGTGGGAGATCATTACATTACATTACAGGCATTTAGCAGACGCTCTTATCCAGAGCAACTATTTTACATTGTATCCATTTATACAGCTGGGTATATACTGAAGCAATGCAGGTTAAGTACCTTGCTGAAGGGTACAACGGTAGTGTCCTTACCCGGGAATCGAACCTACGACCTTTCGGTTACAAGTCTAGTTCCTTACCCACTGTGCTACACTCCGTCTCCACTCGCTCCAGATCATGCACCGAGGTGTCCTCCTAACCCATCACTCAAAAACAGGAGCGCTTACTCCTCAGTCCTCTGATTTATTCATTTACCGCGACACACAGGGTCAGAACCGCGGTGCTTACAACTGAGGTGCTTACCGCAAGGTGATCTCGAGGCCGCCGCCGGCTAGCCAAAGCAGAACTGTGCGTCCTGTTTGAGACACCACATCCAGATAAAAGCACCAAAGTATCTGCTAAATGACTAAATACAAAACAATACTAGATGTATGCGAGATAAGTCCGTTGAGCCAGGCAGCAGGTAGTTTGGGGTTTCAAAAGATGTGAAATATTACAAACCACTGTGAAACCACTTCTCAAGGTGTGTCATGGATCAATTTTGCTCCTGTCTTTAATAGAATTGTTTACTTGTAGTTCAAGCTTCTTTAAATATCACTCAGAACCACAGACTGAATTGTTATTGATAAGCCTCTGACACCAGCATAGACAATAGACTGATAATTCTGTATAGGCTTAGAATTGATCTTCTTTATGAGCCTAATAATTCACAAGAATGACATTTTGGGCCAGTGACAGAGGAACATAAATAATGCACGAGTGTTGATCGGCTTGCTCAAACAAGCTCAAAGCATTTTCTGCAAAACGAACCGAGGAAGATTTCCGCACAGGTTCTCCTAAGGACGAAGCCGTTCGCTAGCACAAAAGGTATTTCACGAGCAGCTCGAACGCGCGGCGCGAATACGGGAACAAGCAGCGGCGGACATGCGGCCGCTCGATTGCACGCAATCGCGTCGCATTTCTCTCAAGCTGTCTTGTCCCCATCCAGCCGACAGCAGTTGCAGAACGGCAGTGAACACAGCTTGGTGCAGCTCTGTTGGGCCGAGGGGGCAGGGGGAAACGTTATCATAGCAACACGTGTAAATCAAAGCGGCTCAGCGGGGTGGGGGGGGGGGGGGGGGGGTTGGGGGGGGGGCGTGGGAGGGAAGGGGGAGGCGGGTCGCTTCGGCTTTTCAGAAAGCGGAGGCGGCGATGATTGATGCAGACTGGGCGGGTGCGTGGGTAAGCTACGGTTCTTTTTTTTAACCCTGTAATTGTGACATCATAAATATGTGATTAGAATGTTCTTAACTGGACATTCTAATGCTGATGTAACAATTGCTACTGGTGACTGGAAGCAAGAGAGTCTCTTTGGCTCACTTTGACCAGCCGGTCATACAAGGTATTGAGTGTGTAAGGAACTACACTGGCATAGTCCCCTGAAACACCACAGAAGAAACACAAACATGCTCTGTCTTGTCTGTCTGTACAGTGCTGACATCATCTAAATCCAAAGATAATTATAAAAGGCTTACCACGTATCTCTCTATTATAATATGTCAAAAGAGCTTAACATACTTTCTCACACTTGCTCATTGCTATCTCTCCCTCCCACTCTAGCCCACTCATCCGGTGTCTATCTCCCTCTCCTTCCCTGCCTCGCTTATTTTCTCTCCCTCTATCTCTCACTCGCCCTGTCCCCTTTTCTTTTCCTCACTCTCTGTTCGATTACACTTCCAGCTGAGCTGAAAATAGGCCCTGTCACTTTGCATCAGACGCCTCAGACTTGCCCCCTATGAGGATGTATGGGGGGGAGCCCCGCTCAAGTCCAATTCCTGCAGCAGATGCTGCTTTCAGGAGAGCCTGTGCGACGCGGTGCGCACTCTCAACCTAGCGTTCTTTCGGCGTGGGACCAAAGAGCCAGAGTTGGAGAGCGGGGTGGGCGTGGCAAGGAGACAGACAGCCTCCTTTCCGTCTCTGCCTGAGGGTTGTGGGCGGGGTCCACGCAGGGGTCACACGGGGGCGAGTCCTCGTCTGGTTTACAAGAGGCCACGGCGTAGCCGCTGGTTTAACATATGCCACCCTCTACAGTCCTGAGTGCGCTGCGGATAGTGGGCGTGGGCTGCATCCGTAATTTAGGGGACAGAGTCTTCCTCTGTTTACCACCACCCTTCTCCCTCCACCCCCCCACCCACGGAGCCAGACACAGGGCTTAATTACGGAAGTGCAGGTGGTGGGTTGATTTGTAACCAGAGTACACAGCTCTGGCGCTGAAGAGGGTCTCGGGGTATTGGCCAGAAAGCTCACGGCTGCTCCTTCATCCTCAGATCTTTATCGCAAACAGCAGGAGGCAAGTAAGGAGACCGCTTCAGCGCAGAGATACAGGGCACAGTACACAGACTCACGCCCGAAAGCAAACAGACGTGTGTGCGCGCGTGTGTGTGTGTGCTTTATGCGTCTGTGTATGTTTATGTGTGTGTGTCGGTGCATGTGTGTGTGTGTGTGCATGTGTGTGTGTGCATATGTTGTGCGTGTATGCTTGTGTGTGCGTATGTGTGTATGTGCCTGTGTGTACTGTATGTATGTTTGTATGTATGTGTGTTTGTGCGTGTGTCCGTGCATGTGCATGTGTATGTTTGTGTATGTATGTATGTGTCCATGTGTGTGTACTTGTGTGTACTGTATGTGTGCAGGTATGTATGTGTTTGGGTATGTGTGTATGCATGTATGTATGTGTATGTTTGTGCGTGCTTCTCACCTGTGTGCGGGGATCCTGCGCTCCCCAGCCAGCAGCACCACGTCGCACAGCTGCTTGTGTCTCAGGTAGCTCTCCATCTTGTGGAAGGTGTGCTCAGCGTGGCTCAGGGCCTGGAAGAGCTCCTCGGGCCCGCAGGGCTCCATGGTGTGGCATGAGGATATGGTCTGAGTGCTGTTCGAGGTCCTACAGGCGGAGATAACAAACACACTTAAGACAAACCCAACCTGCAGTATTCACTTTCTGGAAAACAGTACAGTACATTCATACAGTGTACCGTTCATTCATTAACGAATAATATTATCACTCTCGCTTTTATTTCTTAAAATCTCATCTCATCAAAATCGCATCAGTGTAGGGAGATTAGTTTTATTACTCTTGCAATACTAGATATTACACAGTGTTAATTCAACATTCATAGATAACATTTGGTCCCACATTCCAGAGTGGGATCAAACGTTATCTATAAAGAGTTGAATTAACACTGTTGGAGTTGAATTGACACTGGACATTTCACTGTGTATCTACTCCAAAGAGCTGGAAAGAAGGGGGATCAAAACAGAAAATTAAAGGCACTGGTGGCTTCCTCCAAAATTATTCTAAACTGTTAATGGTAATTCATTAATTGCCACCCTGTGATTGGATGAAATCCTTGATCCACATCAGAGGTAGTCAACTCCAATATTTTAAAGAATTCATTAAAAAAAAAAATCATGTTAAAATATTTTAAGCAACCAAAAATACTATGTTTCATAATAACATCCGGAAGCATATCAACAATAAATTACAATAAAAAAAGACCACAAGTTGTTTAACAAAGCAAAAAATAACAGCAAACCCGGGCATCTTTAAGATTCCACAGCGTGAGACACCCAATCACATCTCAGACCTAGACAAGCATGACTCACCTTTAAACATGATGATGATGACAAAGCCTATGATTAAAGCCATGCATTTAATGGGCTATTGACTAAACTATGTATTTAATGTGCTATTGATTAAACAATGTATGCAATGGGCAATTGCATGACTCGTGACAAGGAGTCACAATAGGCGTGTGGGCAACTGCATCGAAGGAATTTGCATGCTTCAGCTGCTCTGTCCTCTGTGGGGGGGTGCGGACGATGTTAGAGACGGTGAACGTGAACACTGGGTGGCAGAGTAGTACGATGGTTAGGGAACTGGTCTCGTGAGCAAAAGGTCACAGGTTCGATTCCCGGGTAAGCAATACTACCGTTGTTCCTTTGAGCACGCGACTTAACCTGCGTCGCTTCAGTATATATCTAGCCGTATAAATGTAAATGCTACGTTCAAAGCAGTTGTCTAAGTCGCACTGGATAACAGCGCCTGCTAAACGCCTGCAAAGTGAAGACGGCGCGTTTGTTTGCGTGTCTGTCAGGCGCTCGGGGGCACAGTTTGATTTCAAACGCTCAATTTCAATCCGGCGAAGTGCGACCCCTCCAGCTACGCCGACCGACGCCCCGTTCTCAGTTCGTCTGAACTCTCAGAGTGTCGCCTCTCTCCCCTCCTGGCGATCGCGTCCCGTCCCCGGGACTCCGTTTCGTTCAGGAGCGGCGGCGCGTCGGATGCCGGCAGAGAGCTCGGGGCTCGGGGTCCCGGCTGACGAACCCGGACGAGGAACCTGTTTCAAGAGCGTCGGCGTTTCCCGTGAGAGCGTCTGGAATGGCTCCGTTTACTTGGCTGAGGTTTCACCCAGGAGCCAGGGAGTCCGCTGCAATCTGCCTCCAGCGCAGTAAGAACTGCAGAGCGAAAAGAAGCAGCAGCTGGCTGCATCCATTTTAGAAGATGCACATGCATGCATGCATGCATACGGCCTCCTGAATACATGAGAACGTAGTCCCTCGATTAAGGAAGGAATTCCATTCGCTAAAGCAATAGCCTGTGGTGCAATCACTGCAATAGTGCAGAATCGATCGCTAACCATGACACTTGCTGTTGGGACTCCATTGGGAAAAGAAGGCGCAACTGGTAGCAGTGGCACCCAGGGAGGGACACATTCAGTCGGCAGGGTTTACCCTGCCTCACTACAACAGAGATCGCCTTGAGGTGACCTACCAGCTGCAGTCTTCAGTGCAATAACTGAGTGACTCAGCACAACTGCAGAATCAAAAAGAATAGTGGGTGGTAGCTTTGCACTTTGAAGCATGAGCATGTGCCGGTCTTCGCCCTGCCGAATCAACAACAGATGCTGCAGCAATGGGATGAGCCTGCAGATCACGCTGAGCAGTCCATATTTAGAGGGGAGAAAAAATAGAAACCTAAAATTTGTTCAGAATGTGAAGAAAAGCACTGGAGCTTCTGTGTGCTTCTGACACACTTGAAACGCAATGTAAAAGAAATTAGCATAAATTTTGTCTGCGGACAAGATGCAACTACCGCGGATGAAGCATTTAAAGGTTTAGCGAGGCCACAACACATTTTTCTCAGTTTCAGAGGACCTGGTGATAAGCTGCTTGGGAGAAGAGCTTTATTCCCTTCCATGCTAATGATCTACCACCCACAGATGTGCTAATTCGCCTGCATATGTGTAGCCCGCCACTGTAATACAAGGATTTGGGCGGTCCGTGATGCTACAATGAAGGTCCCATGGAGCTCTGCCTGTGGCACGACAGTACAGGTAAGATGGATGCTGTCAGTGCTCAGGTGACACTAGCAGTGCTGTCCAAGGTCCTGAAATATAAACGTGAGCGCTCGCTGTCCGTGGTCCTGCAGAGTCTCCAGTTTTTACAGCTTTGGCTGGGGAACCGCATCACGGGCACTGACCTACCCTGCACCGCGTAGGTTCATTTACCGCCGATGCATTATTCATCATCCACATACTGGTCTATTTCACCCTTCAGAGGACATGATAGGCATTCAATATGAAGTGCCGCTCCGAAAATAAATATACAACGAAAGCGTGCGTTTCCGTCGATAGGTCGGTGTCAATAAGCACACGGCGGCTTGTTTGAGCAACCGAAGGAATGCGCAATAACTCGTGTGGAATTAAACCCCTGCGAGATTAAAACCGGTAATTTTCAGACACTGTGCGGTTTGAGTCGCGCGCTGCTGCTGTTAATGAATTGTACCCAAAAGTTACAGCTCACACCTTTGGGCTGGATTCTCAGCGCACTTCACACGTAACAGATTGCAACATTAAAACCGCTGACGTGTTGTTATGACGCGATATCAAACACATCAATCAGAAATGTCGGGTGTAGCAATTGGCAGTGGTTCTATAGCCCCTCTCACAAAACCTGGACTTAAGTTCTTAAGTTTCCCTCGCTTCCCGGAATGCAGATCCTTCTCCTTAAATCCCGTTCCTCGCTTCAGGAGGCCTCTTATATCCCTTATTAACTTGTCATCTCGCTGGCTCGCTGCCTTAAACGCAATCTTTTTTCTCCCCCCCGATGCTGCGCATGTTCCATCTCTTAACAAGCATCACAAGCAGATCTACCGCCTGTGAATGCGAATGTCTTTTTTTTTTCTTCCGCGCAAACCAGGGAGACGAGCCCTTCTCCAATTCGGCATCGCCATTTCTCGGCCAACACGAAACATTCTCGCAGCGTTGCTGCGACGTAGCGTAACATTGCCAAAACCTTCCAGTAACAATGTGAGAACATTTTGTGTTGGCTGGGTTTTGGCCAGGCGATGCTTTTCCCAAAGAGTTGTTTTTCCTCTTACTGAACCAAGCTTTTTCTTATTTATTTGTTTATTTTATTCCTGGTCTCAAATGGTCAGAATTAGGAGGCTCCTGTACAGCTCTTTCTGCTTCCAAGACATGTTCAACCTCATCTTCCAAGCAATTATTTACAAGCCTCGGGGTGTTTAACTCCTTTTTTTATGTTTTCACACACCCCCTGCAGATAGCATGTCTACATGGCCGGCGTCAGTTTATCTCGAGTCTCTCTCTCCTCCTCTCTCTGTTATGAAAAGCGGTTGCGTTGCGCCGTGTGCTTCGAGAAGGGGGGGCGAGCACACGGGCCGGCGAAACACAACAGGAGGAGCCTCTCTTTGAAGTGTGCGCCACGTGCCCGTCCTGGTTAATTGGAGCCGCCGGCAGCTCCGGGGAGGGGGGGGGACAGCGGGCGGACTTTCAGGCCCCTGCTTGTTATCTGCGCGTGGGTGCCGGGACGTTACCGCCAATCCCGCGGCAAAAAAACGCAGCGCCTGCGTTCGCTTCTCACTTTCGCTCGGCCAAATTTTTAAATCGGGCGGAATTCAGCAAGTGCGAGCTAACCGCACGCGCCGTGAAACGTTCGGCGGTAAATAAACTCTCCCGACTGGACTCATATGAACTCTTGTTAGTGTTGAATTGACACTGGAGATTTTTTGCTGGGCGGGAGGTGGCGCTAGGAGAGAGGGGCGATTCGGTCAGGGCACGCGCGGGCACAGACGCAAGCGCGCGCAGAGTACAGCCGGCTCACCGATGCACGCGCGCGCTGGCGTTTTCTCTAGCGCGTGAGAATCCGTTCCTCCCGATCCCGCGACTCGACTTCAAACGAGAGCCGGAGCAGGGAGACGGGCTCGCTCGCAGCTCGCTCGAGCGCAGCTTCGGCTGTGTGGCTATCAAAGGCTGTAAGCAGCGCAGGCTTCTCGTGGAAAAGGGCAGCAGTACACGCACGTGTACACACACACGCACGCACTCAAACACACACACACATGCGCACACACAGACACACACACACACATACACGCACACACACATACACGCACACACACACATATATATATGTATACTGCAATAATAATATATTAATAAAATACATACACACAGTATCAGATCTTTCTAGTGTCATTAGTCAACTTTGGCAGTAACAAAAAATATCTGTACACATCGCATTATCTGTGCATTTCCAAGTAGGGTATTCAGGTCCGGATATAGCCTATCCCTAACATGTGATAAGGGCATTGTAAAAGTTTGCCTAAACATTTTGCTAATAATATGCCCCACCCAAACATGTTACTAAGGTGTTTTTTGGCAGATAGATAGGCATGAGTCTGATTGGCATTGGCCTTCCTTAGGTGCACAAGCGTTGGTTTTCTTCACCGCAAAACGTTTGTTTGCGATTCAACTGAAGAGGTGTCGAGGCACAGCTGAATTATTGAAACTTACCCCAGAAAATGAACTCAACACATGCCAGATATCCCCAGTTGCTCACTGCTGATATGTAAACAGTCTGTGCTATCTATCTGGGAAAGAGTGCGCTTTTGAGAGGACTTTCTTGCAATGCTATTTTAAGCAGGATAAATACACACCTACTTCCACTTGGCTCCTCTGGGCTTGGAGCCAACCCATCAGCGCTGTTCCAAGAATAAAAGCAACATTCCAAAAATATTATTCTGTATAAAATATTCTGTCTTAAATAATGACTGTAACGTTGTTCATGTTCATGAAATAAACATGTACATAATCTCAGCAACCAAAAGATGCGGAATAGAAAATCCTTCCGGAAAACGGTGTAGTGTATAATGGACTGTGTAATGTATAAAACAAAAGCCTTGTCTGTCTGAAAATGAGGGCATTTATTATGAAAAAAAAATAATGTGTCATGACTGGCAGAGAGAAGATTCTGTAGTCATTAGTTATAGATGATCTCTGATAGAACACTCAGCTGGGAAAGTTCTGCAGTTAACTTCCACTGTTTCCACTGAAGTTCTAGCGCCGGGCCAATGGAACTGCAGGAAAGATGTAGATGACTGGAGCACTGTGGAAGCACAGCACTGTGCTTGCTGCTGAGCCTTCATTCAGGGGTCCTTTCATTCACACTAACTGCCCTGAGAGGCAGTTATATGGGGAACAGGTTTCGGTCACATTCCACACGGAGGCTAATGACGTCCCCTCTGGGAACGTGCTTCAATCCACTGCTTTTCCTTCAGCCGGCTGCGTTGTGGGACCCGTGGCCGGGATTGGCCTGGGACCCGTCCTGTCTGGACCGCCACCAAAACTAAAGACAGACCGCCCCACATTATAGCGGCGAACCGAGACTGCGGTAATAGATCTCTGAATGAAAAGAGCACTCCAATCATTGCGGTGCCTTGTGAACAGGCGCAATAGAACTACAGTATAGTGTGAGATCAGGGTATTCTGATTGAACAACGCAATGTACGCTAACAAAAAAACCGGGGCTACAATCAATTGCCATGTGCACTGCAGAATATCAGGAGACCCTATTGCCCTCTGCAGTTGTACTAATGTATTTTTTTAAAAACCTACTACAGATTATCAAATATATATTGATTGTGTTTATGATTGGGCATTGCAGATACTGTGTGAACGGGTGCACAGTGAAGGATCTCAAACACTGATCCTCTGTAATTCCACACCCATGTATGAAAACAGCCTGTGCCTCAGCCCGGTTCGGTTAGCACTAGCAGCAACAGCGCTGTGGCACCATTACTGCAATATACTGACACCCATATGGCAGTAGAGGCGGTGTTTAGAGCGGATAGCCACATTAGAAGGAATGTAGCTCCTGTTAAGTTCAAGGAAGATAAATGAGCCTTATAGAGATATACCAGAGCTTTGGCCTTGTTTGGACCGCACAGATTACAGTTCGATGGGCAGAAGGGATGCGATGAATGATGACTGTTGTTTTTCAGTGAAGACAATTTCAGTGATGATATATTATTCATTTGCCGGCAACACTACAGCACGCATAACAGAGGAGAGCAAAAGGAAGCCAAATCTTGCGTGATGACTGACCGTTCAGATCACCATTTCAGCTAAAAATTACTATAGCTGGCAATACACGAGCGAGACACTCACTGCCAATGAGTCTACAAGAGTGGAGTTCAATATGAAACGATGGAATTACTCACTGAAGATTCCCCATAGACGTCCAATGAAACACATTTCGTGCATGCCACTATTCACTACAACAATTTCCTTGTTTCTATTAAGGTGCATGATGGGTACTGTTCAGGGAACTAATTTATTTCTGTGCCATTATAGTAACTGAATATGAATTTTCCACCCTGTGATAACTACTGCGAATAACTGCACTGCAAATCTGCCGGTTCTAGCACAATGTAAACTGAACACGAACAGACTACTGAATTCCCAGCCAGGCAAGTGCTATTGTGCATTAAAAGATACCAATTTGGTGACAATATAAGCATAGGTGCTCACGCCTTTGTGCAGCTAGCTTGGGCAGACCTGTAAGTCACAGCAGTGGTGCAAAGAACTGGTCAGAGTGCCCAGCGAATGCCAAGCCATCACACAACGGGCAGAGCAGGTGGAAAACTACAGTTCCATATGGCAGAGTACCAGGGGATTCAGCTCTGAATTCTGTTAGAACCCTGTTGCCTGGAGGACAGTGTATAGCCAAAAATGTTCTTGGGGAAAATCCTACTGTACAGACTGAAGACGTGTATCCTAAAAGCTCAACTCCGTACACCTTCATGGATATGGGCGTACGCTAAGCATTTTGCTAACAGTGATGACTGCAGAGGGGAAAGGGCAACTAAGAAGGCACCGGGTCCCATTACAGATCTCATTTAAGCACTGGATCATATTTGACACAAATACATTATTAGGGTCTATGAGGACCTTCTTTCTTTTTTTTTTTTGAACGACAGCGTCCATACTCTACTCCATCATGTTTTATTTCATATGGATTTGTCATTTTGTGTATCAGTCATTTATATCAATAATAATAATAATAATAATAATAATAATAATAAGAAGAAGAAGAAGAAGAATATTGTTGTTGCTGTTATCGTTGTTATTGTTACTATTAAAACTGTCTACGCCAGCACCTGGCTGAAATGACCCAATTTTCCTCAGGACAAAAGACCTATTGAATGCACACGACCGCTCTTGTTAGCGTGAAATTCCTTCACTACAAACAGAAATATTAATGGAGTGGAAAACACAGGACGGTTGCCAGTGTAGCACGATTTTATGGAGAAGTCCTTAGTGCTCCTACAGCACCGCTGCTCGTCTTCCCACCCCTCTCACGAACCTGGCGACATGCTGTATTCAGGATACGATAGGTCAGGATACAATATCATATGCCTACTCCAGTTAAATTGTAACCGTATCGAATTTACGATAGCGATTTTATCACGCAAGCTTAGAAGAAAAAATACATGAATGAGGAAGGGGAATTCATGAGCACGCCCAAGTGCATGCATTTTCGAAACCGCATGGTGCTTCTGGTGAATTTACATGTAAATGTTCGTCATCTCAACGTTATCACAGCGCGTACAGGGATAAGAAACTCTAAGAAATTATCTCCAGGATGAACCAGACATATATTTAAAGAAAGCAGAGCTGTAATGAAACAAGCATAGTTATCAGAAGAAAAAAACGTTAACCTTATGCGAACAGTCTGTAGTGCTCAGTTGGCCACATATGGATGATTCTAATGCGTAACAATAGGACGGCTGCAACTGTGCTTGCTGGATTCTCAACAGCTGGATACAGACCCTAACCGACAGAAATACCAACCAATAATGTCCCACGTAAAATGCGGGGCGAAAACGCATGCAAAATAGCCTTGTGTTGTAGGGTCTTTAAATTTAAATGTTTGTAACTTTTGAATTCCGGATATTATTCACCAAGACATAAATTGATACAACGCCGACCTCCAACTGCATTGACACGAGGAATAAATTTAATTTAAATATGCTTTAGAGGGCTTTAAACGGCCAGTCTCGTCAGTCATCGAGGCGTGTTGCGTCAAATTTCCCGTGATCATTTTTAAGAGTAAAGCAAGTAGCCTATATTACGCCAACTGTCGAAGCATATTTACGGTAGCAAAGTATTTGCGGGCAGTGCAGCTGAACAATAATGAATCTCACCAACCGTGACTCCAGTGGGCTAGTAGTATCTGAGTTCTTACGCACATCTGGCAGGACTTTGTATTTCCAGCGTATCGCTTTTTGTGGTATAGGCTACTACCAGTACTACTGCTCCGACACAGACTGTGAAGGAGTACGAACCAATGACACTTTAGGCACGCTAAAAGGCCATCAACGGAACCCCAGTGCTGCTCACTGAACTAAACCTAGCTAAACAATTATACGCTTATGGAAGAACACTACAGTGAGTGTTCCCGTAATTCAACGCCACAACCAAAGTTGTAATAACAAAGTGTTTAGCAATTTCCTGTATAATGTAAATGAGCAAGCAATCCTTCATTCCCAAAAAAGTTTCAAGACAACACCGCGATACCCAAGCTCCGTCTTTTCTTCTATATCGCGTCTGGAAAAATAAATCTAGGCTATACCCTGACGTACCAAAGACTTTAAAAATATATTCTATTGAATACCTGCAGGAGCTGGAATCTGAATCAATATTGTTGTTGTCCTCTTCACTTCCACCGGTTTCCTCTGCTTCTGCCTCCGGAGGATGCTGCTGGGACTCCGGGCAACCTTCGTTTGCTAACTCCTGGACGGGAACCTCCGGGGGTGGGGAGGCGACCCAGGGCAGGGGTGGTGGGCTCCGACAGTCCTGATGGCTAAAAGAGCGGCGGCAACCAGAAGCACTGGCGGCTAAAGCCACCGAATTACTTGACGAGTCCAAAAACTTTCTATTATCACTGCTGTTGCTGCAGGAACCGCCACTATTATTACTACTGCTACCGCTACCGCTACTGCTAAGGTTGTTGGAGCTGCTGGCACCCCCGCTCATGGAGGAGTTTTCCGCTGAATTTCCCGTACTCCTCCCGCTAAAGAAGTCGCCCAGTGGCTGGCTGTGGGGCGGTGGAGACGTCGGGTGACCGAACCACCTCCATCGAATTCGTAAAATCTGCTTCACGTCAAACTCCTTCCTGGAACCAGACATTCCCCTTCTCCACTCCAGCAAAGAAAGCAAAGAGGCCCGTGATCGCCTTGGCAACGACACACCAACTGCACTCGGCACCACGCTCGCAGAGGTAGCGAATGAGAGAGTATAGAAGAGAGGAGGCTCCTTTCTACAGCCTCCTGAACGCAGCACGCAGTCACTGCTCGCTCTCCTCCGACTCGCTCTGATGAAGTGCGCTTCACCCAATTCGCACAGACACCCCGGCACACACACACATTAACGGCGCCCTGCACATTCCCAGATAGTATCAACTTAAATAATTATTTACAAACATCCACCCACCAGCTTGCTGTTATACATAAGCTTCAAGAAAAAAAAATCATCTATTTGACGGATGTTTCATAATAGTGAGGAAATTAGCGTTGAACAGTTGACAGCTTTCTAAGATACTTTTGGTTTTATATAAAATCGCGCTCATAACAACCACCGTATAGAAGTAAAGTGTGCAGAAGATGGAGGTAGGCTACTGGCACGTAATGCGTGATTGACGGGTGCAGCATCCCTGAGCGACCGCGCCATTTAACCCTTTAATTACAATTAGATGTCTCGTTTTAGAGCCACACAAGATTTCATGGTTCATAGGTTGAATACCGCTAACTGACAGATGCGATCCATGGACAGTTATCGGTGTAGGTTCAGGTTCTATGATGTACAGTAACAACAAACAATAGAAATAGAAACAAAATAAAAATGATTAAAGTAAACGAATCTTGGAATACATTATTGCCACTAACGGAGCACGATGTTCAAGCACGTGAGTAGTAAAGATGCTAGTCGCGAATAAGTCGGTTGAGTGAGACAGATATGTCAGTCCCCTTTAAATAATCACACCTTGATAAGATAAATTAAATAACAACGGGCATGAACTATTTCAAATGGGTAATATGTTATATGATGTAACCTCAATGTCAGGAGATGGTTAGGAATGAATAAATAAAAAAACTAAAGAAACCACTTTCCATTTTTGCTACGGGTCAATAATTAAGGCACTTAAAACCACTGAAACAGTGATAAACCTTTCAAATGGGAATAGATACAGTGAGTCAAAATGTCATGGGATGGTTAGAAGAAAAATAAAGAGCAAAAGTCTACATGACCACATATCCCCCTCTTGCCAGTGGTTCTGAATTGGCTTACCGAGGAACCAGCAAAATAGGCACTGTAGTAGCTGAGCACATTTGGAATTTCAATTCAAATCAGGGGTTGTAGTCAGATGAGACAAAAATTGAGCTTTTTGGAAACACACACTAGCAGAGGGATTAGCAGAGGAAGAAGGATGCTTATGTTGAAATACATACCAACCAACTGTGAGATGTGTGACTGTGTGAGGTTATGTAGTATTTTGCAACTACTGGTCCTGGGGACCTCCAAAACAGTGGAAGCAAATCAATCCTAACCCTCGTTATGTATTTTCTCTCTGGTTCTCCAGTGGTGGAAGAGCTGTGATGTGTGACCGCAGAGCTGCATAATTTCTTATCAAAGCAACCATAGCCCACCGGTTTATCGGTTACCTTAGTAACCTGGACATGTCCTATTCCTAGTTCACTGTATAAAATTACTGAGGGAAATCTAATTACAGCACACTGATTTTAGTGTGGGTGTTTTCATAATGTGTTTGACAAAATGATGACTCTTTTTGATAACGTTTAAGAATTATAATGTTTCATTCTGCTAAACCATAATAACTCTTCCATACCCATACTTCAATGGTATACATGAATTTGCGTTCCACAATAACCTTTTGCATATCTCTGTCTACCAAAGAAATATGTGATAATTTATACTCTGTTACAGAAAATATGATTTCTCATCCCTCTCCCCCTTTTGTGGCACATGTTTCCTGTCAAATGACCGTGGCCATTTGTTTTTCAATATCTTCCTTGAGGACCCACTCTCCTGTTTGAACACAATGTGCCCAGCTGCTCCGCAACATTATGGCATCAAATCTCATCCTTGAAAAACCCACGGCCATGAGCAGCTGCACATTGGAGAAACAGCAGTATATATGAAGATGGGGGAGAAGCTTATTAATACACCTGAGTAGTAACGTATTAATTAAAGAGGCCTAATAAATAATCTGTAAGTTTCAACTTGTCTGTTATGATGAGATTTTGACATTAATTCCCGTAAGCGAAATGTGGGGTATATACTGTAGTTGTAAATGGCAGATCACGGTGTGTTTTCAAAAATGTACTGTATTAAATCAACTCTGAGTAGACACACACAGAGCTGCTAGCCCTTTGCTAAAAATATCCATGTTGGAACTGTGAAACACACACATCACACTCACACACAAACACGCACACACACGTACACACACACACAGTGGTGGACGAGGCACAGCCACAAACAGGCACTGGCATTCTCAGTGTTCAACAATCAGATTTTCACTTAGATATCAACTGAGAATTGAAACAGTAAGGAGAGATATAAAGAGAGGGAGAGTGAGAGAAGGAAAGAGAGAGAGGAGGTAGAGAGCGCTAGAGAAGTGAAAGGGAGAAGGTAGTTATCAGAACCAATAACAGTCTCTGGTAATTATGCAGTTGTGTAGAGCGGTAATAATGGCCAAAGCCTTATGGTGCTGTTGCCAGTCGGTTGAGTGTGTTTCCTCAGAGTCATCACTGCAGCAGGATGATGAATGTTTACCACAGGTGACTAGGCACCTCAAAACAAGGAGGACAAGACTATGAGGGTTGGGAACAGGCACATTCTCCATCTGCTACTTTCAACATTCACCCTTCAAAAAGTCTGTGCAGGGCCCTGGTCAGGTATTCCCGCCTTTACTTTGCTTGAATTCACCTTGGGATCTTTTCTGTGCCAAGATTCCCATAGCCAAACAGGTCTATAGGTGTTTGATGTTCATTCACCAGAGAACAGTGCTGCCATTGTTTCTACTCCAGTCTAATACCAGTGAGTCACTCTGTCCCTCAACAGGGGTGTTTTCATTAGGATAGCTCCAGGGTGAAACGATTAAGCAAAGCACCTACGCTGATTAGTTTTCATTGGCTTTTTGTTTTCTTACCCACCAATCCTAGGTGCCTCGTGAAGTGTTGTTTTGAATAGGCATCCACACATCGCAAAGGTTCAGAGGCGCCCCAGATACAAATAAAGCAGAGAGCTTTAATATCTGCGGGGGCTGCCATAAAGGCTTTATGAACAGGGCTCTAAAAGACATTAACTTTTCAGTAAACACGATCGTGCAGCACTTTTAATTTATCGCCGCATATTATTTTACAAGCGAAGCAGGTTTTTTTTCCAGGGCAACCCCAAAAACATTTTCTCACGCCCCCCCCCGCCTTTCGCCGAGACCCCTGGGAAACGCGTCCCGGGTCGTGGGTCCCGGGCAGCCGGGGGGACGATTTCCACGCTCCCTGTGAACGGGGAATCTGGCGTAACGGCGAGGAAGCGGGTCCGGGCTCATTTTTCATTTCCTGAAGTAAAAGTAATGCACTGATCCAGGGTGTCCCCCCAGGGAAACAGGATATATAAACTGCATGCTTTTCTTTAAAGAAAAAAAAAAAGGAAATCGGACACTCCACCCTCCTTATGTATTCTTTTTTAACTTTATTCAAGCATGGAGAGAGCAGAATCGGTCAGAGACAGAGATGGGATTACAGTGCCATGACGAGGAAGCAAACCCTTAGTCTCACAGGAAATTTTGTTTATGGATTGAAAGTCTGTTGCCCTACACCAAAGGGTCTCCCCTTTTTTCACCTTTTAACTTTTCTTGTGTTAATATCTCCTGTCATTAGTATGACTGGGGCTTGACAGACAAATAGTGCACTAAGTAACCAACTGCATGACTCTATCATTCATTTGATAGAGTTCATATCATATCTTTCATTTGATTGCAAATTCATAACATGTGAAGCTCACAACAAACGCTAGTAGATAGACTTTACTGTGTTAACCCATAATCTGAAAATGACTTGGGACACACCTTTTGGGCACCTCCACACAATGCACGATTCTCACTGAGTCTGCAGGAAATCCCACAATTCCCTTGTGCACACCTTCTCATCAACAATGGGTCACCAGCAGAAAACGGAACGCTTATCCAATTCTTTCTTTTTAATGTCAAAATGCGACACGACACCTCTTTGGATATAAAACCCTGAATTGCATCTTCCTCAAGGACAGTTTGGAGTCCTCCCCTTAGCTGCGGCCGGGGGGGGTGGGGGGGGATTGGCGCTGATTTCCAGCGGCGCTGCATTACCGCGCCCCGCAGGGCTCCGGCGGACACCGTCGGCGAAGCGCCGTAATGCGATGGGAGAGGCCCAGGGGCTGGCCCTGCATCTCAATGAGCCGGAGAGACGCGCGAGCCCGGGCGACGCCCCAACCCCCAACAAACGCGCTCTCTTTCAGCGCCCTCTGTCCAGCTGTTTGCCTGGTGAGGAGGAGCCAGGGGGGGGGAGCACAGAGGGAGGAGCAGAGAGGAGCGAAGAGGAGCACGGAGAGAAGAGTGCAGAGTGTAGAGACCAATCAATCAATCAATCAATCAAACAAAATGTATTTATATAGCGCATTTCACAACAACTGTCTCAATACGCTTCCCGGACGACCCTGGCCTAAAGCGAAGATTGAACTGAGAGACGAGAGTAAAGAGTGAGCAGGCAAAATTTTGGCAAAGAAACGTGAAACCGTGAGTGCAAAAACTGCCTTTCAAAATGAGAAGGTACAGAAATGAGTTCTATTTTGGCTAATGGGCCACCCTACACGTGGACATCAGGAAATAACACTACAGGAAGAGCCGCAGCACCACTTCCTGTCTGATGGTGGCTTCCGCCATCTGTCTGTCAGAAATAGCAGAACATAATTGCTACCACAGAAGTTTACTGGGTAGGATTCCAATGAATCAAAGCACAGGCGTGTCAGTCATATCCACTTCAGCCTTCAGCCCTCTCTTATTTATGCCGAGTCCTTCACCTGATATTCACACCACGATTAACTCTGCTCGCCGAAAGCCAACTCCGGCTTGACGGACAGACATAGGATTTGACTAGCCAAGCAAATAATTGCTTCTCTGATTTCCTTTTTCTCCCCCCCCCCTCTTCTTTTCTTTATTCCCCAGAAACGCGTAAAGGGCAGCGATAATTGAACGATCTGGCGGTACAATATTTGGAGTCCGGAATTAATTTCCAAAGCGCCGGGGCTGAAAAGGGCTCGGGCGAGCAGGGACCGTCACGCGCCGGAGCGGACACGCTCCGACGACTCAGCGGAGCGCACGCTAATTTCGATTGGCTGAAAATTGTCTTTCGATGAAAAACCGTCGCATTTTCCTGCTCTCTCGATATCCACAACGTACAACCGTTCGGACATTGTTTAAATAAATAACCGACAAGGTTTATGGTTTTGCAAGGTTTAGATGAAGTGTAAAACACGGACCCAGGTTAATGGGTCATCTGTTTTTATTCTTCTGTTTTGGTCTGCCCTTCGCATAGACGCATTGGATTATCGTACACACAGACGCAGACAATGGGGGTTAATGGGTGGCGCGTCCAGCAATAGCTCTCGTTCTCAGAGCAGTTATCTGACTCATTGGATTCCAAACCTCAGCCGTGGTCAGGGAGGTACAGTGTCTTCCAGAGAAGAATGAACGGCTCCTCAGGCTCCTGCCGTTCCCCTGCACCAGCCGTGAAAGGATTGAATAAAAAACCCGTGGGCGGCTGTACCAACAAGGATATGCACCTTGAGAACAAATAGAAGCGCATTGCAGTGATGTTGACACCATGTCCTTACACGCCATTCCGCTTCAAGATTTGTAGAAAAAGAAAAACGAGGGACTCGCTGAATATACTGTGTGTGTGTGTGCGTGTGTGAGTGTGTGTGCGTGCATGTATGTGTGTGTGTGTGTGTGGGGTGTGTGTGTGTGTGTGTGTATGTGCATATGTGTGTGTGTGTGCGTGTGTGTGTGTGTGTGCGTGCATGTGTGTGTGTGTGTGTGTATGCATATGTGTGTGTGTGTGTGTGTGTGCGCGTGTGTGTGTGCGTGCATGTGTGTGTGTGTTTGCGGGTGTGTGTGTGTATGTAATGCTAAAAGTTTTAAAGCCATGGAAATAAATACACACACACATATGCACATACACACACACACGTGCATACACTTCATTTATTTCTCATTTTACTATTTCATTAAAACCTAGTTTTGGTGAGCCAAATAATCCCCATGTGAAATTAAAAAGAAGAAAGCTTTTTTGCTCTTTTGATCACAAAGCCATCACATACTTTCTGTCCCACTTTTCCCAGTCTGAAAGGCGCCATAACAAGACAGTTATGATTGTTACCCTTTTCATATTTCTTTCATGTGCCGGAGTGCTTTGAAATGTAAACAGATGGGATGGAATTCTCAAGTTCAGGATAATTCTTTATTGTCTTAGATGAATAAATAAAAGTGAAATGCCTTTCATTTTAAAATGAAAAAAATTGGCATTGCAACATAATTTCTTGCAACAGCAGTTCAAATAAAAGCAAGGCATTTGCCAGGTTTAACTGCGGCGGTTGGTGACTTGGCTAAGGTACAGAATGTTATTATTGAGACATTAAGTATGCATTTCAATGTTTTTCATCAATATCAACACTGTATTTTGTGACATATCTACTACACTCTTACTTTTTTGCAGGAAGCAATATGGAGTGGTCATAGTAGCTTGCATTTACAATGCATTACTTGGAACAGTCTTCAACCCTGAGCAAATCCAGAGTAATTGCAAAGCCTTTATGAAAATCATTTCACAATTCACAAACTAATGTGATTCATATGATTCTTATAATGTCACTCCCCATCAAATTATCCACTCCAGGCATAAAAATGTGCAATTGTGTGCAGAAACTATGCCCTTGCTTATATGTATTGAACCTATTGAGTACATTTTGTGATTGTTATTGGCTCTTTATATTATAAAATCTCATTATTGTTATAGCATTAACACTGCCAGAGAGAGAGAGAGAGAAAATGAGAGACTATACATATTAATGTTGCATTACACTGTGATTCCCTTGCAGCTGTTTGATATGGAAATACAAAATAATTCCTCACAATGCTGCACTGTCATAAACTGTTACTCCACACAAAACTGTGAGAGGGTATTAATGGGGGGTTTGCACAGGAGGTATAAGTGTTAATGAAGAGTGTGTGCAGAGATTAATCAGAATCTACTGTACAAATGCTACGGTGTATGGGAGTAAGATCCACAAAAGACCACATTTTAACACCGAGGGTAATTCTGTGTGCCATTTCACCCAATTTGGGATGATCTAAAATTCATTTGAATGCATTTTAGCTGTTGGCATAATCCCAATAGTGCATTTGAACCTTTCGATTAATATCTAAGTCGCTGAAGCATGTTTTCGTTAACCATTTCCTGATAATAATATCCTTGCATTTATATAACACCTTTCCAAATGCTCAAAGTGCTTTACAGTGAAGGGGAACTCACCTCATCCACCACCAATGTGTAGCACCCACCTGGGTGATGCACGGCAGCCATTTTGCGCCAGAAAGCTCACCACACATTAGCAAAGGTGGAGAGGGAGGGAACATATTAAAATAACATAAAAGTACTCCTTCATCATTGGGCAACCAGAAGACGGTTTTTTAAAAAAGAATGCCTTCCTTTAAAATGTTAAATTAATGATATGCTAATTTAAAATACGATAGCAGGATTATAGAACAGTGCACACATTCTGATCTCAGCGTGATTCAGCCAGTAAAAGCAGATCAGCCGACTATTCCCCGCTCCTATTTGCGGTCCACAGCGCGGAAACTGTCTTTCCAGGCCTACCCACTCCCGAGACTACAAACGCACACACTCAGGACTTTTTAATTAACCGAGCGCCGAGATAATACCCCAAAGGTCAACATAACGTTCTGCGCTTCAGTAACAGAACATCGCGGAAATCTGGCGAAGCAGACACATCACACGGGCCGGCCCATGTGATGTGTCTGCAACTTCTTGAACAGGAAAAAAAAAACCACATCACACATCGCGGCATGTTGCGAAATATGAAATCGAAAGAAAGCTTTTTTTTTATTTTTTCATCAACACAAACAGTGATGTCACAATAAGCTGTGGTATATTGTAGATATGGTTAGGGAAAGATTTTACAAGCCATTGATGAATTGCAATGATACGCAGCAATAACAATAATATCAATGCAGGTAACTGAAAAACTAAACATGATTGTAGTTAACCAACCAAACTGGGTTGCTACATCGTTACTGTGCGCCGCGTATGTAATTAATTCAATGAACGGCCCACCAGCCCAAACATGCATGTCATTTCCTGTTTTCAAGCAGGGGAATGTTGCCAACTCCAGCTCATTAAAGCTTCTAGTGTAAGGGATTAGACTCTGAGACAGGACAGAGATGGCAGGGAAACTCCAGAAATAAATCACATGTAGAGACAAACATGCACATCCACACATTCACACACAGACAGAGACATGTTCATTAACGAGACACATGCAAAATACACAGCCAAACAGGGTCTGCAGACAAACTAGCAGGACACATAAACAAAGATATTCTTATTAACATGAACACTAGACATGCAGGTACACTGCGCACACACACACACACACACACACATACATGCACACGAGCACACACACAAACACACACACACACACACATGCACGCGTGCACACACATCAACACACACACGCACATGTGCGCACATGCACATACCCACACACACACACACACCGCCCAAGTACATCTGATTTCTCTTCCAAACTCCAACAGTGGTGGTATTGTTCAATTTAACCCTATACTCTAATACCCCTTTCACATCCTAACAGTGACTGTACGTCTTAGCGTCACAGTCCAGTCACTCATTAGACCTTTATTAAGCCTTTGCTTAATCACTCAGAATATAAAGGGTTATTATTATTATTATTATTATTGTTATTATTATTTTCATTATTATTATTATTATTATTGTGACAATGTGTTCGGCAACGGGAGTAAAATGTTTCTGCTGTAGCTTTCCTGAAGATTTAGAAGCCTGGTTATTCTCAGGAGTGTAGATGCTGTCAGCCCCAGTGATGAACAAGCATCCCCCCACACAATGGAGGCCACAATATTTATTTCCAGTCCCCGCTGTCATCTATTTTTCGGTCTTTCCTCTTAGCAGCATGCTTCCCCAGCCTCTTATACCTTAATGATGAACGATTAAAAGTCAAGGAGTGTTGACTACAGCACAGTCATATTTTATCCAGATTAATATTTTCTCATTTTTTTGTTGCTTTATCATTTGTTCCACAAGCAAAGTGAGGTGCTTTAATGTGTGAGGAATCTAGTAATGGGGGGCATATAAAGGTGACTACCAAACCAACATTTCTTTTCCAGAACATTCCCAGAATGTTAGTAAAGTTAGGGTAAATGTTCTCAGCCTGTACATTGGTGCAGTTTCCTGGGTGTCCCTTGAACATTTTCTATAAGTCAAAATTAACGTTGCAGAGATGATGTTACACAGTCCTACGTGATCATTGTTGCACATTTTAATAGGAATGTTAGAAATGCTAAATCTTCAGTTTCACTATTTTAATTTGAATCATTATGAAAATGTATCTGACATGTATGTGCTTTTCAGAACTACATAGCCATCAGGGAATTTTGCCTGTAAATGTGTATACAGCATTCCTCAAATGCCTTACTGTGACTTCGATAGAACCTTTTTTTTTCAAAAAATGAATTCTTAAACTGATTGGGGTAGGTTTTCATCACAGCCTTATCTTACAACCAAACTATGAACCATAAAGCTTCCCAATGAAGTCTTCCCAATCTTACACTAGCTGGGTACCAACAAATCAGCTTTCCAAACAAATGTGAGAAAGCATTTATCAGGATAAAACATGACTGTGTTCGCCATACTCAACACCCCTAGACTTTTCCCCCCTGAAGAGAATCATTTGCACATGGGACAGCCCCAGGGATGATATCCTGCAATAAAGTCATAAGCACTAGCAACACATTAACTTTGTCCATCAGGACAGTGATCTTGAGAGCGCTGTTCACTTTTCTTCTAAGAATATCGATTGCCTTTTCACGCATTCTTGAAGGTCCGTTCTGTAATCCCAGCACCGCCCGACCCATTTCCCAATACGCCCAGCTCATATCATCACTCCAGGCCCGGGCCAGTCCCTCACCCTCGGCCCATATTAACCTCCCTGGCCCGGCGAGTTCCGCAACACCTCTTCATCGATTTCCTATCGCGTCATATCCATCACCATGGCAGCTTGCGTAGGGGAGCAGTGTGCTTGTGCCATCAAGCACAGCGAGGGCCTGTGGCATAGATCTCACCACTCAACTCCATATACCCTGGCCCTTACACACACACACACACACAGAAATGTGCACAGATGCGCACACACAGGCGCATGCACACAAAGACACATGCACACACACACACACACACATCAGCATACATGCACACACATATACACACAAACACGCACACACAGACTTGTGCACACTGCACAGATGCGCACACACACACACACACACACACACACACACACACACACACACACACACACACACACACACACACATACACACAAACACGCACACACAGACTTGTGCACACTGCACAGATGCGCACACACACACATACACACACACACACACACACACACAGCAGCGGCAGCAGCAGCAGCATTAAAGCCAGCCAAGTGTGAGTCGTATTGTCGAACCCTTCGTGATGTATTCCCTCATTGCTCATATAGGAAAAAGTGCTTAAGCTTTCCCTCTTTATGGCAATGTATAGCTTTTTCCTCCCTGTACAGTTCAGGCTAAGGAAATGCCAATTTCAGTGCAGATGGTTCCCCTCTCCCTCAGACAAATGGTCCTTCTGACCTTTGGATTTAAAGCCCACATAGGTGTCAAGAGGAATCCCAGTCTGATCCCTTGCAATGATACTGATCCCCACAAGACAGATCCATCACGCAAAGGGTAGGGTCGGGCCAGCGTGCCAAAGAATCATAAAACACCTCTCTCCAGAAGCGGTAGCAGGGGGACCTGTCAGACGTCTCTGAAGAACACCTCATGCTCCCCTCTGGCTGTGCTGAGAGAGAGAGAGAGTAAAAGGTCATCAACACTTTCGTAATAGCCGCCCAAAACTTTCCCATTTCTGCTTACCTCTCCGGAACTAACTTTTCAATCTTTTTCTTTTTCCTGCTGTATAATTTTTTCCCTCACTACGGAGATGAAATGCTAAGGTCAGATCTAGAGGGATTTCTGAGTTGCTGTGGGACTATGCAGTGCAAACTAATGACTGTAGTCAGCTTTCCATACATAAGTGCAAGTATATAGTATAAGACAATAGCAGCCTAAAATTATGCTAAGCTGTTGGAAATGTGAAAGAGCAAGAGTGAGCATTGCATAATTAGCTATAAATGTCACATATAACATTTTTATGTGAATGTTCAAAAAATTGATGCAATGAAACATTTCCTAAATGTCTTCTATATTTGTTTTATGTATGAAATATAAAATTGGGAAAACCTACATTTAGTAGTAATAGCAATTAAACAATACATTTAAATACAATATGGAAGCCATCATTCAAAACCTCAAGACTGGAGAAAGGAAATAGAGGATTTTGAGAAATATGGATAAAATACCCATATTAAAATAAAACCTTTTCATGTTTCATTTAGGTTTCTGTTCCAAATGTATTAAGTTAAGAAAGCTTGAAAGGTAACTAAACAGCCTTGATGTAAGCATTACTCCCAGAAAGTACATTTCAGTTTCCCCAAAAAACAGTGGCATTTTTCAATTCTCTAACAAGGAAGTTCATCTCATATCCTAAAAATAAGGGGAGGGGAGCTTTGAAGTGCCACAAATTTTTTGGTCCAATATTACAGCATGTTAGTGTTCACTGTGACCTCTCCCTCATCCTATTTTGTAGGACTACTGTTCTCGGTATTAATAAATAGCAAAGAAAAGCATCAATATTTTCTGATATTTTCATCCATGGAGGGTAATTCACTCTGTTACAAAGAGCAGGTGATTCTTTGCCCGTTAATTATAAATGAAAGGTTAACGTCACTCTCTAGCACTTCCAGCCGGAGCAAAAAATGCTGACACTGTGCTCGTACACCAGATGCGCCAACTTATAATTGGTTCAGGAGAGGCTAGGAAGAAAGATCCGAAAAAAAAACAATATAAACAGCTTCACCTTTTGTTCTTGGATGCCATTCAATGTGTTTGAGCCAGAGCTGAAAGACTTAAGAGGGTGAGAGGAACCAAAGAAAATCATTAAAGATGAAAGCCACTGAGGGTGTCTCATTTGTGAGTTTGAAAAAGACGAAGGGTTGAGACAGAGTGGTGGAGTAGGTATGTTTTCTGGATCAGTGCTTGTGTGTGCGTGTATGTGTGTGTGTGTGTGTGCATATGCGTGTGCATGTGCGTGTGCGTGTGCATGTGTGCAAGGTAGGCCTGTAGTCTTCACCTGGGATGTAATATTTGAAATACCGACTAAAATTATTTGCAAGTTTAAACAGTGACCATTAGAAGGAACAGAAATGCCATGCTACTATGCTGTATATGACTATCAAAGAGGTGTTTGAAATAATAGGAATAAGTAAAATTATGTAATATTCATTATTTTTTGGTCCTACAGTTTAGTTCCCACTACAGTTGCTACGCAAGTACTCACACACATTCAAGCGCATGAAGCAATAGTACTTACACACACTGTATGGCTCATGTAACCTCCCAGTCTCCCCAAGGACATGCTAACATTTCATATGGGTTTCTACAGAGAGCCACAATTTTTATATGCATCAGCAATGGGAAGAATACACATGGTAAAGCAAAAAAAAAACAAAAAAAAGATTTTATGCTCAAGTTTAGCTTTTATATTGCCTTATCCTGTTTCAGGTCATATTTATGTCGGTTGAGGTGCCATAACTCGAGGATCCCGCCACCTAATTTTCAGAGAAACACTGCAACTCGGCAATCTGTTGTTAAGGATTATCCAGTAAATGTCAGAACCTGTTTTATAGAGGATACTGAGCGCCTTTCATGTGAGTTTATGGGGGACAGCCTGTCTGCATCGTTTCAAATGGGCTTATGGTGAGAAGCATACAATCTCAACAGCAGACTCAGTGTTTCTGCACAAAGGGCTTCAGGAACAGCAGGTTTATTTCAGTGCGGTCATAGAACAGATGTGTGGCAGCCAGCAACCAATGGCAGAACTTCACTTCGCAACAGGGGCAAAGAAAGGTTTTCAGTCCTTTCAAGATTTTAGGTGTCAGTGGTGGAGATTTCCACTATTCTATCTCTTTATCACACACACGCACACACACGCACACACAACGAGGACCACAGGCCACAGGGCTGCAGAGATGCAACTCCTGTTTCATAATGTCCCCATTACGAGCGCCCTCAAGCCTCTCAGCACCACGGGGACATCACTCAAGTGCCTACATTAATAAACAGCAGGACCAATGTATTTCAATTTCACTCCTTTTAAGGCACGACTAACCATGCGCCCAGTTTTTCATTTTCTTTAATGAATTCTTTTTTCGCATTTTTATGAGGATCGGGACGATCGGAACGAGGAAGCGTTTTGAAGATGTGCTACAGAGAGAAGTTAATTCATTCCTCGGCTTCACAACAGTTGTAGTACAGCACCCGAAAGGCACAACTCTGTCCCGCCTTAGGCACCAAACGGACAGAAAGGCAGGGGCAAAATGGCTGCCAGAAGGACATTTTTAAAAATCTAATACATAAAATGAGAGCTCTCTTCTCCCCTAAAAATTGCATCTGTCCTCTTGCTGAAGTATGCTCATTTAAAGACTTTCATCTCTTAATAGTCTCCAGAGTTCTGGTAACAGAATACATTAAAAAATGAATTAGATGAATCAAAATTGGATCCAGCTAAGACATTTCTCCATTCATTTTGTCAATCACATTGTTTTCAGAACTCAGACTCGATTAATCTAAATAATTTAACAGACAAATTATCTTTCCTGGGATTATACATTTAATCCATAGGCTAAAATAATGTTAACTCACACCCTTTAAAGGTGTTTCAAGGGGCAATAAAAATTCAAGCAAAAAGCCTGAACCACATACTTTTCAGCCTTACAGAAATTAAGATAATATATATTAATTTATTATTTAATGGGCAAATTCTCTTCCCCAACAAAACACATGATCTGGTCTCATAGCTCAATGTCTTGTCTATACTAGGTTAATTGGGCAGGTTCATGTGATATATACAGTATATATACACAAGTCAGGGTTTCATAAATCAATGTCCAGGTTTCATTTGCTTTTGAATGAAATAATGATCCATTCTTTGCAGTGTGGATGCATAACACAAGACCGCTGGTGAATATGAACAGACTGCCATTATTTCTATGTATTACATTTCATATTTCAGGTGAATTCTCATTATGTGAAGCTTGTTATGTTGTTCTCTCTCTCTCTCTCTCTCTCTCTCTCTCTCTCTCTCTCTCTCCATCTAACTGTCAGGCTGTTTTTCTCATTACAGCTATGTGATGGTTGCTTGCAATTTCAGACGTTTTCTGCTGAATTGGCCCACTGTACTGAAACCTGTCTGCCAAATCCCCAGTGACCCAGTCACATGACCAAGTTCCAACCGAGATTTCATGCTGAGAGTTCTGCACCAAGACAGCATCCTGTCACACACACACACACACACACACAGACATAAACTGGACATATGCAGTATATGAACCTGTACAGCTACACACTAAACAATGACATATGAGAGAATCATGAAAAGCATGCATTTGTTAATACTATGGAGGTATTATTGTCTCAAAAATAAATAAATAAATAAATAAATGTAACTGATCCACAAATAAATGTAGCTGATCCACAAATACATGCAGTAGATCCACAAATAAATGCACCATTGTTGCAACACTTGAGTACCATGCTGCAAAAGGGAAACAATCCTGATCTCATTTGCAGTTTGCAAGTTGCAACACTTCAATATCATGCTGCAAAAGTGAAACAAATTTGGACAACAGTCTGCAGTTTGCAAGTTGCAACCCTTGAGTATCATGACATCAGACAGGAGTTTTCTGGTTACAACTTCTTATATCTAACGAGCTAGCTTGCTATAATTAGCCCACTTATTCAATACAGTCCTAGCTGAAGTTATGTCCCAGAATGAAGTACCGCAAATAACATATTGTCAACATACTTGGCCAGCAGCAGTTAGCCAGCTAACATTTGTTAGCGTGCCTTCAGTACTATAATGACATCAGCCTGTTATGCTGTAAAATGAGTGTTTGTGCAGAGCCTACAGTAAGCAAGCTAACTAGTTAAATATAAGAAGTTGTGTCGCAAGTCTTCACGGCTGGCCTTGTTGACCATACATTACAGATTTTTTCCTCAGCCCCTCTCCAGATCTAGACAATAATACCTCCATAGCCCAGCCAGGACCACTGCACAACCAAACATGGTGGCATTCTTTAAGATGCACCAAGACTGTAGAAAGACACCCAAAGGGTTCTCATTACATTCTTTTGAGAATCCAAACTGTTAGGCCAGAAAGACCCTGCCCCCTTTTTACAGGCCAATTAAATGGACTGAATAAAGTCCTGCTGAGTGTGCCAGATGGACACTGTAGCCCTGTGGTGCTCCAAATGCCTCATCTTCTTGTCCACTCATTCACTCACTCACTCACTCACTCCCACTCTCTCACCCTGTCATTCAGTCCATTCCCATCTGTCTGATCTCTGTCTGGTCCCTGGTCAGAGGCGATCATGCCCAAACGCGCTTGCACGTCATTCTAAACAAAGCCCTGTGTAAAAACAAGCCCCAAACACCGTGATTGCAATCAGCATCACCCGCATCAATACGGACAGCAGTGTGGTCCATGCTTTCGTTAGGACCTGTTTTTACAGAGCAGAACCCCAGACTGCATTCATATTGACAGCTGGAGTTATTGCAAATAATGAAACGGTGAGACAAAATGTCTTCAGTGACCTGAATCTGATGGCCAGCAGTCAGGTCTGCCATTCGCCCGACTTCTTTCGAGTCAGTGGATGGGCAGAGATTTCAGACAGGATGATTTATACATAATTGCTTTCCAAAAATAGTCCACAGAACTTCTGCCATGATGTCTGAACAGATACTGACAGAGAAAGAAAGGAAATGAAAATGCTCAGAGTGCCTTTTCCATAACCACAAGGGATTGTGGACCGAGGGGATGGGGGGGGGGGGCATTTTGGCGGTGGCGGATGGGTGGTGGAGGGGGGGTTTGGCTGCTGACTCATGCGGCAACACATTCTCTTGCTATTCTGTATTCCCCTCTTCTGTCGATATCCCCACCCCAGACGGACAGCGCCCTAGACGACCGTCCTTGTCATCTATGCCTTAAGCTCCTGTCAGAATCACTTGTGTGGTAGAAACTTAACTTTGGTACACTCACATCTTACCGTGACACACAGGTGTCCCACAATGGCAGGCCCACAGTAGAGGCTGTCAACAAGCACCCTCCCTCCTCCCAGGACACCATTTTGAAAAGGATCAGAAATTGTGTATGTAAAGAGGAAGCTGCCCCTTTGGCCAGAGGGATGACGAATGGAGGTGTGATATCACTGTTGAATTAGCGTGTAGCCAAAGCAACAATACTGTGGGCTGAGGCTTGGAAGCTGTATGTTTTCTGTTGAATAAGTCAGAAGATTGGAAGAATTACGGCAAGGCTGTACAGACTTGCGTGCAACCAGCAATGTCTCAGCTGAAAAAGCCAAGAAACCCTTCAGAAAATATGCTTTTTCAGCAGGGAATTGTACAGCAGAGCAAAGCAAAGGATTGTGGGAATGCTGCAAGTGATTAGAGATGCGTGTCAAAGAAGGCTGTAAATAATTAGTGATGTCTGACCAGAAACTGCAAAGAAAATAATGTAATTCATTGGGGAATTGGGGAGATTGAAGCGGGGAATTGTGGGAAGAGTACACCGGACTAATTGTGCAGTGCAGGTGTCTTGCAGGGGCTGAACTGATGGCTTTATGAAGGAGCTAATGTAGCATAGAGCCCACAGCTGCCACAGCCACTGGAGGTAGAGGATGACTGTTTAACAGGAACAATGACAAACAACCACAATGTTCAGTGAACTCTTCTTGCATATTCAGCCTCAGTTCCTGTCACAGTCTCTCAATAGACACTCTTCTGTTTAGCTAAACCCCCATTTGATTATGAAACTCACAGCTGAAAATATTTTGGAAGTCTTTCATCCACTTTTACATTCGATGTGACCTCATCTGTGTTGCTAAGATATGAGAGTTCTGTTATGGTTTGTCTGACTGATTGAGATCATAGAGGCACTACTATGCAGCATTTATACATGAGCATTCCATCCTTGTTAAGATTCAAAAAATAAAACGTGTTGGTGTCATTTGACTTCTCACTTCATAGTCAGTTATTTTAAGTATTCTTTGTACAAATAACAGAGCAAGAGCTTTGTTATTTTTGGATGGGGTCATGTTGATCTAATCTGTGAAACAGGAAGTGACTCGTACACTCAACCTATTCTCGTAGTATCTGAACATCTCTCCTCTGGCTGTCTCTTTCTTTGGACTATGTTGCAGACCCCATAACTTCCAACAGCATGTGCATCAATTATTTAGCAACCCCCACGGCTAGAATTGGAACTTTGCCTGGGAACAAGGATTGAAGCAATTAATACAAACTGTGTACAAAGACTTCAAACATTAGGCCTCTGGACAAGACCCAAGAGTGCAGCTTTTAAACTTTCATTTTATGAAGAACAATAATTATTGGACTTCACGTCAACTGTTGTAAACTCAGAAAGATGACTCAACATTACACCCTGTGTCATTTCTGTCAAATGGCTTTAGTTTTCATAAACATAATTAAATATATATACATTAGAGACTGAATTGCAATATTAGCTTAGTACATTAACATAAATTGAACCACGCAGTGATGACGTAAATCGCAATTCTAAAACCTGATCCCATCAGTTATACTCAATTCAATGTGTGAATTCAAAGACAGCCTTTTAATGTGCAGGTGTCAGCGTTTCTAGCCCCTTGCCTCCCTGCTCTCAGTATACCGCATATGGAACTTACACATAGACAGTAAAGCCGCATTTCCACCGCAGGAACTTTACCCCGGAACTAGGAACCTTTTGACGAACTCAGTGCGTTTTGACCGCAGAAACTATGGTCTAAATTAAGTTCCGGGGACTTTATAAGTTCCTGCTCGGGGGGTAGTACTTTCCAGAAGTACCAGTACTGGGGTGGGGCGCAAGCACTGAAAATTTCTGATTGGTCGACTACTTGCAGTGTTTTATTTCAACCGCCATTTTTAAAAATCTGCAGCCGCAAACCTATTTATTTTCATAATAACTTGAAATCAAACTTGTATGTTATGCGGCGCAGTAGCCTACTTTTGGTTATAGCCTGCCAACGTCTTGGAATTATAACATGTGCTCTTCTGTTCTTTTCTTGCTTTAGTATTCGTTTTATAAAATGCTAAGCATTCGTGCTGGGACAGCATATTACGTACCAAAACATTCAAACGGTTTAATTCGGTTGCTGAATATTTTCTTCCAGATTTTCTTTGTTAGCCCGTTGTAATTGACTCAAAAAGTTTGATACAGTTATGTGAGGTATGCGGTAGTTTACATTGGTGATACAATAAAAGCAAACTGGAAATCACCTTCCGCACTTTTTGTCAGGGTAAAATAACAGGTTAATTCTAGTAATCGTCCCTTTTGCTTTTTCAGACAGCCGTAATTTTACTCTGCCATTCTTCAACTCCACAAAAAGACCAGGAAGACGATGGACTAATTTATGGTGCATGGTTCGCATCTGGAGGGCACACTTCGCTGCTCGGCTAGCAGTAACTTTGAAGGAAAGCAAACGGTGGCTGTATCACTGCTAATTTAAATTTTCACGCAAGTCCGAGTTTTCGTTCTATTCTTGTCATTTTGCGATTAGCCTATACGGAATTGATGATGAGAAAGTAATCAATTCAACAGCAAATTGTTTAAACGTGTGCATGTTTTCTGCTGTTGTTGCCAGTTATTTGTGGAATGTGAATGCATTCTGTCGCCTCGGATGTCAAGACATGAAAGTGAATGTTCGCATAAAAACATAATGAATGTGTTTGAGAGGATATATAAAACAGTTACAATCTGACTATTGGCCTGTTATATCCTATTTGTTGCATAACAACGGTCCAAGTTCAACTACCAACGACAGTTTTGCTTGACAACGGTAAAATATGCCCAAACGACTGCGGAATAATATTTCAATTTCAGGTGATTAAATCGATAAAAATCAATAAATACAAAAGTAACCATATATAGTCATTGTTGGTAACCCGTATATAAGTGGAATAAACCCCTCCGGGCTGTCCCGGTTATTAGAAAATAATGTAGGCTACTTCGGTGGTAGTATGGGGTTACAGAAGAAATCATAGGACAGATGGACCGACAACAACGTCGCTTTTTCATACGTCAGTGGGCTAATTTGACTAATCTTCGTGGGACTTTAGACCACCGTGGAAACGCAGACAACAATGGGCTGAAGGAACCTTTTAGTTCCTTGAAAAGTAGTTCCTGGGACTAAAAGTTCTGGGTACATTTGGTGGTAACGCGGCTTAAGAGAACGATACAGTACTGCTTCAATTCACTAAACCGATGGACAGATCCCTACAAATAGCATTTGTGACAAGCATTTGCTGCTTCTTTGCTGCTTAGTCCTGTAAATTTGTCTTTAGGTGTAGACTCTGTAGTCTCTGTATCAATAATTTTCAGACTGTGATGAACGGATGTGTATCTTTTTTCTTGTATTCATCCTTTGACTTTTTGAATCGCATCGCCTGTTGTCAGGACCACGGGAACATGATGCTCTGTGCTATCGAACTGCCGGGGCGGGTGAGGTAAACTCTCGGAAGCCTAGCGCTCCTAGCTGACGCAGAGCCCATTCTCTTTCTGCCACGTTTACAGAGCGAGGCTTTATTGGTCCTGTGGCTCGGCTAACCCCCGTCACATGACAGCAGAGGACAAGTCTGGCGAAGCAGCTGAAAGCAGAGGTGCGGGTCAGTGTTTATTAGATGGATTGTACCGTCCTTAAGGCTGTCATTGAATCAGCAGGTCTGCACCACCGTAAATGTAAAAGCTGCGCCTGCACAGTCCGCCAGTGAGACGCTGCTGACAGAGTGCAGAGAGCATCTCCTGTGATAAATATCCTTTTCATGGGTGCTCTGTTGATTCAGCCATCCTTACTGCACTATTCAACAAACAGTACCTGTAATGGGGGCACGCTCCATTCATGTCTTTCTGCCGACGCAGGGCGGCATTCCCAACACACACGCACACACACACACACGAGCACACGCACACGCACACACACACACACACGCGCACACGCACACACACGCACGCACACACACACACACGCACGCACACACACACAAATAATATTCTGGGGGAGCAAAGAGCCAAGTAAACACAGTAAACCGCTAATTTGTTGACTATGGCTGTTGGATAATGCTTCATTCACATATTGAATAGGAAAGAGTGACGTAGCATCTTTGTTTTGGCTCTCAGATAAATATCTAGGTACCTGCAGCTAATGGACTTCTGCAATCCGCAGAAGAAATTGCGTTGCTGTGTAGAATTTGGATTCCACACAATTTATTACATTATAGTAGTAATAACAGACTGTTTTCCAGTTAACATTACATTTACATTACGGGCATTTAGCAGACACTCTTATCCAGAGCGACTAACACAGCTTTTTGCATTTTTTTAAAACATAGTATCCATTTATACAGCTGGATATATACTGACACAAGGCAAGTTAAGTACCTTGCTCAAGGGTACAATAGCAGTGTCCTACCTGGGAATCAATAAATTATTCGTTTTGATTTCAGGTGAGATGACACATGACTCACTAATCCTGTGGATTAAAACCAAACACCAAGTTCTCACTATTAAATTACAGTCAATACTGAGAACAATGAGTCTGATGACTGATAATAGGGACCATTGTTCGAATTAAATCAAACATGGGAATTGAGAGAAACTGACCACTGAGGACCCCTCTTATAAACCCCTCAACAGGGGGCAGCACAGAGCGAGACGCAGCTCCCAGCCGGCTCGTTCGAAGAAAACCCGTAAATGTGCAATTTGTTTTAAAGCGAGGTGGGCCAATTTTCCCCCTCGGCCGAGAAAAAAGAATAATTTAGCGAAACAAACAAAGCAACTCGCCAAAGGGCTTCGGGCGTCAACAGCGCGGTTTTCGCCGCCAATGTCTTAACCGCGCCTACCTGCGCCGGTAGCGGCTGGCTTCGCTATCAGCTCGGTGGCGGCAGCGGGGATGAGTGGGGGAGGGGGGGTAGGGGGGATGGGGGGAGCGCTCCGGGATGGCAGCAGACAACTGCCTGTCTGATTTATGCGCCCTCCCTGGCTCCCACTTGGCCTGAATGAGCGGGCTGTCATCCCTCCGGAGCGCTGCCGGGCATTAGCCCGCGAGGCCCAGGGCGGCGGTAAATCACGGGGGCCCCACGGCTTGTAATTCACCGGACGGGCTCTCCGGCCTCAACCGACCTCCTCGCGCAACAGTCCCCCGTCCGCATTGAGCAGGGGAGAGGCCGAGCTGCCGAAAATCGCTGAGGAGAACACCCCCCACCCCCCCACCCCCATACTGGTATCTGCTTATAACAACTCTGTCACCGAGAATCCAAATTGACCTAATGCATCAATTTACATATGTAACATTTCAGCATTTGATTGCTTCTTGCTTTGATACTCTTATCCAAGGAAGAAGCAATCACATGCTCAAATGCTCGTATGTAACATTTCAATGTTTTGAGAGCTTATTCTTTCAATGCTCTTACCCAAGGAAGAAGCAATCGAATGCTGAAATGCTCACGTGTAACATTTCAGAGTTTGATTGCTTTTCTCTTTGTGATACTCTTATCCAAGGAAGAAGCAATCTCATGCTCAAATGCTCATATGTAACATTTCAGCGTTTTGATAGCTTATTCCTTCAATGCTCTTATCCAAGCAATAAGCAACCAAATGCTGAAATGCTCATGTGTAACATTTCAGCATTTTGATTGCTTATTCCTTAGATGCTCTTATCCAAGACTATAAAGGCATGGTACACAAAGTGGAAATCATAAACTTTGACAACAAGGGCATGTGTATAGATAAATATTACCCTGGGCCATCCAGCAGAGCTGGGTTCCTCCCGAGATTTCTTCCCATTAGGGAGTTTTTTCTCACCACCGACTGAGTGCTTTTCATCCCACTGGAAACCTTTTTTCGCCTCAGTTGCTGGCTTTTGGGGGGTTCAAGCCTGTTTTTTTCCCCCAATTCCACTGAAAGGTTTCTCTGCAAAAAGCGCAATACAAATAATGTCAAATTGAATCGAACAGAATAACTGTAAGGGGAAAGCTGAACAGTAGCAAGACATACACTATGGCACAACTTATCTTGAAAAATTAGTGGTTTCTTTTTCAAGGCTGCGCTTGCGATTAAAAATGGACGCTGCCCCGCTGTGTGAGCATAACGTCCTCTTAGATGTTTTAATCAAGGCCATGTTCAGCTGTGGGACGCAAAGTAGGAAACTAAGGGATACGTCAGACCCTAACAATCGAAGAGCGTGCGCACCAGCGATCGTGATAAAAGTCGAATGCTAGCGGGGGTTGCACCCTTCCTACACTTCCTGTTCCATTGTTTGGGAGAAAGTGGGTCAGTTGCTGGCTGTTGGATTGAGTACAGAGAGGGAGAAAAGGCTTTAAGAGGAGGGAGGGGGAGAGCGAAAGCAAGATGGACAGAGATAACCGACAGATAGAAAATGAGAAAAATTAAATTAGGAGGAATAAATTTGAAAAGAGCAAGACCCCACACACAAGCAAACCCATATCTGTTGGTGAATGCTTTGTTTTAACGAAGCCATCTGTTCATTCTGGCTAACAAGCACTTAGAACAACCTGCATTGAATTTACTGACAACACAACAATGCAACAATATCTCATAAAGTTTCAAAAAGCATTTGTAAATCAACAATCTGAAACTGCTTGCACTCATTGCTCTGACACTCATAAGTTCATTCAAAATAAACTACAAAAAATACAGAAAAATACAGTATCTGACATAAAAAGGGAAGGTACAAGACAACACAACAAGACAGGACATACAGGAAATTCTGGCATTGTGATTTTGCCGTTTAGATATGGTGCCCCAGCACAAAGGTGTCCTTTCTTAGTCTTATTAATGACCTGATCATGAAACCTTGCTCTGTACAGAGCTCTAAGGGTTCATCTAAATTTACAGGCTTATTTATTTGCCATGTTCTCTTAGCTTTAGAAACTTCCAAGGCTGTCGTGGTTAGACACATTAAGCCATGATAGAAGAGGAATGAGAACCCATGAATGTGTACAGAAGAGAAAATTACAGTACTACATGAGTGATGAAGTGACAAGCTCATAACAAAATATAGATGTATCACATATTCACTCAGCAGGGCTAATGTACAACCATGCAACTACAACTTTTCTTAGTCTGCATGCAGACGTGTAAAAACTAAATGGACCAAACATTTGCCGTGTGTGGGATGATTTTGTTCCTGGAGCCGAGGTTTCTGTCTGTCCAGGTTTTCCCGAAGCACGTTGTGTGGACAAGTGGCTTTTGAGTCAGGCAGACAGTGCGCAGTTCAGCAGCACTGACAGCTGCGGGAAGCTTCATCGACAATTCGAGGGCCGAGAGGCAGACAAAATATGTTTGGACGCGTGTCCTTGATGGAACCACCAGACCAGGACCAGGAGCGCGTGCAGAAGTGTTCGGTCTGATAAAAGGTACAGTATGGTAAGGTTGTGCTTCCGATTCCCATTTAAAGTTGATGCAAACGGAAACAGACAGCGGAGAAAAGCAAGGGGGATGGGATTTATGGCTGTACTTAGGAAGATTTATTGGCAGCTGACCAACCGTTTTTTTAAATGACCTGGGGTGACTTTACAGCACAGGCAGTTGCAGGTGTTAGTGTCCAGACAGGTGCGATTTGGCTCAGAGTTGCGTGAGTTTCAGGCACCGCATATAACAAACTGATATGTGCATGCCAGGGAAGGGAAAAAACACCTTCCTGCACCAACGTTTGCTGCCATCCTCCTAGAGAGAGTATGTGTTTTTTTTCTGACTAAACAGAAAAAATTATCTTCTGCACAGACATCTGAGGTTTTAATTATCTGGTTTAAAAGTCTGATTAAACAACAAAGCGATGTTTAGATATTTAAAAAACATGCATTTCCGGTGTTTGCTTTGTTTTTTTTTTTTTTTTGCTTCATCCTTTCAGGAACGACAGGACATATGGGTCCGTGACTCACAGTTATTCACCAGCGTCCTTGTACTGCACAGCCTGTGCAAATGATTTGTCGTTCCGGCCGCATAATGAGAACGGCTTTAAAAAAAAAATACAAAGAAGAAAATCATCATTTAAATTCACACCGCCTATGATGAATAGATGCTCTCATGCACTTAAGAAAGGGATGGATATTGTTATGCATCATTTGATACAGATCATTTTTTCATCGGGAAAGCTCATTTTAATAAGGCCATGTTTCCTGACATATCGCTTGAAGCGTTGCTGGAAAAAAAAAACCCCGGTGGTTTTAATGGAAAAATAAGAAGAGTGGTTTTAACTGAAAGAGAAAATTGAAAATCATTGAAAAATTAATTGTAGTTCACCTTCCATTTTTCACGTACACTTGTATACCAAGAACTTCATTCTATTTTCTAGGGGGGGGGGAAGGCAATCAGTGTATTTAGCTCTTCGCATCAGAGAAGGTTCCAGAAAAGGAAGGGTTGAAAGGAGTAACGCTTTTGATACGGGGGAGATATGACAGACATGTCCCAGGCAATGCACACACTGATCTGTCTTTTCCTTTTAAATAAATGCACCAACTAAATGGATTTCCTTCTCGCTGTCCTATCTTCCCGACTACCCTTATGACAGAATAACTATGCAGATTGTTTGCCTTGGCAAGTGCAGCGAGAGGACAATGCATTTTTTTGTTTAATCTCCCGCGTTTCTCTGCGTTAAGAAGTTTTACGATTAAATCTGTTATAAATAAGTGATGTGGTGCGGGCCTAAATATTGAATGAGGACGCAATTACTCTTGGATGCTGATCCCAGGGAGGAAACGATCTTGCATTTGTGCTCAGAGGAAACAATGTTTGGGCATCGGCAATGCACTTTACTTTCTTTGCAGGGTAAAGCGATTTTTGCGACATCTAGAAATGTAAACCAGTGGATTGTCTGAGTAGCTATGGCAGGTGTACCTCTTCCAATGCACTTCCAAAAGGCAGCCATTTAGTGGTTTGTAATATATAATGAAGTATTAGCGATTTACAGTACAGTATGTCCATGGTTGTTTCCAGTTGTCTGCTCAAAATGGATAATCTGTGGATATGACAGATGAAAGAAGCTTTTTTATATATAGTTTGCAGAGACCTTGCAATACATCAAAACAAGATGAAGCAGTAGGAGTCCTGGAACATTTTAGAATTCAGTTAATGACTTTCCAGTATAAATGAACAAAAACTAAGCACTGTGCTATAACAACAATCTCTCTCACTATTTCTATACTAATTTTGGACGTGCAGTCTTTCTCTCTCTTTACTTTCCATCCATGCCTATCTCTCCCTTCTCATCCACAGTATCTCTCATTTACCAATTACATCTAGCCTTTCATTTCTTCCTACAGGCCGTCTCATTCACTGCTCTCCACCACTAGCATCCAGTGCTCCACAGTGAGGCTTCACTCTTTCTAAGCCCTGAAGGGCTTTGTATTATAATAGGATAAAATGGCTCTGCACGGCCAGTTTGTGTGACTGTGTAATATGACTTGTACAGCATATTTATTTATTTTTCCATTTGCATAGAGCTCCAAGTGCTCCATTGCTCTGCATGTCGCTCCAGATAAGGGCGCCGACACAACAAACAAACTGACAAGCCAACTGAGAAAATACTCTTTCACTATCCCCGTCTGACTCCCTCCCTCCCTCCCTCCCTCCCTCCTTCCCCCCGTTCATTCTCGTACCTCACAGGCAGACGGTTCACAGTCGGCCTCCTTCGGATGTTATGTGAGAGATCACAGCGTACGCTAGAGCGACACATCTTCGGTGAGGCCCAGCGGGACCCGAGCAGCGGCACAAATCTGCACAAGGGGCCGCGGGAAGCGTCGCCTTTTGGGAAGCACGACACGCAGAATGTCTCGCCATGCTGTGAAAGCCTGCCCTCAAAGCCTACCGTGCGTTCGGCCACGGTGACGGAGGATGAACAAAAAAAAACCGATCCATGGCAGGCGGTGTCTACCACTCTTTTAAAGTGTAATTATAGCGCACAAAGACGCGCGTATATTCTGATTTGCATTTCGTTGCTGTCAGGGCTTTTAATTGCGCTGCACGCTCCGCTGCTCAGTTGATTTCCAGAGACGGTGTAAATGCAGCGTCGGTGCAGCTGGAATCTGCAGGAGAGTTGGAATTTAATTCATGGGAAGACAGCGAACTGAAAATCCCAGGACTGTGCCAGTCAGGAAACATTAATGAGCTCCTCTGAGTCTCTCAGGTAAGAAAGAACACTTTCCACCGTGTGTGGAATGAAGTGAAGGCCTTATTATGACTGTTTATTAATGACACCACAAATCTTATTATTATTATTATTATTATTATTAGTATTAGTAGTAGTAGTAGTAGTAGTAGTAGTAGTAGTAGTAGTAGTAGTAGTAGTAGTAGTAGTATTCACAACAATTTCCAAAGTAGAATACCCATACTGTGAGTACCCTGGGTACCTTTTATAGGTTTCTTTGGCCCTCTGTAAAATAAAACTCTCCTCGAAGGTGTCAGGGTAAATTTAGCTTTTGCTCCAGTCAAAGGTCACATTTGAGGTTCACCGCATTGGGGGAGTGAGACAGATCAAAGCTCATTTCGCACAATAATGACAAGCCTCCACTGAACCTCGATGGCGAGGCAAATCACTGTACAATCCATCAGCCTGGATGAATTAAAAGCCCTGAAAGGCTCCCATTAATTCAGCATGGATCTTGTGTCAACGCAGAAAAGTCTCGAGCGGCCGGGCGCTGAGCGCAGCGTCAAACACGAGCAAGCGCCGCGTAATCACGCCACGGGAAAAAACGAGAGTGTTTACTTCCAGGTGATGACACGCAAGGTCGTGTGTCAGTTTACCCCGCTTTCGCTGAGTGTACCTTATTGTCTGTGGCGATCGCAACAAATTACTAGCCGGAGCACTTAAGTTCTTGCGCAAATTGCACAGGCCAGCACAATAGCTGCACAAATAGAACACATTTCAGTGCACTTCCTCCAGTTTCAGCCTCTAAAAGGCTGGTTTTATGACAGTAAAAATGGTCAGTGCTGAATGACGGTCAGGTAAGCCGGAATATTTTATCGATCTTGGTGTACCTCGATCTGCCCTGCGCTGCTCGCTCTGGCGTTGGAGATGGGTCTGCTTACTGATCCGTAGGTCTGTCCAAAAAGCAGTATGTCTTTCCATAGTAATCTGTGCCAACCTTACCGTTTATGCCAGACCAATCCCAAATTTAACTGTAACCCTGGCTAAACTAAGTGGGAATAGCTAAAACAATGTCACATTAGCATACAGGCTTGAATGGATGTTGCCTTCTCTGCCTACCTCTATTGTCAGCTTGTGATTTTTCTAATATTTCTCAAAATCGCCCTTCTGCCATTGACCCTACTATTTATCTCTGAAACTGGTCTCATGTATTGATTTTTTTCTAATAAACTGAAATTCAAATTAATAGGCCAGGGTACGGCACCTTCTGTGGAGTGAAAAGGTGTATGAGCGCCCTCACTTGGACTGAAGTAGTAGTACTGCTTTTAGAAACCTGCCTCTTGCTTGCACTAGGGGGTTTAGGACCACAGTCTAGAAATAGATCTGAGCTGACTCTAGCTGGATGAGCTTCTGCAATTCAGAGCCTAAAGTATTAATGTCAGCAAGAAACTGGGAAATGTAGGGCTTCTTTTGCGCTACATTTTCAGACGAGCACATTTACTGAAGAGTCAAACCGTTTCCCCTCTTTCTACTGTTTGAAAAGCATAATCAATTACCGTATCGTTTCTTGTTTCGTTTTTCCGTTAGCAGAAAGCTTCTTCTGAACTGTTTAGCTCTTCTTCCTCCAGACAAATTAAAAATAGTTGTTGATTATTAAACCCTGTGAAAAGGGGGGGGCTGTGGTTGGCTGCAGTGTGTCAACAGCAGATAGCAAACACTGCCTGCAATCTGACGTGCCCTTGTTTTCTCTGGCTGTGTGTGTTGTGGTGAGGGACAGGATACATGCATTAGCCTACACTATGTTATAATCATTTAGCAAACACTCTTATCCAAAAGTGGAGATCATCAGTATTAGTCTCAGAAATGCAACAGTGTGAGAATACATTAAAGCACAGAGAGAACTATATACAGACTATACCTACTGATGGTGATTTGGATAGTTTACATGCATCTCTAGTTGGGAATTTGTCTAAGCACCACCTTCTAACTCTGTTGATGACCTCACAGTAACATACCCCTAGGTCCAGTAATTTCAGGGGTGCAGCCAAATTATACAGTCGTGAGGCTCACAGATGATGTAGCTGAATAGCTTACAGTATCTAGCAAAAGCACTCCAGCTCAGTGTATGAATTCACTGAATCCAGACAATGCTATTAGCAACTGATTCATACAGCCCTGTTCGGTGACACAGAAACTGGCAATAGTGTTGGGGGGTGGGGGGATGATTAGGGGTGGCAGGTGGCAGGGTGATACCCGCCTCATTATGCCGTAGTGATCTGGTTGATTATACTCCTGTGGGCTGCCAGTTGTGCAATCCTCTGGCTTGACAGCTGGCTCGGCTGATGGATCTTTGAGACGAGGTGAAGGGATATACAACTGCGGAATTGAGCAATAAAGAAGAACAGTGATAAAACAGCGGACACAGTGCATGTAAAGCACCCTCTTATTTGGCAGTGCTGTGTAGTAGATGGGCAGAAAATGTTTCTGGTGCCATTTTGTTGGGACAGCAATATCCACCTGCGTTCTGATTGGCTGCAGGAGGCATGGAACATCAGTCAGGCTATGGATGTCTCACAGTTGTGCAAATTCAATATGTGCCCGTCCCATCATCACTTTCAATTTTTGTCAAAACGATGTTGCAACACGGCACAATAATTCAATATTGCGCTCTACCACCCTCTATAAATCTACTCCGACCAACCAGATGGAAGAGAAATGAGGAAATGGTGATGGGAGAATTCATACGCACCGTTATTAAATACGCGCTACATCCCGAGAGCTCCAAGCCGCGCCTGAGTAGAACACGGCACATCTATCAGGCAGAAAAGGTTGTCAGAACAAATTGTGGAGCTAAACAGAGACAGAGCAGGAAAGCTCCCGCTAATTAGGAAGCGGAGTGGTTGCTGTTTCAACCACGGTGATTGATATGGTAATGAATCCGGAATGAGTAAGATCCGTCATATCCAAACTCGCGAGCAGAAGATCGCCAGACAGCACCGACGAAGACTTCTCCCTTGTTTGAAGGTTTCAGAAGTTTCAGCACTTGAAACAAATGCTTCTGCCATCACCTCCGCACCCCAAGAGAGACGAGAGAGCAAAAGCTTTCAAACACATTTTATGAAGTATGATGAGCACATCGAATCTGCAGAAAAATAAGATCTTTGAACTTTGAAGTTCAAACTCCTTAGGCTTCCATGAATCATGCATAAGGATTTGGTTAAGAAGCCTTTTTTTCTTTCCAAAGCATTCCTAACCAAATAGAGTGCACTGACAGAGATGACAAGAATGATACTCCATGCATGTTCTATAATACAGTGTTATTATTACTACTGTTATATAATATGATAACTTTTGCCTTCATTGATTCCATTAAAATGCTGTTGTATCTTCGGTGCCCTAGAATTGCTCTGGGTGTTTTTAATAACCTATTGGCAAAGTAGCGGTCAGATACACATAGAGATTTTTATTGGACGCTGATATGTACAGTGGTGGCAAAGTTGTGGAGGACAAGGTGTAAGGTGGTTGTTAACCAGGTAAACATCTCCAGCGATGTAGTCTTCAGCAAGGTAGTCACTGAACTGAAAATAATGGGAACTTTGGACATACAACAAAAGAAACATACACCATGGAACCTAATCAAATTGTAAATTTTATTATGTAATATTAATGTGCATTTTAAATATATATATATATATATATATATTATATTTTTTTTCTTTCTTTCTTTTCTTGTATACCATTTTGTAAATGTGTAAAAAAGAAAACAAACAATAATGTACTTATAAAAAGCAAGCACCAGAGATGTATGTCCCACAGATTGGGCCGTAATGCAGCTGCTGCCAGTTCTCAGAGCCTCATGCATGCATTCTGGCACCACTGCGGTGTCGTAACCCACCTGCTCTTTCCCTTCCTGGTCTTATGCTTGGGGAACAAGATGAATGAACAAAACAGTGATTGCGGTGACATCAAGCAAGAGATTGTCTCTGCATTCCATCTGATTGCAAAACTCACTTTAGAAAGACCCGTGTCACTGCAGCACCCTTCTTGTTAGCCGCCTGAATTTTTCAGCTACAGTCCAGGAGACTAATCAGGGGTCACTGAGTTCAGGCTGCACAAGGCCATACAGGAAGAGAATAATGATCTGTGATTCATGCACATGTTGCGTTTTAGAGTGGGAAAAGGAAAAAAAAAGAAAAGGTTTCAGTGTTTAGCCTTTTCACTGAGAAGAGGGAATACATCAAAAATCATTTTTAAAAGCCTTAACTCATATAAATGCGTTTTTATTTTTGCAAGAATGCATATGTGGGAAAAAAAAAATGAAAAAGCAGAACACGAATGGTTTGTTCATTTAAAATATTTTTTTTCTTAGTGTTTTTTTTTTTTTTTTTACTTTTTGGGTATGTAATTGGGCGAGGGGGTGTTGAAAAAGTAACCGTGTACTGCTTCCAAGTTTCTTTGCAAAATCGAGGTTTGCCCATCAAATAGTTTAAAGACCTTTTGCTATAAAATGTTATATCCATAGCAATTTTAACAACAATAGTCTATAATTTACAGGTGAATAAAATGGAATATTTCATGAACATTTTGCAAACAAAACAGTTAATTCCAAATGTTTTTTTTATTTTATTTTATTTTATTATATTAGATTAAAGGAGAAGTGTTTCATAAAAGCTACCAAATTTAATCCTCCCCACTTACTTAATCCTTCGTCAGACAAACAAATATAGAACTCCTATAATTTACAATAATGGCTGTATCAAAACATGTTGGCAATTTTTGTCACTCTGATTTTGGGATGCAAATGCAACTCTAAACAGAGGGAAACATATTAAGAGAAATTGCAATTAAAATTGCAGAGGATAGGGCACATCGGCGGTTGATTCCAAAAGCTATAACTGTATTAATATTATGTTGACCTACCTGCTGGAAACAGCTTACAAAAGGTTTGCATGGTGGCCAGAAGACTGCAAAATGAAATTGCCCCTTCACTGCCTGATCCTGTCCCAGAAGTGTTGTCCATGAACATCACATGCTTTACAGGCCATCTATAAATGGCCCCAATTTCTTTTGTGTGTTCAGAAAGAGGCTTCGGTGAGTCATTTAACTTCCCATTATGTGTTCCTTTTAGATTACAACTCTCACTACGTCTTGATTTGCGGCTTCAAAATGGCTTCAAAATATCATTCTTTGACATTTTGTAACGGTGTTGCTAGGGTATCATCTCTAATTTGTGTTGCGGTTAGAATCAGTATGTAATAATTCCATAAGAATAGTACAACACATTAACCCTGGAATGCCAAAAACAATATTTGTTTTTCAGGTTTTCCCAATTCTTTGCCAGTAAAGTGGTGCCACATCGATTTTACAAGCTCCACAGTAATTACTTTTTATTTGTGAATGAGAATAGTTGATTTTTTTAAAAATACAGCCAGTGTGAGTTATATTATACAAATTAACACTGTTTGAATTTGCCTTCAAACACATTTTAGACAAAACCATCTTTCTAACTATGGGCCCAAAACACATTTTGATTAGGTAGCCTGTGTCTGGCCCTAACGGGAGCAATAGTGACTATCGTAGAGACTTCACGTAACACTCAGATATCTTCATTAACCTGAACACAAACGGGGCCCAGAGGCCAGTTCTTAGGAACAAACTCTAAACCCACACTGCCCACAGACAGTCTGCTAGTTCAAGGGTTCCCTCTTGTGGTCAATGCCTGTGATTGGTCCAGACTTTAATGAACGCACAATGAAATTTTTTGTTTTTAAAGGGGGGGTGGGGGGGGCGGGTTGGGTTGGGGTTGTGTTAAAAACCCCATTCACTAATGTAACCACAGGAGGGCCTCTAATCTGGATATGGATTACAGTGCTCTTTGGTTTACAACCTAAAACTCTTTTACATTTCCGTAGTCTGGCAATGAGGTTTCAGTTCATGTCCTACTTGCATGACCCTGCTGTTGCCACTAGCTACTCTAAAAGCCCCGCGTCTGTATGTTCAGCTGTGGAGGAACTTGAAACTCCTACTCATGCTGATGATGGGAAACAGACAGGGTTAAGGATATGAGGAACCTGTTGGGGATCTCAAGACTTGAGCTTTGTTAAAAATAAAAGTTGCACAATTGCACAGGAAAAAACAGTGCACAGGGCCACAAACCAAAGAGAAGTGTATGAGGCGAGGGAGTGAAATTAAAACACAAAGGCTAAACGTTCAGATCAAACATACTCAATATAACATTGTAACGGGTATCAGCATTGATTCTTTTGTTCACTTTCTGACATTTGAACAAGATAACAGCGGTTCGAATCAGTGGCTCCAGTTCCTGCATTTATCTGACAATGCATGTCCCTTAGAGATGACACAGTGAAGCTTCATTAACTTGTCATGGATGGAGTTACCAATGAAAACATTGCCCTCCACAGTAAAATATAACGACTTGTCCTGATCAAGGATTGACGCGTGACACGTGGTGGCTCCACGCATTTGGGAATCAGGAAACACATAGGAAACTTTAGAGCAGGGAAGAAAAGTCTACTAATGCTTCCAACAGGTAGAGTCTACCGACAGAGAATGGGTGATGAGGCAGCCATATTGTTTAAGAGGCCTCGAGGTCAAGTCCGCTTCGATTTCACTTGTAGCTCCTCGGAAATAAAAGATTGTTTGACTTCTTTGAACTTCATTTGGTGAGATGAGATGTTGGTGGACTGAAAACGGAAGCCTGACCTCAGTCGGTTTGTGAACATTTCTGTACAGCAGCGATGATTATCGTCTGTTACATCTTGAAGCAGAAAAATCTAGATGTATTGAGAGCGGCTAATCTATCACAGGTCCCCCGCTATCAGAGGTTGCTGGTCTTGGTCGAGAGGTGCAGGGGGCAGGGGGGCCTGAAGGGCAGCCCGCAGGTGGGCCCAGAACAGCCTTTGCTTGTTGAGGTCCTGAGGCCACTCCAGGTAGGTGCGCCGAGCCATCATGGCCTTCAGCTGGTAGAACTTGGAGGGGATGAGGTACTGGGGCAGGGGCTCGCGGAGGACGAGGATGACGCTGTCGGAGCCGCGGGACAGGCGCTGGTGCTGGGCGAAGTAGAGCTCGTAGTGGCACCAGCTGCTGCGGACGAAGTGCGAGGAGAGCACGAAGACGCAGCGGTAGCTCCTCTCCACGCAGCGGACGATGTTCTCCACGATGGTCTTCCCCGGGACGAAGTTCCTCTCGTGGTGGCAGATGCGCAGTGCCCCGCCCTCCTCCAGGCCCGGCAGGAGGTGGCCATTCACCCAGTCGGCGTCCTGCTGGCTGTACGACACGAAGGCGTGGAAGTGGACGCCCTCCAGGTCCTCCTGGCGCCTCGTCCGACGTTTGGCACGCGTCCACTGCCAGGTCATTCGGAGGTACCAGGGCACGTCCAGCCTCTTGCACAGGACCAGGGTGGCCACGGCGACGGCAACGGCTGGGCAGAGGATGGCGGCTGCCAGAAATCCAGCGCTGCAGGATATGGCGGGCAGGCGGAAGTCCCTGAGCAGCTTGTCCCTCCAGGCCTCGGGATATTTGCAGCTGTAGGCCCGCGGCCAGTGGAGAAGTTTAATGGGGTGGCGCTGCTGCAGGGCCGCAAACTCCCTCAGGCCACAGGTGCACATGAACGGGTTCCCGCTAACGTCCATCTCCCTCAGCCTCGGGCAGCTGGCCACGAAGCGCATGGACGGGGTGTGGAGGGAGTTGTCTCTCAGAAGGAACACTGCCAGGTTTGTGAAACCACGGCAGCTAGGGACGTCCAGGAGCTGATTGGAGCTGAGGTCCAGGTATGTCAGCATGTCCAGATGGAAGAGTCTGTCTGGGAGGGCTTCGATTTGATTGTTATGCAGGTCCAGAGTCTCTATGTTGAGAGGGAGGCAGCTGAAGACAGATTTGCCAAGGCTGTTGGAGGACAGATTCAAGTGTACTATGCTGGAAGGCCAGTGGCAATTCCCAAGTGTATCCGAGTAAAACAGAGAGTTGAAGCTGACGTCCAGGTGCTGCAGTGAGGTCATGTACTGTAGCCGTCTGCTTAGCTCCATTAGGTTCTGCACACGGTTCCCTTTTAAAATCAAAGTGTTAAGGTTCTGTAGATTAACACATTCTGTCCCACCAACGGAAAAAATACTGTCAGAAAAGGCATTGTCGGAGAAGTCCATGAATTTTATAGGGCTTAGTGCATTTGGACAGGTCATTTGTATCAATGACGTCTCTGCAAGGGTCAAACGCTCAACCCTCATATTGATGAAGAAATCATAAATGTTACCTTGGAAAAAAAAGAAATTAGTAATTGTGACCCCTTTAATGCTAAAAGACTGCAGGTGAGACTCTGGGTTTAACTTCTGTGGAGTGATTTGCCCTGTAATGGTTATCATATATATGCTGAGATGTTTAATGGTTGACTGGCGAACGATATTGAGCAGGTCAACAGCCACAGGCCAAATCATCTCAATGTTAGTCAGGTAAAGATGTGAAGTTCTGATGCTCTTACTTTGTCTCAGAAATGTTGAAAGGTAGGTTTGGCTACCGTTGAGGCCCACTAGGTCCACTTTATCAAAAGCAGACAGAGCATCAGTGATCAGTGCTTCGTCTGTTGGACGGTTTGACAGAACGATGCCCAGTTTCTTCGACAAGATGTTTCGCAAGCTGTTGCTTTCATACGTGGTGAGGTTTTCCAACTGTAGGAACATGTTCTGGAGATGAATGTCAGCAATACTCCCAAAGTCTTTACTCTTTACCACTTCGGCACTGAGCCCCATGTTCTGCAACTCTTTTAGGGAATTGAACATCTCTCCAAGGGTCATCGTGGAAAAGTTATTGAACGTCAAGTCCAGGAACTGCAGTTTGGGCGTGAAGAGCAGGTAATCCTGTTGCTGCAGGTTCTGAAGCTTGTTGTGTGAAAGGTCAAGGTACTCCAGGTATGATGTCGATCTGAACGTATCGGGATTTATCTCTTTGACGATGTTCCAAGACACGTTAAGGAATCTCAGATTTGACATTGTTGAGAAATCATCATAGGTAAGGCGTTGTATTCTGTTGTGGGAGAGATCTAGAGCCTCAATGGAGGGAGATAATCCCTTGGGCACTGATGTCAAGTTTTGAGATGAGAGGTCCTGGATGGTTCTCTGCATGTCCGATGCAAATGTATTTTGAACTGTGCTAACAGACATAATCCACAGAATCAACACCATGTTCTTCATAGCTGACCACACAGCTGTCTTCTCTGAGAACCTGAGATTTGCAGTGCGTTGTTGATGTCTAAATTGGGATAGTAAAAGAGAAAAAGAAGATATATTGAAAATCTTACCATTATAAATGAGCAGCATTTCCCTCTGTCATGAATGCATTTTTAAAGCTGAGCACATTTTAATCCTGTTCCTCCAGATCCTGAATGAATTTCAATGACAAATTCTCCAAGGTGAAGAAATATTCTGCTTTAAATTTCCAGCTTGAGTGGTTAACACAATCATAATGAAGGTTTTTTCATATTTCAAGTCACCAAGTGACATTCCATTATCAACATTACATCATGTTGTAAATGAGAATTTGTTCTCAAAGGTCTAACAATCTCGTCAGAATTTTGTATGCAGTATATCTACATTATATGTGCACAACAAAAGCATTGCTAAGGTATTAGTGATTTCTAAAAGACCCTACTGAAAACTTATGTTTATTTCTATTGCAAATTTGTCTACGAGTAAAACTTAAAATCAATATAGCTTCAGTTTCATTGCCTTTGGTATCGAGAGTGTTGACATTTGCATTGTCTCCCTTCTAGTTCTACCACAGATGAAGGCCTAGCTTTATTTCACTTTTTGTACAGGTTGCTGTTTTCTTCTGGAGCTTCATCAGGGTGAATGAAATGGTTAAATAGGAACTACCTCAGCAAGTGTTGCAGTATTATCTACAGTAACATATTTCTCAGTTGTGAAAACAATTTTTTTCTCTAATAAAATCCACATCTAAATATCTAGTTGGAAGTTGAAACTATAGGGCTCTATCTTATACCCGGCGCATAGAGGCGCCAAGCGCAACGCAAGTGTGTTTGTTAGTTTCAGACCGACGCAGTTGTCATTTTCCCGTCCAGCGCCCACGTTGTTTAAATAGCAAATGTACTTGCGCCCATCGGAGCGACCATGGGCGTCTTGGTTTTAAAATGAGGTGTGGTCAGGCGCATTGCTACAGTATCTTGGGGCAGCGGAAAGGGATTGCGCGATTGACCAACAAAAACCTGGTCTTAAGTCAATGGCACAATATTTTACTGTTATTTTAAGGGCGCATTATGATAGTGATATGCGCCTACGTGAGCGGATGCACAAAGTGCGATATTAAAAAAAATATTGTGCATTTTCTCTGCAGAGAAGCGTTCGTCCCTACTACTTGGCAAATCCGCCATTACAATAGCAATCCGCCAAGGTGCAAGCGCACCTGGCTTTTAAACGGACTGGGAGATGACACTCTGATTGGTTTATTTCGTGTTACGCCCAAAACACGCCTATGATTAATTAAGAGACTAAGTACAAGCCTTTGAACCATGCGCCTTACTTTGCGCTCAGATTATCCGCCCTTAAACAAGCAGAAGTGGAATTGGACACGCCCTAAATGCACTTGAGGCGTGGGCTTAGATCGTTAAAATATAGACCTTACAGATAGAATCTTTGGATATTTAATGAATGAAAATTCCTTCAGTGGAATGAACATGATATGATATGATATGATATAAACAGACACCAAGTAAATGATATTTGCAATATTTCAAATCCAAACACACTTGAGATAAACATGCTCATAGAGCTGCATGAATTTTAAAATCCAATGTATACGTTTTAGACATTTTTAACATAGGGGTAGACGTGTCACAAACGCTTTTACAAACAACCTGTGCTGCAGAGTTCCACATACCTGTCTGTCCACATGTTGTCTCCTCTTGGATCACACACCAGAATAAGACATGTCTTTGATACTGTCTCACCAGCTTCTCAGTGCTGATCGGCATCAAAACGAAATTTGTGGCAGGAAACGGTTTTATAAGGGTGGGGGGGGGGGGGGGGGGGGGATCAACAGAGCAGCACTTCTGCTTGCTATGATTCACTGAGTTCTCAACTTCCCCAAAATATGAAACCTTGCTTTAAAAAAACGTACACTTTACACAGTAAATGACTTGCTTGGAAGACAATGGTTACAGCAAAGAGTCTCAGCTTGGGGTGACTTGAGCAGAAAGTAATGATATCAGTTTAAATGAGAACAGGGATCGATTTATGAGCCTAAGTAATCTAAATGAAGAGTGAATTAGATTGATTGACATGCAGGTTATTGACAAGTCTTAATCATTAATTATTTTTGAGATTATACTACACATACATACTATACTATACAGACGGAGTGTGGCACAGTGGGTAAGGAACTGGGCTTGTAACCGAAAGGTCGCAGGTTCGATTCCTGGGTAAGGACACTGCCGTTGTACCCTTGAGCAAGGTACTTAACCTGCATTGCTTCAGTATATATCCAGCTGTATAAATGGATACAATGTAAAGTGCTATGTAAAAAAAAAGTTGTGTAAGTCGCTCTGGATAAGAAGGTCTGCTAAATGCCTGTAATGTAATACAGGATACATACATTAGCCTACACTACATTATAATCGTTTAGCAGACACTCTTATCCGGAAGTGGAGATCTTCAGTAAATGCAACAGTGTGAGAATACATTAAAGCACAGAGAAAACTATATACAGACTATACCTACTGATGGTGATTTGGATAGTTTACATGCATCTCTAGTAGGGAATTTGACTAAGCACCAGCTTCCAACTCTGTTGATGACCTCACAGTAACATACCCCTAAATCCAGTCATTTCAGTGGCGCAGCCAAATTATACAGTCGTGAGGCTCACAAATGATGCAGCTACATAGCTTACAGTATCTAGCAAAAGCACTCCAGCTCAGTGTATGAATTCACTGAATCCAGACAATGCTATAAGCAACTGATGCATACAGCCCTGTTCAGGGACGCATAAACTGGCAATGGTGTTGGGGGGTGAGGGTAGGGGGATGATTGGGGGTGGCAGGTGGCAGGGTGATACCCGCCTCATTATGCCATAGTGATCTGGGTGATTATACTCCTGTGGGCTGCCAGTTGCGCAATCCTCTGGCTTGACAGCTGGCTCGGCTGATGGATCTTTGAGACGAGGTGAAGGGATATACAACTGCGGAATTGAGCAATAAAGAAGAACAGTGATAAAAAAGCGGACACAGTGCATGTAAAGCACCCTCTTATTTGGCAGTGCTGTTTAGTAGATGGGCAGAAAACGGTTCTGGTGCCATTTTGTTGGGACAGCAATATCCACCTGCGTTCTGATTGGCTGCAGGAGGCATGGAACATCAGTCAGGCTATGGATGTCTCACAGTTGTGCAAATTCAATATGTGCCCGTCCCATCATCACTTTCAATTTGTGTCAAAACGATGTGGCAACACGGCACAATAATTCAATATTGCGCTCTACCCCCCTCTATAAATCTACTCCGACCAACCAGATGGAAGAGAAACGAGGAAATGGTGATGGGAGAATTCATACGCACCGTTATTAAATACGCGCTACATCCCGAGAGCTCCAAGCCGCGCCTGAGTAGAACACGGCACATATATCAGGCAGAAAAGGTTGTCAGAACAAATTGTGGCACTAAACAGAGACAGAGCAGGAAAGCTCCCGCTAATTAGGAAGCAGAGTGGTTGCTGTTTCAACCACTCTGATTGATATGGTAATGAATCCGGAATGAGTAAGATCCGTCATATCCAAACTCGCGAGCAGAAGATCACCAGACAGCACCGACGAAGACTTCTCCCTTGTTTGAAGGTTTCAGAACTTTCAGCACTTGAAACAAATGCTTCCGCCATCACCTCCGCACCCCAAGAGAGACGAGAGAGCAAAAGCTTTCAAACACATTTTATGAAGTATAATGAGCACATCGAATCTGCAGAAAATAAGAACTTTGAAGTTCAAACTCCTTAGGCTTCCATGAATCATACATAAGGATTTGGTAAAGAAGTCTTTTTTTTCTTTCCAAAGCATTCCTAACGAAATACAGTGCACTGTCAGAGATGACAAGAATGATGCTCCATACATATTCTATCATAAAGTGCTATTATTACTACTGTTATATACTATGATACATTTTGCCTTCATTGATTCCATTGAAATGCTGTTGTATCTTTGGTGCCCTAGAATTGCTCTGGAGGTTTCTGATAACCTATTGGCAAAGCAGTGGCAAGCACCAGAGATGTATGTCCCACAGATTGGGCCGTAATGCAGCTGCTGCCAGTTCTCAGAGCCTCATGCATGCATTCTGGCACCACTGCGGTGTCGTAACCCACCTGCTCGTTCCCTTCCTGGTCTTATGCTTGGGGAACAAGATGAATGAACAAAACAGTGACTGCGGTGACATCAAGCAAGAGATTGTCTCTGCATTCCATCTGATTGCAAAACTCACTTTGAAAAGACCCGTTTCACAGTAGCACCCGTCTTGTTAGCCACCTGGGTGCATTCTTCAGCCACAATCCAGGAGACTAGCCAGAGGTCACTGAGTTCAGGCTACACAAGGCCATAAAGGAAGGGAATAATGATCTGTGATTCACACAGATCATTATTCTCTTCCAGTTCAGGCTATACAAGGCTATACAGGAAGAGAATAATGATCTGTGATTCACACTCACATTGTGTTTTACAGTAGAAAAAGCATAAAATAAACAGTTTTGGTGTTTAGCCATTGCATTGACAACAGGGAATGCATCAAAAAGAATTTAAAAGCCTCAACTCATGTAAATGGTTTTTATTTGACTTGTGCAAGAATACATAAGTGGTAAAGAAAATGAAATAAAACTGAAAAAGCAATGGTTTGGTATGGTTTGTTCATTTAAAACTTTTTTTTTTTTTTTTTTTTTACTGCTTGAGTATGTGTTTGGACGGGGGGATGTTGAAAGGGAAACCATGTACTGCTTCCAACTTTCTGAGCAAAATTGAGGTTTGCACATCAAATAGTTTTAGATACCTTTTGACAAAAATGTTACATTCATATTAATTTTAACAATAATAGTTTATAATTTGCAGGTGAATAAAATGGGATATTTTCAGAACATTATTAAACAAAGCAGTTCATTCCAATTTAAAAAAAATAGATATTATATTGAAGCAGCAGTGTTACATACAAACTACCAAATTTAATCCTTCCCTCTTACTTAATCCTACGTCAGACAAACAAATATAGAACTGCCCTCATTTACTATAATGGCTGTATCAAATATATCTCTGGAGGTAGTAATCCTTTGCATTACTAAACCCAGAACATGTTGCCAATTTTTGTCACTCTGATTTTGGGATGCAAACGCAACTCAAAACATAGGGAAACATATTAAGAGAAATTGCAAGTAAAATTGCAGATGATAGGGCACATTGGCTGTTGATTCCAAAAGCTATAACTGTATTAATATTTTGTTGACCTACCTGCTAGATGCAGATAACAAGGTGTGCATGTTGACCAGAGGACTGCAAAATGAAATTGCTCCTTTACTGGCTTTACAGGCCATCTATAAATGCCCCAATTTCTTCTTTGAGTTCATAAAGAGGCTTTAGTGAGTCAATTAACTTCCCCTTATGTGTTCCTTTTAGATTACAACTCTCACTACATCTTGATTTGCGACTTCAAAATGGCTTCAAAATATCATTCACAAATATCATATCACCATCTGACATTTTGTACCTAACTGTGTTTCCAGGGTATCATCTCTAATTTATTTTGGCCCAGATTTGAATAAATGCACAATTAAATTTTTTTTTTTTTTTTAAGGGGGCGGGGGGGGGGGGTTCTGTTAAAAACCCCTTCACTAATGTAACCACAGGAGGGATTCTAATCTGGATGTGGACGGTGCTCGATCGTTTAGAAGAATGCTTTTACATTTCCGTAGTCTGACAATGAGGTTTCAGTTCATTTGGTATTTGCATGACCCCACAGTTGTGACCTGCCACTTTTACAGCCCTGTATGTTCAGCTGTGGAGGCCACAAACCAAAGAGAAGTGTAGGCGAGGACGTGAAATTGAAACACAAACGTTCAGTTCAAACATCGTCAATATAACACTGTATCGGGTTTCAGCATTGATTTTTTGTTCACTTTCTGACATTTCAACAAGATAACAGCGGTTCGAATCAGTGGCTCCAGTTCCTGCATTTATCTGACAATGCATGTCCCTTAGAGATGACACAGCGAAGCTTCATTAGCTTGTCATGGATGGAGTTACCAATGAAAACATTGCCCTCCATAGTAAAATATATCAAATTGTCCTGATAAGGGATTGACACCTGACACATGGTGGCTCCACCCATTTGTGAATCAGGAAACACATAGGAAACTTTAGAGCAGGGAAAAAAAGTCTACCAAGAAAAGGCTTCCAACAGGTAGAGTCTACCGACAGAGAATGGGTGATGAGGCAGCCATATTGTTTAAGAGGCCTCGAGGTCAAGTCCGCTTCGATTTCACTTGTAGCTCCTCGAAAATAAAAGATTGTTTGACTTCTTTGAACCTCATTTGGTGAGATGAGATGTTGGACTGAAAACGGAAGCCTGACCTCAGTCGGTTTCTACATGCAGAGAACATTTCTGTACAGCAGCGATGATTATTGTCTGTTACATCTTGAAGCAGAAAAATCTAGAGGTCTTGAGAGCGGCTAATCTATCACAGGTCCCCCGCTATCAGAGGTTGCTGGTCTTGGTCGAGAGGCGCAGGGGGCAGGGGGGCCTGAAGGGCAGCCCGCAGGTGGGCCCAGAACAGCCTTTGCTTGTTGGGGTCCTGCGGCCACTCCAGGTAGGTGCGCAGAGCCATCATGGCCTTCAGCTGGTAGAACTTGGAGGGGATGAGGTACTGGGGCAGGGGCTCGCGGAGGACGAGGATGACGCTGTCGGAGCCGCGGGACAGTCGCTGGTGCTGGGCGAAGTAGAGCTCGTAGTGGCACCAGCCGCTGCGGACGAAGTGCGAGGAGAGCACGAAGACGCAGCGGTAGCTCCTCTCCACGCAGCGGACGATGTTCTCCACGATGGTCTTCCCCGGGACGAAGTTCCTCTCATGGTGGCAGATGCGTAGCGCCCCGCCCTCCTCCAGGCCCGGCAGGAGGTGGCCATTCACCCAGTCAGCGTCCTGCTGGCTGTACGACACGAAGGCATGGAAGTGGACGCCCTCCAGGTCCTCCCGGCGCCTCGTCCGACGTTTGGCACGCGTCCACTGCCAGGTCATTCGGAGGTACCAGGGCACGTCCAGCCTCTTGCACAGGACCAGGGTGGCCACGGCGACGGCAACGGCCGGGCAGAGGATGGCGGCCGCCAGAAATCCAGCGCTGCAGGATATGGCGGGCAGGCGGAAGTCCCTGAGCAGCTTGTCCCTCCAGGCCTCGGGATATTTGCAGCTGTAGGCCCGCGGCCAGTGGAGAAGTTTAATGGGGTGGCGCTGCTGCAGGGCCGCAAACTCCCTCAGGCCACAGGTGCACATGAACGGGTTCCCGCGAACGTCCATCTCCCTCAGCCTCGGGCAGCTGGCCACGAAGCGCATGGACGGGTTGTGGAGGGAGTTGTCTCTCAGAAGGAACACTGCCAGGTTTGTGAAACCACGGCAGCTAGGGACGTCCAGGAGCTGATTAGAGCTGAGGTCCAGGTATGTCAGCATGTCCAGATGGAAGAGTCTGTCTGGGAGGGCTTCGATTTGATTGTTATGCAGGTCCAGAGTCTCTATGTTGAGAGGGAGGCAGCTGAAGACAGATTTGCCAAGGCTGTTGGAGGACAGATTCAAGTGAACTATGCTGGAAGGCCAGTGGCAATTCCCAAGTGTATCCGAGTAAAACAGAGAGTTGAAGCTGACGTCCAGGTGCTGCAGTGAGGTCATGTATTGTAGCCGCATGCTCAGCTCCATTAGGTTCTGCACACGGTTCCCTTTTAAAATCAAAGTGTTAACGTTCTGTAGACTAACACATTCTTTCCCACCAACGGAAAAAATGCGGTCGGAAAAGGCATTGTCGGAGAAGTCCATGAATTTTATTGGGCTTGGCGCATTCGGACAGGTCATTTGTATCAATGACGTCTCTGCAAGGGTCAAACGCTCAACCCTCATATTGATGAAGAAATCATAAATGTTACCTTGGAAGATAATGAAATTAGTAATGATGGCCCCTTTGATGGTAAAAGACTGTAGGTGAGACTCTGGGTTTAACTTCTGTGGAGTGATTTGCCCTGTAATGGTTATCATATATATGCTGAGATGTTTGATGGTTGACTGGCGAACGATATTGAGCAGGTCAACAGCCACGGGCCAAGTCATCTCAATGTTAGTCAGGTAAAGATGTGAAGTTCTGATGCTCTTACTTTGTCTCAGAAATGTTGAAAGGTAGGTTTGGCTACCGTTGAGGCCCACTAGGTCCACTTTATCAAAAGCAGACAGAGCATCAGTGATCAGTGCTTCGTCTGTTGGACGGTTTGACAGAACGATGCCCAGTTTCTTCGACAAGATGTTTCGCAAGCTGTTGCTTTCATACGTGGTGAGGTTTTCCAACTGTAGGAACATGTTCTGGAGATGAATGTCAGCAATACTCCCAAAGTCTTTACTCTTTACCACTTCTGCACTGAGCCCCATGTTCTGCAGCTCTTTTAGGGAATTGAACATCTCTCCAAGAGTCATCGTGGAAAAGTTATTGAACGTCAAGTCCAGGAACTGCAGTTTGGGCGTGAAGAGCAGGTAATCCTGTTGCTGCAGGTTCTGAAGCTTGTTGTGCGAGAGGTCAAGGTACTCCAGGTATGATGTCGATCTGAACGTATCGGGATTTATCTCTTTGACGATGTTCCAAGACACATTAAGGAATCTCAGATTTGACATTGCTGAGAAATCATCATAGGTAAGGCGTTGTATTCTGTTGTGGGAGAGATCTAGAGCCTCAATGGAGGGAGATAATCCCTTGGGCACTGATGTCAAGTTTTGAGATGAGAGGTCCTGGATGGTTCTCTGCATGTCCAATGCAAATGTATTTTGAACTGTAATAACAGACATAATCCACAGAATCAACACCATGTTCTTCATAGCTGACCACACAGCTGTCTTCTCTGAGAACCTGAGATTTGCAGTGCTTTGTTGATGTCTAAATTGGGATAGTAAAAGAGAAAAAGAAGATATATTGAAAATCTTACCATTATAAATGAGCAGCATTTCCCTCTGTCATAAATGCATTTTTAAAGCTGAGCACATTTCAATCCTGTTCCTCCAGATCCTGTTTCTCACTAATGAATTTCAATGACAAATTCTCCAAGGTGAAGAAATATTCTGCTTTAAATTTCAAGCTCGAGTGGTTAACACAATCATAATTAAGGTTTTTTCATATTTCAAGTCATCAAGTGACATTACATCATCAACATTACATCATGTTGTAAATGAGAATTTGTTCTCAAAGGTCTAACAATCTCGTCAGAATTTTGTATGCAGTATATCTACATTATATGTGCACAACAAAAGCATTGCTAAGGTATTAGTGATTTCTAAAAGACCCTACTGAAAACTTATGTTTATTTCTATTGCAAATTTGTCTACGAGTAAACCTTAAAATCAATATAGCTTCAGTTTCATTGCCTTTGGTATCGAGAGTGTTGACATTTGCATTGTCTCCCTTCTAGTTCTACCACAGATCTTTTGCACCTCTACATCGTGAACCAATGCACTTGTTGTACGTCGCTCTGGATAAGAGCGTCTGCTAAATGCCTGTAATGTAATGTAATGTAATGTAATGAAAGCCTAGCTTTACTTCACTCTTTGTACAGGTTGCTGTTTTCTTCTGAAGCTTCATCAGGGTGAATGAAATGGTTAAATAGGAACTACCTCAGCAAGTGTTGTAGTATTATCTACAGTAACATATTTCTCAGTTGTGAAAACAATTTTTTTCTCTAATAAAATCCACATCTAAATATCTAGTTGGAAGTTGATACTATAGGGCTCTATCTTACACCCGGCGCATAGAGGCGCCAAGCGCAACGCAAGTGTGTTTGTTAGTTTCAAACCAACGCAGTTGTCATTTTCCCGTCCAGCGCCCACGTTGTTTAAATAGCAAATGTACTTGCGCCCATCGGAGCGACCATGGGTGTCTTGGTTTTAAAATGAGGTGTGGTCAGGCGCGTTGCTACAGTATCTTGGGGCAGCGGAAAGCGATTGCGCGATTGACCAACAAAAACCTGGTCTTAAGTGGATTTGGACACGCCCTAAATGCACTTGAGGCCTGGACTTAAATCGTTAAAATATAGCCCTTACAGTTAGAATCTTTGGATATTTAATGAATGAAAATTCCTTCAGTGGAATGAACATATATGATATAAACAGACACCAAGTAAATGACATTTCATAGCCAAACACACTTGAGATAAACATGCTCATAGAGCTGCATTCATTTTTTAATCCAATGTATACATTTTTATATTTAGACATTTTTAACATAGGGGTAGACGTTTCACAAACGCTTTTACAGACAACCTGTGCTGCAGAGTTCCACGTACCTGTCTGTCCACATGTTGTCTCCTCTTGGATCACATACCAGAATAAGACATGTCTTTGATACTGTCTCACCAGCTTCTCAGTGCTGATCGGCATCAAAACGAAATTTGTGGCAGGAAACGGTTTTATAAGGGGGCGAATCAACAGAGCAGCACTTCTGCTTGCTATGATTCACTGAGTTCTCAACTTACCCAAAATATGAAACCTTGCTTTAAAAAAACGTGCACTTCACAGTAAATGACTTGCTTGGAAGACAATGGCTACAGCAAAGAGTCTCAGCTTGGGGTAACTTGAGCAGAAAGTAACAATATCAGTTTAAATGAGAACAGGGATCGATTTATGAGCCTAAATAATCTAAATAAAAAGTGAATTAGATTTATTGACATGCAGGTTATTGACAAGGCTTAATCATTAATGATTTTTTAGCTTATTGTCATGGTTCTGTGTTTCTGTCTCTGTTTTTCCTTGTTGGGCCACCAGATGGCGGGACTTTTGTTTTGTGTCCTGCTCGTTCCCGTTAATTATATTATTGCTTTCAATTATTTTATTATTGTTTCTGATTGTGTCTCGTTGTTCCCACCCTGTTCTGGTTTGACTGTTAATTGTGCCCTCCTGTGTCTTGTTGGTTTTCAGTCTATTTAAGTTCTTAGTCCCATTGACTCGGGTGCTGGTTCCTTGCGTTTGTTTCCGACTTGTGTTTGTTCTAACCGGATGTTCCTGCCCGTGGTTTTGACCTGCTTGTGCTTCTGCCATTTGTTTTCTGTTCTTGTGAAGTTCTGTTTTTTTATATTCTTTTAGTTTTTGTTATATGCCCCTCGTGGTTCTTTGTTCTGTTTTTTTTTTTTGTTTTGTTAGTAAAGTCTTATTTGTATCGACATTTGAGTTTCGTGTTTGTTCCCACTCTGCGCCTGGGTCCTAGCCCCCGTATCGTGACACTTATGCTATCATCTAGATGTAAATAATGTGCAGGAAATCATGCTTTGGGGGTAAAAGTGACAACAGGAAACAAATCTAATATTTATCTCGGAGTTTATTAAACAATTTATTTATAATAACTCAATGCTCAAGAATATATAATGATAGACCTGTACATGATATATCTGGCTTCACAGTTTGACGACTACTCGTCATTACACAAGTTCCCATCGAACTACAAATCTACCCAGCCTCAAGATAGAGTTAAGTTAAAAATGTGCATCTTTACCGAACTGCGTAATATTCATGTTGATAAACACAGAAACAAAAATCATGCTTTAAAATACCTTTAATTACCCATTCAGTCAAAGAATTGGATAAAAAATATATTACATTGTGTTAAAATTTGCTCAGTTTAAAAAAAAAAAAAAAATGGTGAAACCGTAGGGACTTCACAGTTTATGCCTGTTCGGTCACAGTACAAAACTTCACTGAGCATACTTCTTAGCACCCGGGTAATCGCGGAAGTGTTTCGTGTTTATCTTGAGCAGCCCTATATCGACCATTGCATGTGGCATACAATACTGTATCTATGGAGCGCTTCACCTCCCCATAGCAATTTAGCATGAGGATCAAGAAGCTGACTATGTATGTAGAGCAGACCAGCATCAAATATGTTTTTGGATTCAAATACTTTACTGATCTTGTCCGGTGGATTGGAACCAATGAAATACTCTCAAGAAGTGTAAACCCCACCTTCTGGTCATGTTGACAGGCTCAATTACACCAAGATCAGTGCACAGAAAAGTACTTGAATCCAAAACAAATACGTATTTGACCCATGTCTGATGTAGAGATATGTAGCATAACCTGAATTGTGAACATTTGATCATGGTACACAGAAAAACATGACAATATGAGACTGAGTGTGAAGTAAGCATGTTGACAAAACATCTGCCCCTGTTTTGCTCTGAGAGGTTTCACCAATAAAGAGCAATATATACACCTCATTATGATATGTACAGTCTGAATAATATATATGAACAACTGTTCCTTATCAAATATGAATATATAAAAATAATAATGCCCAGGACACCAATCAGATCGCATTCTCACAGACAAAAGTTAATTACATTATACCGAGTCTCCTCCATGTTCTCGTGTTTAAAGAAATGTCAGTAAGTATTATAATAACTACAGCTGAAAGCACAGCAGTAATGTGGGGGGGGGGGGTGGGTTGGGCAAGCGCAGACATCGGGAAAAGGCCTGCGTGGGAGTAGCCTGGCCTTCATGACAATACATAGACCGCAGATGGCATTTTCATAAACTATATAAATGGTTTTCGCCACAAGGAGGCAGCTGTGAGCCAAACATTGGGAAATATATATATATATAAACAATGCTGCAAATTTTCAGATGATCAGAGTAGACTACGATTTACAGCTTTAGAACTTGACTAAATGATCATCACACCAGCCGCTCTGTTATATACTCAAACTTCATATTTGATTGTGTAAATACGAGACAAGAAGACAACACAAATTTCAGATGCGTCTCTTCTGTCTTCCAATCATTTTCAGTTTTAAACAATGCAGAGGGCCATATTGTATCCCCTAGCCCTCTAAGGTGATTAGAATGTTCTTAAGTGAACATTCTAATGCTGATGTAACAATCACTACTGGTAAATGAAAGCAACAGAGTTCCAGAACACAAGAATGGAATTTTGAAAAAATATATAATCTTCAAAGGGTTAATCAATGCAATTTTGCCTTTTGTAACTGTACTGCTTTCTTAAGAGGAATGACTGAAACAAACATGCTGTCAGCCCTCTACTGCACTCTTAAATGGGCAGTCTTGGACAGCTACGGTACGTCCCAGGCAAATTCAACGTGCCAAAATTTTGCAAAATACCCCCCAGCACCCACTGACACACCCAACACACTGAAGCATTTATAGAGAAGCAGGAGGAGGCCCGTTTGAAACAGGAAGTGCACTCTGTGGGGAAAGTGACAGTGACAAGTCTTTGAAGTGCCCTTATTTCCCAAATCATTGAACTACACGTACTGTATAAAGACAAAAAGGACCATTCCCAGACACATGCACCATTTCAGTAATTGCTAGTAATCCCCACTGCCCTGTAAAAAAATTCTTAGGGTTGTGATATTAACTTGGCCCATTTAAAAAACAAACCTATGGTTATGCTAGAAAATATTTTTTAAGAAAAGACACGACTGGTTGAACGGATGTCATTTGTGCTACCGTGCAGCTTGGCTCAAACTCTCATCTCTCTCTCTCTCTTTTTATCTTTGTCTTCTTCTGGTTTGTAAAATTCTGAAGGCTATGGCCTCTTCAATTTAACCACAGTTTCTGGATTCACGAAGCCCCACTTCTCCAACAGTCCTAGAAAACTTTTAAATGATGACATAAGATGCATAACTCCAGAGTTAAGCACGCTGCGGCAAGACTGCATTTTGTGAGTTCCCTGACGCTATCCCTGTTGCTATCCATTTCCTGTTAGTTATAAAATGCGTGGAAACAATAACCCATCAATACGGAGCACGGATATATGAAAAGAAATATGATATAAACAACATATAGCAATACGCATATTGTAGCAGCACAGAGCAACCCTACAGTATTCTGCTAACAAAACGGCAAGATTATGTGTGTATCAACAATATGCAATTCTTTTTAGAAAAAAAAGATTCACATTTAATTAGTCTCACTCAAGTTTTTTTTTCTTCTTTTCTTTAAAAAAATAAATACATAGCAGAGGACAAACTGCTCATTGGACAGCGGGTGAGAGTGATTTGGCTCAGACCAGCTGAGCAGGTAGGGATTTAGGAAGGTTTAAATGAGAGTTAGAGATAGGAGACTGGAGAGGATCATCAATATTCGATGTCTGTACAGGGCGCTTCTTGATAAGAACCCGGGAATGTCAGGCGGGAGCTCTCGGGGTGACGGACGAGCTCGTTACCGCCATCGATAGTCATTGTCGTACCCCGCCGTCTTTCCTGGGGGCGGCGCACGGTTTCCGACTCAGACCAGCAGGTGGCGCTTCTTGTGCAGGGCCAGGTGGTCGGAGCGGGAGAAGCTTCGGTCGCAGTCGCTGCACTGGAAGGGCTTGACTCCGGTGTGCTTGCGGTAGTGGCGGGTCAGTTCGTCCGAGCGGGCGAACTTCCACGTGCAGCCCTCCCACGTGCACTGGTAGGGCTTCTCGCCTACAGAGGGGGAGCCAATGGCCTATTTTAGCTTCTTCGGGACCCACACGCGTTCGTTAGGGATTATTGTCGGGGCGTCCGGGCCGGGATCTTACCTGTGTGCGTGCGTCGGTGGGCTTTGAGGTGGGAGCTCTTGGTGTACACTTTGTTGCAGCCACCAAAGTCGCAGTGGTGTATGCGTTTCCTCTTCGGGTCGGATTCTACGATGACCGAGGACTTTCTGAGGGTAACGATCACAGACGGGCTACTGCTCCTGGTGGGCGGGGGGGGGGGAAAGAGAAGGAAATCTGCATCAGCGCAGTCCGGGCAGGGAGCAAAACGGTTCCTCACAGGAGAAAAGGTCATTCAGAGTGATAAGCATTACATCCTCATTCAGCAACAGAACCACTGAAAGGTCATCACAGAAAACAAGTAGCATACTGTGTGGTAGTGAGGTAGACCGTTAAAGGGATCTATACCTGAGGAAGTGAAAAGTGAAAGCTTAAAGCAACTTGATTATACAGTATTTCCTAGCAGAACATTAGAGGACTCTCGTTGTTCTCAGCGTTCTCCCACTAGAGGGCAACACAAGACTTGCGATGACGTTGGCTTCTTTTTTCGAGCCACCAGAGAGCAAGAAGACAAACGCTCCTGTCGGGTGATAAAGTCTTCCAGCCCTTTGCAAGCGTTGAGCAAACCTGCATTGCGTTTTCTGCGCTCTTATCTTGTTTTGCACTTTGAGTTCTTTTTTTTGGAAGCAGCTGTAATCTGGGAAAATAAACCGCCACGCCCGCCGGAGCAGCACTGTAGTTAAACATTTCCTGTCCCTGCCTCTCTTTTCTCTCTCTCTCCGCCATACACACGCTCTCTCTAGGGTGTGGTCCTTTGGGGCACGGGTGGGGACATCAAATTAAAAATAAATTTTAAAAAAACAGTCACACCCTGAGGATGCCTCTACATCCATTATCATCTCAAATGATTCCGTGAGCCTTGTTTATGGCATGGGTATTTCCTTTTGGTAGCACACTATGCTGATACAGTTACACAACCTATACAGAGCCAAACCAAACATGCACACACACACACACACACACACACACGCACGCACACAAGTTCATATGACGTCTTATCTCATCTGAATTGCGACTGAATTGCATTACGCAATTTTATCAGCACACACAGTAAGTAAGCAGCACGTAATGCAAAGGTTTACATTCACTTATGTCTGCCATAATACAATATTAATTAAACGCCTTAAATTAAAGGTTACCTTAAAGGCAAAACATCCATCTTTTTTTTCAGGATAATAACATGAATCATTTCAGGTTCTGCGTGCAATTAATAAAGTCCGTCTTTCTGTCAGTTTTGTGGCAGGCGCTCAGGTGCAACTTGGCCCCTGAATCACCGAATCACGCACGTGTCAAAGATGAAAAGAGCGCTTCGCAATCTTTCGTTTTTATCTTTTATTTGTTTTGTCTTTTATCTCCGAGCCTGCGTTTTCGGCGCGAGGAGGGAGCATACGTGCGCACGTATCGCCGCCGAGCGACTAGCCCGCCGGAAAAAAAACGGAGGGGGGAAAAACGACAGCAGACAGCTCGCAGGGCAAAAAAGCGATGACAGGTCCACCCCACCCACTTCCACAAGGGGTAATTACCTCAGCGCTGACACAATGATGTTGAGACCCAATCCTGGCAACTTGGCGGATAAACAACCTCCCTCATTCAACAAGCGCTGCCAAGCTTCAAAAAGGACAACAAAACGGAGCCTTGTCATTACCGAGCTCCTCGGGAGATTCGTGTCGAAATCGAGTCACGCATGTCGCCTACAGGCTAACCGTGTGCATGTGTGTGTGTGTGTAGGTGTGTATGTGTGCGTGTGCGTTTGGGGAGGGGCGGGTGTGGTTCAGAACTCAGGCGAGAGTCAGGGGGTTTTGAGGTTGGGCCTGCGTTGACAGACATCGTATCGCTGCTACGCTCTTGAGTCCGGAATTCCTACACAAACCTTCAATTCCGTTCGAATTTTTCCGATTAGGATGGAAACGCAACACCTGTTCTTTGTTCTTCTCTGTGACCTATTTTTTATATAAGAAATATTTTGAAAGCCAGAAGAAAAAAAAAGTTTGAGGAAGCAGGAGACATTGGGAAGGTACAGACTGGGGTGATATGAACTATTTCCTATCGTATACCGATTTCACTGCAAGGGACAAGACAGGGAAACTATGTGACAACAGTTAGCAAAATAGGGTGTCTCATTCACAGTGTTGGTTTCTGGATGTGCTTACTGTATGCCTGGGTCTTATGTAAGGCTGTTATTTTTGATGACTAATACACAGAAAATCAAATGCTATTACGGACACACACACACACACACCCACACACAGACCACAGACCGTATGCATGAGCATGTCACGAGCACACTAAATAAGGTTAAAGTTTTAGTATGCAAATTTTCATCGTGGTGGCCACACACAACCAATGTGACTGGCACCCAAGAGGGTACTTCCTTAAATCTGTCCTGTGCGGTCACGCCAAAATGATTATAAACAATGTTTTGGCACAGGGCAGGGCAATTTGAAATGCAAATTTAACAACGCTGAATTTCTCCCACTGAATCTCATTCTCTGTTCTGTACAATTAACATAGCCACGTAGCCATATTTGACGGTGAACTGCACCTATAAGGCTATGTTTATAAGTGGTTGCTGTGCTGCAGCATGTTTAAGCTTTTACATATGTACCATTCCCCCCAGGCAATTCATCTCATGGGAATCTGAGACCGTTACCGGTGAGAATTCTAAACGAAGCGTTAACAAAGGGCTTCAACGAGGAAGGGCGCTTACTCGCTGCGTATGAAGGGCTGCAGGGGGCTGCCGATGGCGGAGGAGGACACCTCGTCGAAGCCGGGGTCCTGGGCGTGCTCGGAGTACGGCTCAGACTTGACGGGCGTCTGCATGTCGTAGGCCTCGTACAGCTCCGGCGACTTCATCTCTGACACTGGACAGAGGAACAGAGGCGCGGGCGACGTGAAAAGGAGGCTCCGGTCTGCCGCTTTAGATATGAGCTCACGTTGCTTTAAATGGGCTTACGCGTGCGTTTCTTAACCCTCGTAAGGGTGTTCTGCGCAATTTAAAGCCTTTCAGAATCACAGTAGTTTCACAGCATACCGTAGTCCCACTGGAAGTAGTATGGAAGTGGCACTTCAAATACAAATACCCCAACCCGATATTATAATATATATTAACATATTTGAATAATTAGGGGGCCTCCTGGTGGTCGCAGGGCCCTAAACAGCCACTTAGGTCACTTATTGTGTCTAGCAAGGTCTGGTGACCAGACTGGTAAAGTCAGTTCACATTGGCACATCTGTGCATACACACCGAAGGAGCATCTCATTTTGCTGCCCATAGAATCAGTGTCTTAGTGCAACATCATGACGGGCCCTTCAGTCATGCAAGCAAGCAAGTGCAGTTATAGAATAATGCAGAGGTCTCCTATAGTATTTCAGTAATATAGGCAGCTTTAGCTACTCAAGTCTCAGTGTCTACTGCATTTGCATACTTCTATAACCACTGATTAGACCGAGCAAACTGGGGTGTCCAATCAGCTCTCACCTTGTGTGTGTGAAGGCGGGTCCAGCATGTCATCCCTGGACATAGGCGAGAGCATGACGGGCTGCAGGGGCATGTGCGGGGGCATCAGGAAGGGCAGGGGCTGCACCATGACGCCAGAGAGCAGGGGGACCATGCCGGGGGCGGAGCCCTGCAGGAGGGGCGCCAGGAAGTGCAGGGCGAGGCCGGGGTTGGCGTGGCCGTGGGGGGAACCGCCGTGCTGCCAGCGCGCCCTGGAGTCCCGCCGGTGGAGGGCGCCGTAGGGCGAGCCCGGGCGGGGGCTGTGGGAGGAGTAAGGGGGCGAGCCTCGCTTGCTGACGGACAGGTCCAGGGGATCCAGCTGGGCGGAGTCGGGGGCGGGGCCGGGGCCGGGCTGCAGTTGGTGGAAATGGTCACCGTTCCCAGGGAGAGGAGAGAAGAGCATGCTGTAGGCCTTCGTCTGCCCGATATCTCTACCAACGATATCCTGAAGCAATGAATAGAGAGAGAGAGAGAGAGAGAGAAACAGAGGGAGAGAGAGAGAGGGCGGGAGAGTGAGAAAGAGAGAGAGAGATCTATTGGCAAACAGAACTCACATTTATAGATTTTCACATACTGCAACTGTTCTGAATTCTGAGGGCACTCGAATTAGTAATTTAAGCAGCCAGAAAACACGTAGTGGCAAACCGTGTTATCTGTGAAAATTTTCTAATCGGCAGTACCGCTGCCTGGACAGGAAAGAATGCAGTTATGATTTTGCGAATATCGAGCAGAGTGTGTATCTATTTTAAACCGCTCACGGTGTTTCCCTTAGGACGCACGTCCTCAAAACATGCACAAAACAGGCCAAATGGCACACGTAAGCTTTTCTGACTCAGCATTTACAACAAAACACGGTGGTTGGCGGAGGACAGCTGAACTTGTCGAAGGTCAACATTCCAGTGCCGGCGCGCGGAAGAAGGACCTCCGCTCGTGTCACGGCCTCGCCGCGTTAGCCTTAGCCTTCCGTGAGCAAACATTACAGGGTATTAGAACAACAGGAAGTCACGCAGGCTATAAACAGAAATATGAAAAAAAAAAATCTTCTCTCAGGGGTCATTAGACACATTTTCTGTGCTGATGCTTTTCGAATAGACGGAAAACAACAGCAGCCAGGATGTTACTAGGCCTCTCTCATGGAGGTGTTTGTTCTAAATTAAATCAAACTCAAACTTTTCCCATAGTGGGCCACTGACTTTATTTGAAAGTAGCCATTTTTGAACAAAATGAAAGGGCAAACATTTTAGTCAAACATTTGTTCAACTTATATACAGATATAAGTGATAAAGTCTTGTTTTGTAATCCAGTCATTTTAACTGCATGTACCGCATATGCCCCATTTATAAACACTTATGAAAATGTAACAAACGTTCATATTGTGTTCATATGTTTTTCATAAGCACGTAACATTGCAAAACATTGACACCGACTGATTCAATTATGTTATTCCAAGCGTTCTGAGCATGAACCTTCCAAAGGGGAATTCACTGGGACTTAAGTCTCAGTGTTTCCCACAGATCCCATACTGAGGTCTGAGAATACCCCGTGAAAACCACTGATTTCATGCCTTTCAATGAAAGCAAAATGAGCTGGAACGAATGGTTCTGGGGAAGAACGGTGTGTGAAAAGCAGGAACCTAAGGGCAGCGGTGAACCTTGGGGGCTAAATGTGAAAACCAAAAAAAACCCCATTCTGATAAGGATCAGACTCGCAGGCTACCTGTCAACAGCAAGACAGAACACGCTGCTTAAAGTGCTGTTGTGACATAAACGTCACTAGATACCGTTTTTAAACAAGGCAAACCGTTGTCAGAGGTCCCTGAGCATACTATAGGTAGATTCGCACTGACGGAAAACTTGCTGTTGGTTAGACATATATGGGGTTAGTACGCCGTCAAGGAAAAATAACATAAACCCACTGACCCTATTGTTTATGCTGAGAACAGAATGGAATGCTGTGTTCAGTGAAAGGATCAGGATGCCTCACCTGTAATTCTGTGTAAAAGCATGATTTTACACAGCCTCGACAAGAGTCTGCATGACTGCTAATTATCCCAGAGTATTTCACAATTCTCCTACTTCCCCCTTACAGAGTACTATATATATATATATATATATATATATATATATGCGGAAAGAGCTCAATCTTACAAACTCTCCAGTGCTCGTGGCCCAACCAATAGGGCCATACTGGAGTGGCCCCTGGAATGCAGTTCTGGTCGTGACATGAATGGTCACAGATGAGGTTTTGGGGGGGTGGAGTCAGACTCTCCTCTTTAACTCAGAGCTCGTGCGGGTCATCAAACAGGCCTGGTGACACTGCAGAGCAGTTATTCTGAATACAGTCACACGCACACAGTTCTATAAGCTCTGCAATCTGAGGGGACGTAACTGCAAACAAACCGAAGGAATCCGCTTACGTTCTGTACAATTAAAAAGCAGGGGCACCACCCAGGACTATGGGCCCCATGAAGACCTCATGATGGGCCCCACCACCCCAGGGCCCATGAAATCATCTGTAGGGGAGTCCATCTTTAAACCTCTCCCAGAGTTCACACAATGGGGGGTGCTGCCTTTTGGATGAACGTTACACCAAAGTTCTCGCTCACTGTGATTACTGAAGATACAGTGGCACTTAATGCAAAGAAGGAGGAGCACCATGGTGCTCTGGCTCTTTCAGACGGGCCACTTAAATTCATACCTGTGCAGTCTAGTGTGAAATATGCCTTCTAGGAAATGGAGCCCTCAACATGGAAAGTTTGAAAACACAATGTCAAACAGCACAATGCATGTTTTTGGAAACACGATACAGTGACACTCCTTACCCGGTCCTCTTTCTATATTGTTTTGATTTGTTTTGAATGTAAAGCACTTTGAGCTACATTGTATGCATGGAAGGTGCTATATGAATGAAGTTGATTATTATTATTATTATTATTATTATTATTATTATTGTTCCTTACATTCAGTTAGGAACTCTTTTTACACTTTTGCATTGACAGTATCATAACACTATCAATATAACAATTTCGGTTAAGACCTGTCAAGGTACACGGCGTTCTAGCGGAATCGACACGCAGCTTTCGGTTACAGCCATTCCACAAGTGCCATCCACCAACAGTTCCTCCTTCTGGGATCTGTACTTTTGTGAGATAGAACACCCCATTACACACCTTGGCACTCGACGTTAAGCGATGACACAGTAGCTTTGTGCAAATACAACCAAAACATCCTATCCCTAGAGGAGCATCATGATGCTTAAGAGGTGAGCCAGTTTCACCGGAGTTCTGACGTCAAGCAAACAGTTAGCAGCACTAAGAACAGTCTATATAGACGAAGAGTGCTAAAGAGGTGGAGCCGTTCAAGATTGCAAACTGCAAGGTAAAATTAAAATGAAACGGAAACATAATATAGCGATGAGGTTGGAAATGGTGGTTGTGGCAGTTTAAGCTCACTGATTCAATTAAAGAATCTTTTGTGTTGATAGGCTTATGAACAAAGACTGAAGAGTTGGGTCTTTTTCTTCTAAATATTTTTAGACCAGTATCCACTCGCAAAAAAAAAACAATGCCAAAAAAATGTGTGCCCGCTCAGACTATGACCACAGTAAACAAAAATAACTATCTGAATTTTAAGAGATGCCGCCCCAAGTCTTTTCGCGCACAGGTGTGAACACAGAGAGGAAGAGAGAGAGGAAGAGAGAGACAGAGCGAGAGAGAGAGAGAGAGAGAGGGGGGGAGAGTGAGAGAGAGGCAGGAGAGCAAGAGAGAGAAAGAGAGAAACAGAGGGAGAGAGAGGGGGGGGAGAGTGAGAGAGAGAGAGACAGAAACAGAGGGAGAGAGAGAAAGGGGCGAGAGTGAGAGAGAGAGAGGCAGGAGAGCGAGAGAGACAGAGAGAGCACACATTTACTGACATGTTCAATGAGAGGAGTGACTGGCCACTCTGCGAGATCCCCTGCCTGAAGGCATGTGGGGAGCTTCCTGCGAATGACTGACTGCTCGCGGTGCGCTGCTCTGGGCTTAGGCAAACAGAAGGCAGTCTAGCGCTGACCCATCCCTGTAATTACCTGGAAATTCCAAACGAGCCACCGGCGGGAGGTAACACGACCCCACGCGCGCGCGTGCGTGCGGCGCGGCCGCCGAGCGGAGCGGCAGAGGCGCGGGCTCGGCGCTCTCTCCGGGCCAGAGGGATTGTGAGATTGGATCCCGGCCCTACACCTGCCGTACCGGCGAGCAGTGCAGTGCAGTGCAGTGCAGTGCAGAGGGCATCGCCGCCGCTGGACAATCTGTTCTCGAGCCACGCTACGTACACTGTCACCGACTGCCAGCGGCAATTATAATGCAGTCCGTCTTGCCGACCGCGCGCGGGTTTCTTTTGTTAAATGGCTCAAGTCCCGTTGGCTGGTTGGCCAGCCGGAAAAAGTGCTGGCACAGCAGAGACTCCATTTTCAACAGGTGGCTGAATGTTAAAAATAAAACGACACGGAGGCACCGATTCACTTGTCACTACAGAGCGCTCCCTGCTGAAATACTACGGGCGGTGATCCCACCTCTAATCCGAATGTAATTTCAATACCTCAGCGTTTTCGACAAATCGTACGCTCACGCAATTACTGGCAATACAATTCTTTGCATTCCACCCCCTCTTTGTTCCCCATGGTGATGAGAAATGAGCTCAGCAAACTTTCTTTGTGCTTTCTAGTTAATCTACTTCCCTTTCCGTGAAGTAGGGATACACTCGATACAAAAAATGAATGTACAATTTTAGTAAAATAATTATTCCAGCATAAGAAAAATTCTAAACTGGGAATGACCACTTGACCTTGGCTTTCACGCATATGCTGTAAACGTAATCATGTTTTCACATGTTTGGTGTTTCAGAGCAAAAGAAAATTTTGTGATTAAATAGAAATGTATTTATATTTACTTCCAAGGTAATTTTAAATGACATTTCGATGTGTAAGTGATTTAGCAGATGAGTTCCATACAGAATATTACCCCTAGACACTGCTTTTACAATGAATTATTTATTTAAAAAAGGTCCCACACAAACTGTACCTGCTCTTTCAGCCTACAACACCTTATACAATACGCCCTTACCCCCTTTAACCCCCTCCCTTCAGGCCAGATGTGTGAACATGGCTGAGCTGAAGTCCACCGTCTTTTAACTCACAAAGGACAATGTCCATCTCATTTAATAATTAACCCAGAATATGGCGCTGTATAGATAACGCCATACAGCATTTCAAATTACACACACACACACACACACAAGCACGCAAACATACACACACACCCGAAATAAAGATAAGGGACTGTTTCCGGGATGAAAAAGAGAAGCTTGCCCATCGAGAGACTTTAACACCATCGGTGTGAGAGGTGCCTTTCTTCAGAGGCGACAAGAAAGGTGTCCATAAAACGAAAGCACTAAAAGTAAGCAATCACCACCGGTCTGTTTACACACCGTGTGTCTATGGCCGTAGTGTGCTTAGTGGGGAACTAAAAGACCACTTCTATAACACCTAGACTAATGTCTCGCTGACAATAAACTGTAAACCCATAGGGGAACATTTGGGAACAGTCATCAGCTCTCAAAATAAGTAAGAAATCAAACATAAAGCTACGTCAGCACAAATGACAGAGTATAGCCAATGAAGCAATTAACTGGCAAATGGCTTCGCAAAGTATGAGTTGGGGAAGGGCTTGGCACATGTCCCACAATGGACCTTCTATACAGATGTGGTTTAATAATACCGTAGTAGCAAGTTCTAACTTACAGAACAGAGCATGTATAGAAAATGTTAATATCTCTGATCCTACATTTGAACACACGTTAGCATCCATTGTTTTTTCCTTCTCGCAAGGGTGGGCTGTGAGCTTGGAATGTCTGGGGTCCTGGGCCTGGAGCTGTCGTAGTAGTGCTGGGTGGAGACGCGGAGGGTCTGAACAGTCAAAGCCACACGCCCTTCCCCTGGGCTGCGGGAGAGACAGAATGGCGACCGGACAAGGGGAGCTATTGAGTCGCGCCCGGGAGAGGGATACCGCCCAAATCATGGGTCAGTTTACGAGCAGGACCTGAGAGACCCGCCCAGGCTGAAGGGGAAACGATCACCTGCCATTCTACTGTCCTCCGTTTGAGCGCTCCACCTCAAATTGAGAAGAAAAGAAGAACTATTCAATGTGTCTTGTCTGACTTTAACTATAAACAGGAGACACTCTAGCGCACAGTACTATCAAGTATATTGTCTTCTCTTACATCTTTCTGGACAGTTGAAGAATAATTTTGAGGAGTGGTTCTTATGTTTTCATATTAACAATATATGAGACGAGTCTTCTGGAAGTACCAGTTTTTTCAGTAAGGCTTAATGATGATTGATAGACTTTTTGCAATTGTTCCACAAGATAAATATACAGTAGGAATAATGAGTCACTTTGCATTAAAACATTGACATGTTAGGGCATTTATTTCAATCAAACGTATTCAGGAGCTTCGACGGAGGCGTTCCAACGACAGGCGCAGCTGGCGACTTGCTTTAATTCCCAGCGCATCGTGCTCCACAACTGAAATCGCGTCTGCCGCAGATAAGGCTTCATTTGCCACCGACGTCTGCGCGCTCTGACCGCTCCCGTTAGGCAATCGAATCGCTGACGGTGCACCCACTCACAGTCACGCACCGCCGCGTTTACAGTTACTGAGGTCATCGCGATTTACGAAGAACGTCGCGCGAGAACGTGTTTCTGTGGAACGACGCTGTCTGAGATGCGTGAACGCTGGCGGGCACCGCGGGGTTTTAAGACTCCAGCCACGGTTTCAGCAGCAAGATATAGGCTGTTGAGGCCAGATCAATGAAATCTGACCATGGCTTCAAATCTGCTCGTTTCTATGCGCTGTAGCTCTACTCTACGGGTCACACCCCAGCCCCCCCCCCAAGGTCCTGTGGTCAGTGTGTGCTTTGGCTGAAAGTTGAGCAAACGTATTACAAACGACGGAGTTGACACGAAGCTCCGTTGTGCAACGACGTGACGGAAAGCAGGAGGGAATCGCCCGGCGCGTTTCGCCATTCCCTCACACACTCATTCCCGGACGTGCCAAACTCGCCGAGAGCGGCGGCCCGATTCGGCCGCCGCGGCAAACAAACCCGCGATTACACTGATCCCCTTTGTGCTTCGCGGGGACCGCGGGGCCCTGGCATCGGAGTCAGAGCCAAGATCAGTCACACTGGCCACAGTGAAATTCACAAAAGAAACAACACGTCCCGCGCTGAAAATAATTCGGGAGTCCCAGTACTAAAAAGCAACACGAGCGACAGCATTCCACAAATACTACAAAAAGACTCTCGCCACGGCTAAAGAGGCCCTTGACGAATTTTAGAACGGGTGCAATTTTCACACAAATAAACCTAACCGGCAGAAGGAAGTTCCAGGCTTATGTTTGTTGTGGAATTACATGCGGCAGATTCTCTTCTGATTACACAACCCCGGCGCTGGAGACGTGAGTGGGGTATAATGGGAAATCGGAGCACCACCCTCGCCCAAGACAAGAATTCCTTCCTCCACACAAAATGGACAAAGGGTGTCTGTTCTCAAATGAGGAATTGTTCAAGGGCCCCAGCTTTCCCTCACCAAAAAAAAAAAAAAAAATCACACTGTCTATCACATGCCAAAAAACCACCTTCATGAAATAAATTCAGCCTGTTTGTTTAAGGTTGACAATGAAGAGCTTTACAAGGCACTGTTAAAACGCAATCCCAAGACTTTCATAATGAGTTTATAATGAGCCACAGAGGCTGTGTGCAGCAAAGAAGATTTTATTTTTAAAGGATAATGATATGTTCGCGGGCTAACTGCCAAGCTAAAAAGTGAATTGATTCCAAGTGTTCCAAGTGCTTAGCAAACAAATGAGAAATAACTAATGTATTACAATGATTATTAATAAATGAATTATTGCAGCTATAATGTATATAAAGTATAACTGAAAAGTGTATGTGTTGGTCTCACAGTAATATGGGTTGATATTCTTCCTTTGTAAAATAATATGTGTACATTCCACAAAATAAAATGGTAGCCAATAAATAGTTCTGGTATGGCACAGGAAGAGGAATCATAATTGACAAGGAGCTGGTATCAGCTTTCATGAAATAGCTAATCATGTGAAAACGGGAGAAATAAATAATATCTGTGACACACCTACTCTATAAATCGCACAAAAAATGTATTTTTTTTAAATGTATGCACGTTATTTTGTTTTGTTTTTGTTTTTTTTAATGAATAACAAAAAGTACGCAATTAAGCAGCAGTCACCATCGAAACACCGCTTCAGAAGAAAAGTCTTTGGTATTTTTAATATTTTGGAGGGGAATAACAGACCATACACATACATAGTTATATAATAAATGATTACTTATATAATACATCATAAATAGCATAAATACAAACACAAATAAATAAATAAATAAATAAATGACTTATATATGACATAAATAATAGCAATGATGTTCAAAGTACTCCAGAGCAGAGCAGAGGGCCTCACTGAATGGACTGGAGGAACTGGGGGAGGTGAGGTCGCTGTGTGCACAGGCAGTTTCCTGCCAGGCCTCCCTCCTTTCCGTCTCACGGAACTTCAACGAACCCCAGAGAGAGAGAGAGAGAGAGAGGCAGACAGAGAGAGAGAGAGAGAGAGAGACCCTCCTTTCAGCCTCCCAGACAATGGGTTCACCCCTCCCCCCACTCCCTTCCATGGCTCTTATCGGAACTGGCTGCTCGTTAAGTTCCTCTCACTGTGACTGGCCCCACCCTGCTCTGCCCTGCCCTGTTATGCTCCGCCCAAATGACAGACCAACCCAGTGGGAGCACAGGAGAAGCCCCACCCCTGGAGCACTAACAACTATGTTGTAATTCTACTGTAGCCGACAAAGAAAACACTTTAATCTGGGGCACTGTTAAGATTTTTATTTTAATTTCATGAGTCGTAAATGGTCTGTTCTGTAACATGTTTCATTGTCTAATTAAACTGATATGGTATGAAGAGCGAGAGAGAAAAATTAAACAAAAGAGGTTAATATTTACACTCGTAATGTTCAGGTAGATGTCTTTAGAAAAAGTCCATGGACTTACATGTGTATGAATGTCCATATATGACACTGTATGTTTATCTAAGGGTCAGCAAGTAAGAGTTAGGTAGATAGAGAGATAGAGAGAGAGAGAGAGAGAGGAAAAAAGAGAGAGAAATAGATAAAGAGAATATTTTCGTGTGTGCCTTAGTGAATTTTTTTTTCTTTGTCCTCTGATGTTGATACCACGCCTGATGTTTATGTGTGTGGTGTGGTGTGATGTGTGTGTGTGAGTGTGTGCGTGTGTGTGCGCGCGCGTGTGTGTGTGAGTGTGGTGGTACTGGTGGTGGCGCTGTAGTGGCGCTGTGTGTGAACAAAGTATCAAGTAATGAAGTAAGTGGCTAAGTCTTAAGCCCTAGCTACACCCCCCCCCCCCCCCTTTCCTAAACCCCACATCCCACACCCCTCCATGCTTCAAACAGGAAGTGAACTTGCTCGTGCCAAGCGGAATGTCTGACGCAAGCTTCAGCCTTGAAACAAAAGCTCAGGAAACAGAACCGCTGGAGCCAGGTGACACGGGGGTGGGAGGGGACAGAAAGAGGGAAAAGTTGGGGGGGGGGAGGGGGGGGTTGTATGTCGGGAAGAGAAAGAGGAATTTGACTAGTCCCGAATGGTATCTGTTTTACAGCGCTTCAGAAAGGAAGGGTTGCCTCAAATGTATACCCAAGAACAAACAGTAAGGAAGGCAGATAGCATTCTGAGCTTAAAAATAGAAGTACTGACCTGCCCAACTGTCACCTCACTAAATTACATACAAAGAGCCTGCAAATTTCAGCCTTGCCTTTATCTACATTCAGACTGTCACTTCGGGGTGTGATTACAACCACAGTTCTGAAGTGCCCGTTATCTTCCCCGAGTGGGAAGGGGGTACCTTCCTGCTCGGGCCCAAAGCTCAGTCCCTGGAAGGAAACTGAAGATGTGGGATTTGGAAACATTGCCACAGCACACACAGCAACAATTTACCACAGAAATGTGGAATTGCTTCAATGTGGAAGTCAGTTGTTGGCCTAGCACATCTATTAAACCACATAGCACAAAGGGGAGTCACAACATGAACGTATCACCGCAGAAACCAAAGTAGTGCAGTTACTGCATAACATTACTGTGTCATCGCATGGAAAAATAATTCAACTATGTCATGGATGAACATATTAAAAAATAATATGCACATATTATCAAATATAATAGTATATAATGGCCATAACTTCCACTCAGTTTAGCGCCTTTTGCTCAGATTCATTTGTAAAAAATATTTAAAGATGTTGCCTTAAAACCATGGTGACCATATAAGTTTCTATTCCATATTACTTCTCATACAAGATTATCTTACTTGTTTTGTTTACATTTCTTGATATTGCATTTGCATTTCATTGCTTTTAGTGAATAATAATAATAATAATAATAATAATAATAATAATAATAATAAAGAAAAAGAAGACGAATTCATTGTACGGTTGGTATATACGTCCTGCTGTACATGTGTAATGCTAGAGGTACATCTATTTCGGCTTCTCGTAAATTTAAGGGCACATGTGTACAGTTTCTATCAACTGAATCTGGAACCTGCACCACGGTGTACACAATTGTGAAACATTAATTACATTAGCCAGTTTCAGTGCTCTCAGCAAATATCGGTATTCGCCTACGCACTCGAAGAATAGTATCGCTGTATCGTACAACCGGTAAGTCTCAGCACTGAATTCACCTGGACAGCGTGCCATCGTTTCTTTGATATCGCATTGTTTCAAAATCAATTCCTTAACTTTGTAAATATTTATTTAATTAAACGCCAAATTATTTACACTGATATATAACGCGTGTTTCTATGCGAACACAGGCCTAGAAAAAATAACAAGACTCTCAAACCATAGCAACCATTCACACCTGTGTACTCCAGTACCTGGCTCGGTCGCATTACCTGCTGCATGAAGTATAGTTTATAAACCTTGGACAATCGTACAGAGAAAACAAAAAAAGTTTCCCCATGAACAAAAACGCAATTTAAAAATGTATAGGATGTGAAAAACAACTCGCTAAAGCAAATATCTCTATATCTGTGAGCGCGCTGGTCGCTTTAAACAGTAACCAATAAATACGATTAGCCTACAGGACAACCTCAGATACATTCACAATAATTTAAGTTAAAAAAACATTGCTACTTACTTCACCTATGTTGCTGTGCGTTTATACTGTACTCCAATGTTAGTGGCAATGTGTATTCTCTGTCCTTATAAACTTCAGAATAACACTATAAACGTCGTTACAGCCGCAGAACGGAACTCATAAAACATGGAAAACGCAAACTGCTGCTTCACTAGGGTAATGAATTACGCTCACTTTCTTAAAAACTCCAGAGTGGATCGTGTGCAGGTCACATGACAGTTTCATGGGTTGTGCTCTTGGGTGGGGCGGGGCGACACCCATGGGAGGTGAGATTCGGGTCGCTGTCCATGCCAGAAGCGAGGAATGGAGATTGCGGTGATGCCGGAGCGCTGCATCTGTTTGCCGTCACAGCAACAGGAAGCGGGCGGGATCCGTCCCGTGCGTATGCGCGCCGTAAAATGAGCCAGGGACTGAAGGAGCTGGAGTGCAGTTTCAAAGTTGTCCGGCAGTTTCAACAATTGATTTCATCGGCCAGAAGTTCCAAGACTGCGCAAGAAAAAAAGATTGACATTTTCTTAACTGTAAAAAATGAAATTACAGAAAATGCAATATTATTTCACAGATTATGTTCTGTATGATTAGCAAATGTTTGTGAATTTACAGCAATTAACTTTAATTTCTAATATTTTCCATTAAATAACCGTTATTAACCATAATCTAAGTTTACTATATTTTATGTTTTTTTTAATGTTAATGCATCCTGTTTGAGCAGACCCAATTGTAATTTTCATCTTATCAAGTCCGTCATGTAAAATGAAAGTTTTTCAAAAGAAACCTGCCTACACAAATAGTCCTGTTTGCTTGAAGGCTGTCAGAATTACAATAGTGGCCTGGACATTGAATGTGGTTCCATGTCTCCTCTGTATGCCTGAATGGACCACAGCATGGTGTTGCACAAGTAAAATTATTTAAAGTGAAGATGTAATACAAAAGATTTAAAGCTATAGTGTCATTTAGATTACCAGTATAGGCCCTGATGTTCTGGCAGCATACTGACTAATCAAAAGCTGTAGCTGCAGAAGTATATGGAGCAGAAATCTTAACCTGGCAAGCCATGTGCAACGCTCCCTTTGTTTCTCTCCGTGGAGTCATCAAGTCTGGGAAAGCCGCCTTTCAAACTGTTTGAACTATGGGCGTCGCCAATGGGTGTTGAAAAAATTGACTTTGCCTCACATTGTCACTGTTATGGTAATATTTGCCTGTTTAGCGATAGTCCACACAGACTTGATGGAAGGGTTGGGCTCAATTCTAAGCTGAATTGAGAACTCCGAATAAATCCACATTCAATTCTTGAATTTGAAATTGAATTGAAAATGGTGACAGGGCATCAAATTTTATTTTGAATGTAAACTAATTGAATTTAATTCCATGGAATTCCGAAGTGTAATTGTTTTAATGTATCACTTTAAACAGTGTTCAATTTAATGTATATGACATATTGTTACAAGGACTATGTTTAAAACATGATTGAAGCATTTGATTTTTAAACACTCAGTATTAAACTATGTTTGAAGCACAATAGTATTTTATTTTTAAAGATACGTTTTTATGTAGTTTATGATAATGCATTTCTATTTCGTTAAATAACTGAAAACAGCATTTCCCAGAGGTCATTTAGAAGATGACTAAGGAAGTACAAACTCAGGCCTTCTCTATCCTTTTCTTGTTAATCCATTAGGTCTCCATGATTCAAGGCCTGAAAAAAAAATCTAAAACGTGAAAACATGAAGTGAGGGCCAATGAGTTCTTGATTTTGGCACATTACATTAGCCATAGGCACTTGTGGTTTTTGAAAGACTTTGTAATGTCTGTTGAACACATTTTACCTTTGTCTGTGGATGCATTTCTGCCAGCATTTGTACTTCATTTTACTTGTTATCATTTAGACGAGCAACAAGGATGGCAAGGCTGCTTTCTGATATTGCTACAAAGCACCGTGTCCTGTTGGTCGACAAGACTGAGCTGCAGTAAGATGTCTGGACTGAGACTCGGTGAGTGAGAACTATTGGACAGCATTCAAGAGCCTGCACGGTCATCAGCTCCCACACGGAATGTCCTGGATCAAATGAACTGCTGGCTCTCCCAGGTCTTACTCATTTCATTCTCTCCCACAAGAATCACTGCTCCCCAGTCAGCGCTGCTATTGGCACGGCACGGGGTCTATGTGGGCTTCTGCATTTTTATACAGTGAGATGATCCCTTGGCAGGCCTGCGTATAAAGCACTGCGCGACTGTTCCCTTTTTCTTCTTCTTTGTCTCCGTATCGTATCGCTTCCTCTTAGGTATTCTTATGCTGGAAGTTGAATAATGGAACATAACCTTTCTGAGCAGTTATGACACACCATGGGGACATCATCAGAAAGTACAATTTACCGTTCTGTCATTGAGCAGACGCTTGCAGCCAAAGCAACATACAGAAGTGCATTTCATGTATAAGTAAACACCATACAGTAAGTTAGAGCTAGAGAGAGGTACAGATACAACCATGGAAGTGTTGCTGTCAAGGTGATTGCCTCAAGAACTGCAAGATAATAGGAGAGAAGCGTTAGAATTTTATTTTGTTATTTATTTATTGATTTATTGATTGATTGAGAAACATGAAGCTGTAGTTTGAAACGGTGATTGAAGGAGGTGGTTCCACCGACAGGGGGGTGAGAGCAGAGAAGAGCTGGGTCTGTGAGGAGGAGCTGCCGGGAGATCGAGGGGGCTGAGACAGCCTGCTGGCAGCACGTTGAATGGAGAGGAGTGGCTGAACTCTATGGTGTACTCGTTGTCTGAAGATAGGAAGGGGCAGTATCATTTGCAGCTGGATATGCCATGGGATGGGAGATTTGAATTGAATGCAGGCAGCCACCAGAAGCACATGAAGTGTATGTGACTTTTGGTAGGTTTTGTTAAATATTGCTTTATTTGTTAATTAAAAAAAAAACATTTCAATGTACCAAGGTTCGGCTAACATGGCGGAACACTTGTAATCTATTTATTAGAATTTGGCTTGGGGCATGAAAAGACAAACATAAATGAAACAAAACATAGAACTTCACGCCCCCCCCCCCCCTCCCACCACCAACTCCAGGGTCTATCATCACTCCAGAATGAATTGGTAACTTTTTTCTTAAATAAAATAAAATTAAATAAAAGAATTCTCATTCATTCCACCCTTAACTTCCTTACAGTCTGAATATTTTTTTTTTGTATTGATTTACAACTTTCTCTCTCTCCCCTGAAGGAGTTTCTTAAAGTGTCAAGGAATGATTTATTTAAAAAAGGAGGTACTCTGGAACTAGTATTGCCTGCAGTGGGAGAACGGCACTGTAAGTGTAAGATTCAGTAGGCGTCTACAGTAGAGTCAAGCACAGCAGGCACATACAGTTCCGGCCAACTATGAATAAAATGGGCTGTAATTACTACATGGGTCACCCGATATGGATGGAAACACCCTCACATTAAAGTCTCCACCTTCAACCTCGTATTCATTGTTTCATTTCAACTCCGATGTGCTGGAGTACAGAGCCAAAACAACAGAAAATGTGTCACTGTCCAAATACTTCCAGATTGCACTGTATGTTTGAGATGATGTGTTTGTGTTGTAGACTGTGGCACCTGTAGTGGTATAGATGTATGTTCCGAGATGTGGTATCTCTGTGTATTTAATTTCTTGGACACAAAACTTGATAACTCTGAAAACATATTTTTATTATGAAAAACACCAAGGTTCCACAGCCTCCATACCTTTGTCTGATACCATGAACAAGCAGAAATTCTTAGTAGTATTTGTTCATACATTTTAGGTTCCTTAAATGTAAGGTGTAGAGCAGTTTACAGAAGTGTGCCCCTTATCGGATCCCCCAAAGGAAAACAGATGGTTTACTGTGCTGACAGGGAGTCCGCAGGGTGTGATAAAGAGACAGTATTCAGTTGCAAAACACCCTACAGGATAAGCATTATGTAAACCTCAGGTTCTCCATAATACAGTGTAATCATGTTTGGTATTGTTGGAAAGCCGATGTCATGGGGAGAAAGTTGGTATCTCAGCTACAAAGGTTAACCCGGTGTGATAGGCTTAAAGAGGTAGCGTAAGCAGGATCATTGGCGTACTGTTTTGTTTTGATTGTGACTTGGGGATTCAGGGTTGGTTCAGGGAGACTCATCAATATAGTCATTTGCATACAGCCATTGCACTACGCACACCTTTACACCATTGTGTATTGCCATTATTGAACACAATACAATACTGTACAATAAACTGCATTCACTTTTACCTGGCATTCCTTTTTGACCGTTATGGCTGCACACCTAGCAGTTTCAGGGTCCTTACATAAATATATACACTATACACTAGTGCCACAGCAACATACACAATTGTATCTATGCAGGCTACACACACAAGAGGCACGTCCGCATCTACCAAAATAGACGGCGATCCGTAAAGAGACACTCTACTGGCGGGTCATCTCTTTCTGAGTAAAACATTTAGCACAGCGGAAAGGTTAAAACATTATTTTTGGGGTCAGATAACCGAGATATCATTGAATGAACCCCGTTCCAGCGGCAGCAGGTAAGACTACACACAATCCTATGCCGTTCAGATACTTTTGCTGGTTGGCGTAAACGTACTTCCTCGCGTACACCTAATGTTTGCGTTGTCTACGTACTCTATTTAGAAGAATACACTATAAAATGCATTTTATCTAATGTTTGTTTTTGGTATGGGTAGCAGAGGAAAGAGAGTTCCCCAGAGAGAGAGAGAGAGAGGTGGCTCAAGCATGTGACGGCCCTGTGGCAGCATATTGTCACTTGCTAGGAGGCACAATGAGATGCATTCCAGATGCAGGTTTCGCCCCGATTGTGTAATGGGCCACACCCGTAAGACTAGCTCCCGACTCAAACATGTTTCAGCTGCAGCGTTAGGAACAGGAGTTTCTGTGTTGCCATATATCAAGAATCAATAAATCACAGAAGTACTTTCAGGCATAATCATGTTCGCCATAAAGCAGCCAATGGTAATGTTTAAAACAAGCAAAATATGAGTCATTGTTTTTATTATACAATTTTTTTAATTCAAAATTTTGTCACAAACTTTTCAAGACCTTCAGCAACTTTGCACATTGACAGAAATGGTTTGCGCTTTTGTAGAGCTGAGATATGAGCTCACAAACACAGTATAATTTTACTGAATCGCAGAACTGGACATTTTACCAGCTCAAACCTCCTTTTGATTCTATGAGACCAGATTAGATTACATTTTGATGAAATGAGTTGATTGTAAGATACTGATCAAGTTCAAGAGAAGGTGTGGTTGTGGTAAGTAACTGATACTTTCTTCTTATGAAAAATTCCTTAAAGCAGGTTATTCCTATACCTAGGAAAGGACAGTGAAAAGGAAAATCCATGCGAAAGATGGCCTTCTCCTTCCCCACAGGTCACCTAAGTAGATTACTAAATGTCAGGACCATCAGGATAATCCGTGAAAACTGTAATCCATCCCTAGTACCATGAACACGGCTGGCTAGCTGTCTTATTTTATCACTCTGCTCCACCTGCTCACCCAAACATCCTTAGATTAATCTTTTACTTAGCCCTTTCTGCTCTCACTAGGTTCCCTTTGGATACAAGACGTGGAAACAAGAACAAAATGATTTAATATTTTTCCAAAACCCCAAAAACATTTTTAAGACGTTATTTGGTTAACTGATTACTGTTACATTGCCTCCACTCGAGTTGAAATCTCTTTTTTTATTGTAATCCACATAAACCTAAAAGAAGACTGTATGGTTTTTACAAATAAAAATGCACAGGCTGAACGCATTTGGACTTAAATAATTTGAAACACAATCATCTAGCGATTCGTTCCTAGTCATGTTGCTGTTGTTGGAAGTAGTTGTACTGATCCAGTGCGGAACCAGGTGTAACTGTACCTGTCTGGACCCACAGTGAGTTTCCTGTGTCCGAGTTCCACGAAGCAACAATAACAGATGATAATTTCATTGCAAGGTCAGCCGCAGAGATCTTAAAGAATGACTTAACCACTTTAGTTAAAGTTTAATGTAAACAAAAGATAATTAGCAGACAAAAAGTAAACACTGTCTTTGTAAATAACCGATATCTACTGGTCTCCCTAGCTGAGAACAGCTTATCCAGTGGTGACCCGAGGGACCGTGGCTCAATGTAAACCCACCCTTCCCATGACAGGATGAAGACCATTGTTTTTAGCAGTTGTGGAATTCTGGTCAAAGTTGGATAGTGACAGAGTCAAAGGTTTTAACCTGCTATGTCCAGATAGCAGGGCCTGGCCTTAGCTTATGTATTTTAACTTTAACCTTCCTCCAGTGTTCGGGTCAAATCTGACCGATTTACAACTTTCCTAAATCATAAATACTGTGTTTTTCATCTGATTGCCTCAAGACCTTATGTTTCCTCCACACTAGGCATTTGAACATGTAAAATTGCCGATCACCACTTTCACTGAATTTTGACTGGTTTAGTCAACTTTGTCACGCCTGTGGTGTTCCGGGTCTAAAATGACTGCCATAAGAAATGAATGGGTAAGACTATATTATGTTCATCCAGCAGATGGAAAACATCCCCATACACACACCCACTCACCCACACATCAACAACCACAACGCCCTCACCCCCCACCCATCCGCCCCCAACCCTTTCATCCATCCCCCCTCCACCTTCCTGCACACACACACAGGGGTTGGTTCTCAATGCGCTTATGTGCCCATCTCCCCACGTGAACCACACCTTCCAGACTATCTCATTCTCGTGCTTATGTGCCCATCCCCGCCACGTGAACCACATGGACCGAACATTTTAATTGTTCAATTAATACGCTTCCTTTTCCAAAATACAGCGCGGACATATTTCCCCATTAAACAAGGTGAAATTGTTTACGTGCAGTCATTTTGATTCATCATATGAAAGCAGAAGAGAAGACGGTTGGAGGGGTCTCCGTACGGCCAAGATTTTGAGATCCACCAAATTGGAAATTTGTCAAGGCAAGCAGCATCATGAAATTTAAAACATTGTACAGCAATATCAGGATAATCCACCCCTTCTCTACCCAAGAGGCTGTACTGTGCAGCTTCTCTACCAGGTCCTCGTAATCTGTCATCTAGACTATTTTACCTTTGTAGCACCTTGCAGGCTGGCAACCAGTCCAGAATGCAGCTATCTACAGTACCTGGTCTTCAACCTGCCTAAATTCAAACATGCTATTTCACTGTTTAAACACCCTTCACTGGCTTCTGGTGGCTGACCACATTCAGCACTGTTCATTTAAACCATTCACACAGACATACCATGCTGTAAATGGTACTGCCCCTTTCTATCTTTAGACAATAATCACACCATACACTCCAACCAGACCTCTCAGTTCAGTATCCTCCTGCCAGATAGCTGTCTCATCCTTAGACTACAAGCTTTTCTCTGTTTGTGGAACTTCCCAAAACAGTCGGTAAGGCCGAATCACTGGCTGTGTACCGCAAAAACGTCTCAAAACTCACCATTTCAAATGACACCTGAATGTTTCTATTTAATTCAATGTTTTGATCTAAAAAAGTATCACCTTGCCAGCTGGCTGTCCAACATATTTTTGCACCTGGCAGCTGCTGTTTTGGTCATTTGGCAAACATAGTCTAAATGTCTGCCAAATGACCAAACTGTAAATTGCAATAAACAAATGTTCTCTAATGTGTTGTTTGACACATTGGCAGATGTATGTATTCTTTAATAGTGCTAAAAGCTGGGTAGTAGAGAGTTGTTTGTGAATGAGTGAACAACTATTTTTGGTGAATGCACAGTCTTCTCCCTGAAAATCTGTTCATTTGTCTACCTATTTTACATGTTGTAGACACGCTTATTTATGTGTTGCCCAATGCCTGTCCCTCCTCTATTCCTCCAGTGTCCTAAATGATGTTGATGGCATACACAAAAACTATTTCAAACTCAATTTGAATATTTTATGTAAGGTTGTATTGTCTGTTTGAGCTAATTACTGTCACTGAGTCAAACAAATTATTCCAAAAGTCTTTCAATCATAATTTCACTTGTAGGTAGTTCCATGCTGCATGACTCCAATTGAATGAACATAATGAATGAACATTGAGTGTCAGGCTCAGTGTAGCTAGTAGAGCAGCAACCACAGGTTGGAGCAGCAGCATGGTGTGGTTCAGAGCAGCAACAACATGCTGTGCTGCTGCTTCAGCCTGTGGTTGCTGCTCTGAACAACAGGAAGGAGGAGCAGCACAGGCTCAGTTCAGAGTAGCATAGTCACCATCCAACTTTTCTTTCTAATCTTGTCCTACCATCTGCATTCTCAGGACAAATATAGAATTTTTATTTAGCGGCTATTGCTGCATACAGAGAAAAGTGTTCGCTTGTCAGCAGACGATTCAGTGTTTTCTAATGTTTAAAATGTTTAACATTAATAAAAATCTTGTTTTGGTTAATTTATTTAATAGAAAAATTTAGTATAATCATCCTCTCAATGATACAGATGATAAGGATAACTCACTAAAGAAAGATTCTTAAAAAATATCCACACTTGGGTATAGCATGACCAAACATAGCTACCTCCTTTTAGCATTAGAGCAGGCCAGGCCATGCCAACAGACAATTGGTGCTTACTAACAGGGTTCTTTGTACATACATTAAATGGAAACATGCATTCCAGGCTATCTGCTTAAATTTACTGAAAACTACATGCATCTGGTGAGGGTTTTCAATTCACTGCAAGTCCTGTAGTCGGACACCGAGAGACAGCATTCCTGTAACTGTGCTGATGATAAAATTTTCCTGTCACCCGATGCACTCAAGAACATTACAAATGTTAAGCCCCAATAGTCCACTGACAGTGTAGACTAGCTTGTTCTGCTGGAACAGTGGAGCGGCTTTATTGAGCCCAGACAGTCACAGATGACGCAACAGTGGAAAGAATAATGCAATGAATGATGACGGCATGCTATCCGCTGCCCGTGGCAGAAGGAGTGGCGTGCCGCATAGTTGAGGTTTGGGAGAAATGCAAGAGAGCCAAAATGGTCGAAACGCCAATGCTGTGTTTAGCTAGTTTTACTTTCAAAGGCGGTCACAACTGGACATTTAGCGTTGTGTGTTTCTGAGGGCTCAGACATTCCTTAAACTTTCCCAGATAGCAATGACAACCAATTCAGCAAAAAAAGAGATGCCTTTGAGATTCTGACTTGAAAGGTGATGTGTATTCTATCTCAACAAAAAATGTTTTCAACATGCAAAAATGCCAAGTTACTTATGCATACTATACAAAACACTGTCTATAAGTCAGTAATTAAAACTTACAAAATCTAGGCCTATCGTTAAAAGTATTGATATCAAAATGATTCCAAGTTGCAACAAACAATACTGGCTATTTTAGCTCAGACATATTAAGCAAGGCCTATTCCAAAACAATGCTCACCAATGTTTCCTAAATAATAATAATAATAATAATAAGCATTATTATTATTATTATTTATTTTTTATTTAATATTTTGTTAAGAAAATTGTGTTCACAAATAAGATTTTTAGAATTATTTTAATATTTGCTTTAAAATAAATAAAATTATTAAAACATTTTTGCTTATTTGTCTAAACTTTGTGTGACTCACAAACATACAGTCCATTAATGGGGAAAACACATGTCTGGATAGGTTTGTAAGATTCAGTGTTCATTTAATAGATCTAAATATTTGAGACTTTTATCTGTATTTAGTTATTCATCTCTGCATTTCTGAAATAGAGCAAGATGATGAGAACCCCTCCCCCACTCCCCAGTCAACAGTTTGTCTGGCAACCCTTCCAGCCCTCCAGGTAGACAGTTTCTTGGCATCCCTCATTTTAAGTGCAGATATGAATTATTGTGTTGATGGAGCAGAAACAGACACAGAAAGTGTTGTCTCTCCTAACCCCTTTATTATTTAATACATATTTTAATTTCCTGGTATCTGCATAATGGATGTGTCATCAGATAATTTATATTCAGCTTTCAGAATGTGCTAAAACTGGATAAACAGCACCACCAATTCCTCAGAAGCAGAAATGCTTACTTTGGTCCTATTCACCGTGCGCCTGTCACAGACACCCTGCCAAAAGTTTCTTATTAAAACAGTTTAATTACGAACTTGGCATAGAGATAAAGTGTTTCGCAGTGTGCTTTTATGAACTTTGAAAATGATTGACTGAAAAGTTTTATTTGCATCAGATCAGATCAGTGATGTTTCAAATAGCCTTTTTTCATAATGGTGGACAGTTCGATAGGGCAGACCACAATTAGGCCAACTGGGAAAAAATGTGCATGTACTAGTACGTTCAGGGGACATTGTAGTTTTAAACAGGATACCTCATTGTACAGTTTGCACAGGCAAGGTCTGAGGACCAATTTGGCAGGTCTTTGTGTTTGAATTTAAACTCTATTTGACTGTTCTATTGTTTTTACTGCAGTTAGCTATGGTATGAGGGCAATCAAACACTCCCCCACGTTGCAACTGTGAAAATTAACACCTCAGGACTGTGTCACTCCACCCTACCACGGTTTGTTTTCCTGCTACACTGTCCTTGGTGGTTTACTCTCTACACTCCTTGCAGTCATGTGACTCATAGTACGATCACCTGCCACATCTGTTTCATCTTATCTTTCTTCGCCCTTCATTTGCATGTTATTTGAGAGAGCCGCTTCCCTTGAATGCCTGTGTTCGTGCAGAGTGCATTGTTTGCGCAGGGCTTCTGCTATTTCTCGAAAATGAATAACTTCAGATAACTGCCAAGGGCCACTTTACGCTGAGTCACGCTCGTGCGTGAGTTCAGATACAATTATGTGCTTATCGTCATTTTAAGTATTCAAGCCTTTTCAGTTTACATGGATGTCCTTATCCAGGGCAACATTAATAGCCTGAATTTTATACATTTACCCTTGTATACATCTAGCTAAAACATTTTTTTAAGCCATTCATGTTGAACACATTCAAACATTCAAGAGCATTCCCCCGCCTGAGATTTTGCCGATGACTTTTTGGTCTCAAAAGCGAGTTATCTGATGACCATACCACTCAGCTGCATCCAAGAGCAGAACAATCTAGCAAGGCATTACCTCATAGCTTCCACATTTCTGTGGAGTTACCTTCCACAGGGTGTTGGAGCCAAGTGGAGCCTCACAGTCCTTAAAAAAGTATGAAGTAGAGGTGGGGGGGGGGGGGGTGGGGGTGCAGTACAAAACAATGATCACCAGGTCAAGGGCAGGGGAAACACAGCAATAGCATAGTAGATATAATGCCATCACTGCCAGACACCCACCAATTAATCTTTTGATAATTGATAATTGATTTTGACCACGTGACCTTCCTTGGCGATCTCATGTCACATGTGCAGCCATGCACCTGTAGCTATGAAAACAAAAGGTTTTACATAGTTATGGGGATAATCTGTCAATTATTTGATAGATTTTATAGACAATACTATTCATTAGATGCCATAACAGTACTGCAAAGAGAACTTGTCCATGGAAAAGGCTTGAATTTGGATTAATGTCCTTCATTCTTCATTTTCATGAAAAAGCTTTGATGAGCAAGACCTTGCAGCTTCCATGTGACTGACTAAAACACATCACATGATCACATGGAAGCGGTATGGCCTTTCTGCTGATTGGCTATCTTATCAACACCTAATAAATAAAAGTAATGATGTTTTGTCCCTGGAAAATTTCACAGAAAAGAAAAAAATATGAAAAGAAAGGCAATAGACCACATGGTGGCGATGATCATTATTGCATTTCATGTAATCTCTCTGCCCTATACAGTGTCCATAGATACACTACATGCATTTGGACACCCCTTATAATTAGTGGGTTTGGCTACTTCAGCCCCACCCATTGCTAACAGGTTCATAAAATCAAGCATACAGCCATGCAATCAAAGTTTGGTGTGGAAGAACTTGACTGGCCAGTTAGAACCCTGACCTCAACCCCACCAAACACCTTTGGGATGAACACCAATTGTGAGCCAGACCTTGTCACCCAACCTCAGTGCCTGACCTCACTAATGCTCTTGTGTCTGAATGGAAGCAAATCCCTGCAGCCATGTTCCAAAATCTAGTGAAAGGCCTTCCCAGAAGAGTGAAGGCTATTATAGCAGCAAATGGGGGGACCAACACCATATTAATGCCCATGGTTTTGGAATGACATGTTCAACAAGCACCTAATGGGTGTGATGTTCAGCTGTCCACAAATTTTTGGCCATGTAGTGCATGTCACTTTTCATTTGAACACAAGAAGTCAGAATGAATTAACATTGCTCGCTTGCAGATGTGCCAACACTGGCTGTGTATTGGTATGTAGCACATTCTTGGCCTTAAAATTTCCCCTTGTGGCCATTTAGTATAAATGCACTCTTTATGAAATGCATTTTGGCTAAGATCTTGGATAAAATGAAACATTCTGTCCAAAGTTGAATAGTTAAGCACTCCTTAAATATACTTCTCTTGAACTGGTCTTTAAAAAAAAAAAGACTCCTATTATTATCCCCTTCTGAAGTTTTAAATCACATGCATGCATTAGCTCTGTTCAATGCTCCAACTCAAATATAAGGGTACATTCAACTTTTCAGGATAAAAACTAAATAACAAAAAATAACTTCAGCGTTGGTAAATCATACTCTTTCAACAAATTGACAATATCTTGATTTGTACAAAATTTTGTGACTGATACCTTAAAGCTATTACAACTTTGATCTTTGAGATTATATATGAAGTTATTTCTTGACACTGCTATATTGACATATGTTTCCAGAAAATTAAGCAGTTAAAACACTGAACTGGAATTTGTTTACTTGCGTCAGAAACTGTTGAGATTGCTAAACTATTGTAAATAACAAAATACTGTACACGTACAAGGGTTCATGAACAGTGCAGATACATAAACGGGCTATAAGATGTCAGTATAAAAGCAATGATTACATATTGTGCTTATACATGACTGGTGTTAGTGCATATCCATACAAGTGATATGAATTTTTTCTAACTTTCTGTGTTCAGCTAGAAATTGATAAATCTATACAATATGTATTTATACACATATGTGGGTTTCAATCAATATAATACAATTGCAATATGTCGGAGTTTCATAGCTTATAGAAATAAACAATTTGATCTTCAACTCTTACTGCAATTAAGTTCTTCACAGTAGTGTATAGTTACATTGTGTTTTGCTTCAAAAGTAACATGATGCAATGTGATCACAATATATTTAGCCAAATGTTGATGGATACCAAATGTTGACTAATCTAAAATAAAAAATAAATGAAAGACTTCCACGTGAGACCACTGGCAGTTGGGCGTTCCTGGTTATGAGTGCGTGGCCCCTTAATTGCTGCTTGCAGCTATATTGTTATTTATGTATGACTCATGGTGTCTTCAATCTGTGAAGATTTAAGCATGGAGGGAAACTCCACACCCACTTTTTTCAGCAGCAATTAAGTTTTTGGTGTGCCTTTGGGCAACATGAGATCAGCAGTATTCACTGTTAGAAAATTGAAACAAAGAAAACTAATGAAAACTGCAATATATGGAGAAAGATGCTGAGGCCTTTTGTCTTGGTAATCATCTGCAACAGAGGACAGGAGAAGTGCCCAGGGCACCTCTACATGTTCCCATGGCACTCACTAGCCAATGGCTGAGCTACTTTCTGCCAGTGGCAGGCAGAAACACACAGAGACAGTGCTGCGAGCCAATCACAGCTGCCTGTATTAATTGGAACTCTAGGACAGGAGCGTCAAACTTAAGTCCTGCAGGGCCGCAGCGTCAGCAGGTTTTTGCGATTTTCTCTCAATCAGCGTCCAATTAAGGCACAGAGGTCAAGGTTTGTGGATTCTTTAGTCAATAAACAACTTCAATGAATATTGGTCAGGAGGCACTGCGGCCCTCCAGGCCTAAATTCTGACACCCGCGCCCTGCGGTATGGTTACAGTCACTCAGAATCTCCTTCGATCCTCAGATTAATGCCGACAGAACCTTGTCGTCAGATTTTTCAGAAACCTCGTCTGTCTTTTGCCCTTTTGTGGCACATGCGCATGGGAGACGTATCTTCAGGTTCATGACTTTTGCAGTTTGGGAAATGACATCAATTGAATAGATTTTCATTGTTGCGACAGTCCTGCCCTTCACACTGAGCAGCCATAAACTGGCTGTGACCTAAGGTGCAGCTACACATTGGCAGTTTGTGGTGAGGTGGTGAGAGGGCGGGGTCAGGCGCCACATTTTGGGTGTGTCTGGTATAGCTTGTCAGCATGACTGTTTGTGACTATGGTCTCTCTCTTCTCACTTTTTTCAGAACTTTTGGTTGTGGGGTATTAAGGATTGCTGTGTATTTAGCAAGTTGGCGACTTGTGCTTTATCATTTCTACTGTTCACAGTCCCTAACTTTGGGGTTTCCTCAGTAATGCAGTATTATTGGACAGGGTTGCTAGACATGCATGACTGTGATCTTCAGTATATTCTCAAACACAATATTTTGAGAAATTTGGACGAAATGATTTGTTCTGGAACCCCCGAGGGTGACAAATCCTCTTCCACAGCCAATGTGAATACTCATGCGAATATGGTATTTGGCTGCAAACAATATGAGCCCAGTTACATAACACGCGCATGTGTTCCATCAGAGTGGTCCAGAAACCACCACAGAATTCATTAATCGGGGATATTAGAAATCAAGCTGTGCCTTGCGGTGAAAAAAAAAAAAATGTTGAAAGCTGAGAGGGACGTGGAAAACGAACTCAACGGGAAGTGCTGGGTCAGACGAAGCTAGCATCTGCGAAACAGCCGAGTCGAGGCTGTTGACCTTGTGTGCTCCTGCACATCCAACCCAGCAGTCTCCCTCGGGCTACTCATCAAATCCATATTTATTTCCTCCCAGAAATCTTTCATCTCGGCTTTTGTTTCAGTGAATGGATGAAGAGTCATTTTGAATGAATGCCTGTCCTTAGGTAAACTGTCAAAGAGTTTCCAGACTAGATGCCCCTTAATGCGTAGGTCACCCAGAGGAGGTATTTCGTTGGCAAGAATATGAGACAGTGAGGTTGAGACAATGTACACCGGTAGACAGAGGGAGTGTGTGGTACACTGTAACAAGACTACAGTCTGTTAAATGCTTCAGTATCCACCCCACCGCCTCCTCTCTCTCCCTTTTTGACAGAGCAAAATAAGTGTAATTCCTGGAATGTTACCTTATTTTTAACTCAAATTATTGGCGTTTCGGGGAAAGGTTGAATGCCTTACAAACCCACGGCAGAACTGCACACAGTACATTTAGGAAATGCTTAGTATGAAGGTGGAGGTGGAGAAAATGTCTACAAATGTCTAGATTTGCATATGTAGCATTTTTTTTAACTGCCAAAACAGCCAGAGCACTTAAAATGCTTCAAAACTATGTTTTAAGGCATTGCTGAAAATACTGAAAAGCTCCTTAAATTTACTGGCTTCTATTTTCCTCACGTCTGACATTTTCAGTTTTATTGCCAAGGCCCAGTTATTGCAGTACTACTCCAGATGATCACGGTTCTGCTATGACAGCTATTCGCTGGGTGACAGAAAAACTGTGTTATCTGCATAGAACACAAATCAGATTTTTCTCATGATCTCTTTCTCAAGGAAATAATTATACATCAATATCAATAGAAGAAAAAAAAAACATGAAAATATTTTGGCATAATTTCTACCGTATATAGCGGTATACAGTATCACGTATGAATGTAATACACATATTTATATGTGATAGATTGTGGATTCTCTCTCTCTCTCTCTCTGTCTGTCTTGCCCCCTCCCCCCCTTTCTGCTTTGGGCTGTTTTGCTGCCACAGTTGGATTGATTCCACACAAATGTAAAAAATGATTTGTGAAGCCTTCGACTGTGTCTTGTATCTTGTTAAGTCTTCTCTCTCTCTCTCTCCTGTGACAGAAAATTATATCTGATAATTAATCATTGATTGACAAATCAGCACTTGTTGTTCAAGTGCCTTGGTTGGCAGATGTTCTGAATGTTTAACCACAAGCAACTTTACAACTGGGTCTGATAAAGAAAAGAAACAATATGCAATTAGCAACCACAAAACAAAATTGTTACCATGATTTCACTAATGAAGTGTGTGAAATGTATACACATTTGTGTACTACACTTGAGGCAGTAATTAAAGACAAACTTACACATGTTTTCCAAGTCATACTTCTACGGAACTTTTAAAGGCTGCATTGTTGGGGAGAGGACCTAATGTCTCTCAAACAAATACAATCACATACGTTGGAGAAGGACTGCTGCAAGGACAAAAAAATAGCCAAAAAGGTCCTCTTTGGAAAGAGGAGCAAATACCAATGTATCCAAAAGGGTTTAGTTCCCCAGTCAAAGTTGTGAAAAGTAAAAATGACAAACAAGTGGGAGTCTCAAGGAACTCTTAATGGTAAAATTAAAAGTCTTTATTTGAACACGGCGAGGTAGATTTAAAACATGCTGGAACTACATGTTGCGGTCTCTCACAGCCTTCATCAGGGTTTCGGAAGCACAAGGAGCGCAATGTTACATATTTACCACCATCTAGTGTCATTCACAAATTAGCTGAAGGAATAAAAAAGATTCAAAAAGGCAGCGGCAAGTGAAAAAAAGTGAAGTTAAACAAACGGATGTTGCAGAATAAAGCTGTGTGAACACGTTTCTCACCGACGTGGTCGCTCACGCACACACAGTCGCGTGCTCGACCACAGGACCCGAGCGGTTGGAGAGAACGGCTAAATATGACCAAGATAGTCAGCGTACAGCTGTGTGTGAGGAAGAGAGGAGGGAGGTCCAGTTGGAGGTTGGATCATTTTTTTTTTTAAACAATAATATACGCCTGTACACGCCTTGGCACTCTAAGGGATATATATTTATTGTGCATGTGCTGTAAACCAGAACTGAGGCGTTTAGTTCAGAACGGTTCATTAAGCCTACGTAATAGGCCTAATGGCATCGACCTTGACTACAGAGTATCAAAAAGGAAACAGTGGGGCCTCACCTACAAGGGTAGATCCACCATTCAGACTCCACTGTGGTTTAGATGCACAAAAGATAACTGATTGCAAATATCGGTTGCACAATCTGATCTGACGACAAGTCCCGTTTCCCTGGCACCCTATTCTGCTGCACAGTACGTGAGACCAGGAACTTGTTTGTGAGAGCGGTGTGCCAGGAATGCTTCTATTGTGCCGAGACAGGTTTTCTGAGCCGCCTGAACAGACAGAAATTAGATCTTAAGCTAAGGGAGGACGAACATCGAAACATTTTAGTTTTAAGAAAACCCCAGCAAAAATATCTAGGGAAAAAAGAAAAATACATTCATGTTTTATGGTCATCCCATTAAAGATAAAAAAATAGATTTAATCCCTCTTAGGAATTTTGGCAATGATGATAACATGATGGAGTTTTAAGCCTTTGAAGAACTGTTTTTTTGGAGTCTTTTTTTTTTTCTTCTTCAAAATTCTAAGTCAGTGTTCTACAACTCCATTGCTTTCACAATTAGCAGCATTGTGATTATTACATCAGCATTAGAATGTTCTGTGAAGAACATTTTAATAACATAGTTTGTGATCCAACACCTTGAAGGTGATAATAGTACGAGGGCGAGTAGGCGCCCGGGAAGATGAAAGGACGTCTGATAATTGGACAAAGGAACGTGGCGTGTTTGTGACCCACGCGCCTCAGAAGTCCCGGCTCTGTCACCTCAGCGCCTGCCCTGCCCTGCCCTGCCTTTGTTTTCAAGTGGCTTTGCACCGCTTGCATGCAATACTCCACGCGTCGTTCCCCACCCTCACTCACGCTCATCTGTTCATCTCTGAGGGTGTGCCCATTAACGGAAACTACCCTTCTCACAGCTTCTCGCGTCTTTCCCTTTGCGCTGCGCCGTCCCGCCCTTCCTCCGAACGTCGGCTCGTCTGTTTGTCTCAGTCCGGCCTCCAGCGCTCTCTACCTACCACCTGGTTCCTCATGGGGTCAAGGGGGAGGGGGGAAAAGAGAAGATAGAACAATTTGCTAATGCTTCCCTTTTTCCATTAAATGCTATCAGTGTGGAAAACAGAGAGAGGAAGATGGGGCAAAATAAGGGAACAAAACTGAACAGCACTTACCGTGACCCAGTGAACATTTTCCTGGTGAAAAGTCAGTGAAACACCATCTATGCTTTCAGGAGAAAACCTGGTTACATTTGGTTGAAATGCAAAAGGTTTCTGGCTGACTAGAGTGTAGTCAGGCCATATCTGGGTAGAGCCTGAGCTATATTGGGGTTAACATGGTCTGTTTATGTCGAAACCTCTCGCAACCTAGATTTCCACCCCTCTAGGTGTCTATATTCCAGCTTTTGCGCAATGGGGAGTTATTAGACTCAATTACAATTCCCAACACAAAATCAAATATTCAAAATCACTGCTTATGAACCAGCAGCTTTCCCAAGATATTAATTGAACACATTCCTTTTCTGAGCCTTCTGAAGGCATTTTATTAACTACTGTAACTAACTCCTTCCACAACAGTTTACATTATCCTTTCTGTAGGATTCAATTACTTGTTTTCCCCTTCGCGCACGAACAATACCTTTGGAGTGTCACTGACAGCCAACTAACACGAAACAATTTTATAATGAATTTATCATCCATTTACAAACAGCAGATTGACTTACTGTAAGTGTGTCCATATTACAGCACTACCCAGTTGAACACATCTACTGGAACAACAACTGTTTCACGACTGGTATAATTTATATTATGTCCAGTCTCAATCATTATTAAATACAATGTCAGCACAAAACAAAACAAAATTATTTAGCAGGGAACGGGAATTGAAGGTTTTCTTATTCTGGAAAACACATTGCAGCAAAATGAATTAAAACAGCAGAATCCAATGTGGGATAAGTCAACAATTTCTGCAATATTTCTGACTGAAAATTCTGATTGATTTCCAAAATGCATCCCACAGCAGGATAAAAGTTTGGAGCTGATTGACTAAAGCTGTAAAATCTGATATGTGTTTTCCCAAAGATGGGCCCAAGTGTCTCTAAAACCTCTCCAAACGGCAGCAAACCTCTCCAAATTGGAATATTGTGCGTATTTCTTCCCAGCCATATTCCGTTTCCAGAAGATAATTCTATTCTACTCTCTGGAACCCCACAAAACAAATATTCTTTATTTACCTGTACTCTCATTTTGGCTAAGCCCTGTATTTCAGACAAAAGGTCTCCTTCTGGAGAGATTCTGTGTACAAACTGTGTTCATAATGGTTACATATCACCCAAACTAAATTCACTTGGAAATTCAATCAAACCACCTGGTTTTACCTTGCTGTTCATTCTGACCAACACTTAGCTGTCAGGCTAATATGCATATGCAAACAGTGTCTGTATGAAATTAGGCAGAGCCTCCTAGAGCTTACAAAAGACTTTCACAGAGAAGTGTGAAGTGAAGGAACTGATGTCTTTCACCAGCAGCCTCACACACAACAGATACACAAGCACACACACACAAGTACGTGAGCAGACAGTGCTTTCTACAATAACAGTTTATTTGACTGTGCTGGCCTCTCACAGTGTGGTTAAAAACCTGCAAGAAGTTTCCTCCCTCTGGTGTGCCTCATAGTTTATAGCGTCCAACAGGTACACAATCCTCCTGAACACAACAGGGTGAGAGCCCAAAAGGAGGAAATATAAAATCAATTTGTGAATGATTAACAGTAATATAGTGCCCTTTATCTGTACCATGGTACCATTTATGCAAGCATTTGCCAATAAACAAAGCTCTGACAATCGATAATGAATATGCTAAGCTTCTGCTTGTGTACTGTGTGAAAACAGAAAGTGAAAACAACTTGCTACATAGCAGAATAGCTAAGGTTGAATTTCTGTAAACTATGTTTGAAAGCTATGCAAATAAGCTTGAAGAAAGTTATGATGGGCATGCAGATCACAGAGATGGTCAATTTTTTTCAGGTAGTAGCTTCATTTTAAAGCACAGGGATGTATAACTGAGATTATTGTTTGTTAGGTAAAAAGTAGCTTTTTTTTTAGAAGAACAGCACTTTTCATGTTTGAAATTCTAATTATGTACATAGGCTTACTCATTTTCAAGTGCTCCTAAAAACTCAGCTCAGTGGAAAAATGCATTGACCTTTCCTAGCCTAAGAGTGGACAGGCTGCTTCTACCTCAGAGAGTTATTTTTTAAGATGTCAATACAAATGTATTAGTGTTTTTTTTGGCTTGATGCGGACCATCATTTGGTTATTAAATAGCATAATCGTCAACCTGGGGTGTAAATTTCAGCCCGCCTTTGGGGAAAGGGGACTGCATTGTCATTTTTTTTTTTTCCTACAGTGGTTTTACTGATCAAGATGGAGTTTTTTGCATCAAAGTGCAAAGACCTTGTGCTTTACAATGGTATATGGGTCATAGCACTGCACTTTGAATCAGTAATAGGTAAAATAAATAATTTCAGTCAATGTAATTGTAGATGCCGGCATCTAATGTCAAGGCCATTGGCCTTTAAGGATTTAAACCCTACGCACATGTCTGTGTCTATAGGTTATTTTGTGCAGAAGTTAACTACAGCGTGTAGCTACTTTAAGTTTAATCACCTGAGAGAATAGGGGACTGCTGACTGAGTCATGCCCATGTAATTGTTGACCGACATTTTCTTCTGCCTGTGTCCTCTTCACATGAAGCCACGGCAGTCCGTGTGTGTGCGTGAAAGAGCAAAACAAAGCAAAGATGACAACAAGGTCAGGTGTGACATCATGTTATATAACTACCCGCTGGTGCCCACACAGCAATATGCGTTTGGCAATATTTTAGTCATCTTCCTTCACAGTCACAGCTAAATTGGAGACAAAAATGGGTCAAAAATGCTAAAAGGTCTATGTGCAAAAATAGGTCAGCTACTACGCAATGCGAGTACTCCACCCAAACTCTGTTCCATTCTGTACAAACAAAAATGTGTTATTTTAGCAATGACAGTTCAGCTTCATTGCGTATGTGAATTCCTGTGGCTGTCCGAAAAGAAAATGAAATCGCTCTGCAGTTCAAAGGAATTCTTTTAAGTGGTGCTTCGTTGGAAACGGCTATTGCCAGATTGAGGTAATAGAGTGTGGCAAACCTCTTCCAGAGAAATGATTACTTCCTTCTACAGAATGAGACAAAGGACAGAACACTTCACATTTTATCACGGACCATCCTTGTTCATGAATGGCAAATACGAACGCTGAGTACAACCCAACATTAATTTTTTTATGTGGTTACCCATGGCATGATGACACACTTGTTGAAGAATCTGTTCCATTTGTAATTGTCTACACACGCACACACACACACACACACTATTTACAGTAAGCATGTTTCTTTTTTCTATTTTTTCCTCTTGTGTTTTCATAGATGCGGACACAAGCCTGTAAGAACAGGAAGAAGAAAGTATTTCAAATGCCATCTTAAAAAAATGTTCTGACTAGACTGTGCCAAATAAACCATTGATGGTCATTTAAATAGACATTTAAAACAAAGTAAATATTTACAGAACAACTAAAGCCTTGTCCACCAGCACTGGTATTTTATAAATCCAAAAAAAGTGGGGGTATTTTTTTTTTTTTAGGTGAAATGGAAGACGGATTGATCTGTCAGTTGCAAGCAGTTTGGAGATATGATCTTGAATAGAAGTCCAAATGTCTCTGTTGACATCATAAGGCATTACAAGGAACTTCTTCTCTCATCCACCCAAAACAACTGGCCTCACGCCAAACGAGACAGTGACGCAAACCACTAGGCTCCGAGATCCGTACCACTCCTTGAGCAAACAAACAAAATTGACTCAAATCGGGTCCACAAGGAGTCATGTTCCCGCCCTTCTGTCAACATGACCCAATGAACTGCCACTCCCTAGGCCTAAAACCTGATCAGCTGCTTGATCGACCCATCCCTGTCCACATTCACCTGCGGCCATTACTGTCACACTGAGGGCAAGTTATTCAGTAAACAGAGCAAAATTTTGGTATAATTAAATTTGGTATAAAATCCGCCATACATTGTCATTTTGAATATACACACCATCAGATATTGTTGAGTTTTTGTTGTGTATTCCTAAAATACATTTTATTTTGTTAAAAAAAAAGAATGAGTTGAGCCTTTGTGTTTTTCTAGAATAAATCACAATGCTCATTTCACTTTCAAATGCTTTCATGTGAAGACATCTATTCATTTCAAGTTGTACTTGCACTTTTATTCTTTTTCATCCCTTTTTATGTATTTCATTGTACTGGATTTTATTTTCTCATTGTCTGTGCGTTTTATTGTATTTTATTTCTACTCCATTTTATTTAAACAGACTATTGCAGTTTTTTTTTTTAAATTGATTCTTGTTTTAATCTTTGTGAACCTCTTTGAGGCTTGCTTTGAGATATTGGGCTTTAAATATGCTTGACTTGATTTCTTTCTAGCTGATAAGTGTGATCTTCAATATTGAGCTTTTTCAGACACCCCCCCCCCCAATGTTCTTTAATGTGAGTTAAATGTTTGATTTTGTCTTTTATTCTTTTTCGTTGGAATAATGTATTCATAATGAGATGATACTGATGTAACTATTATTATGAGAACATAAGAATATTTTTCCCATGAACAGTACATTTATACAGCACTGTTTTTAACATGATTCTATTAAGAAGTCACCTAAAGTTAAAAATCTGTGCAATGATTCAACATAATGTCCACGATAAGCCAGGAAAGAAGGCCTTCCTCTTACAAAGCAAAAACATTATTTTTTTAGGCATTGAAGAGAAACCTAAATACTGACTCAGATTCAATTGTATACTTTCCCCCAATTCAAAAATTTCTCATTTTCAGGTCAAAAATCTGAAAAGGCAAGAGACTCCAAAACAGCTATTTTTGAGAAAAATACTTCTAAACTAACCTGCTAACCATCGCACTTAGCGAACCGGTATTCCTCCTAAGCCCATCCTTAGATGACCTGAATGATATTCTTGACCCACTTTTTTCCCTCTCTTACCCAAAATGAGGTAAGTGTTGTGTAGGTCACAGGTATGAACACAAATAAGGGTGGAGTAGGCATTCCCAAACAGTCTCTTTCAAACAGCCTTAAAAATCACTAGACTCTTCTTCCGGGTCTTATACAAACAAGTCCACCATTTCAACACTAATCCACAACCTATATGTAGTCACACTCATTGATTTGGTGGAACTCTACGTAAAATGGCTGCATGTTTACATATTTATAGAGAGCAGAACAGTCAGGGGTGCTCTGTCTTATACCTTAAACCAAATTTAGTTAAGTAAGCTAACAATGAATTCAGACTGCAGGGCAGTGTATGATTTCTACTAGACTTGTCAAAAAATTATATGTCCTAAACTTTTAATGTCATTCACTGAGAAAGTAACCTGTTTGTCCACTAACTAAGAGGAGCAGTTGATCTGCAGAAAGATGGAGGTGTTTCCAAACCAATCCACAGGGTTCAAGGAGCCAGGCTGCTGGCCTCATTCCAGCAACCCAATCAAAACATCTGTTCTTTAGTCACAGGTGCACTTACATTAAACGACCAATAATTCAGAAGTCAAAATAGTGAGAATTGCACCCTCTCACCGAAGGCAGGTGAGTCACAACTAAGGTCTGGTCCGGGCAGGGATTGCTATGATAATGGTAGAGTGCTTGACCTACTTTTTACAAAAGTGCCGTTTCTGTTTGAACAAACATTAGGCTTTTTTGGGACTCTTGCCAGCTAGATGTAACCAGCAATTTGTCAGAGGTGAGTATACATGTAGCAGTGAAGGAAGACGAGGAGCAACAGCTTGCTCAAACAGGTGTATTCTTTGAAGTCCCAAAATCTATGATTGAATACATGATGGCTTGCCCCACAGTGCACATACAATTTCGACACCTTTTAAAATATGCTGCAGTTAGTTCTAGAACAATGACATCAAGCAAAACTTCCCAGATCTTGCCATATTAAGACTGCAAGAATAAATAAATAAGTTAATTAATTAACTTTCCATTTTCACTTCATGAGGGGTCATGATGCAGGACATCTGAACAAACATTTGCTTAATGTATGAAACATTTAGTTAAATATTTAGATAAATGTTTCATGCATTTAGATAAATGTTTTGAACATTTAGCGAAATGATTTATTTCATACATTTAGTTTATGCTTTATTTAAAATGTCACCTGTGACTCCACATACTCAGTATGTTTCTTTTTTAAGCAGACCTATTTGTCTTCTTTAATTAAATAGATACTACTATCAGTACAGGGATAGAGGGTTTACAACAGCATCTTCACCTATGATATCATAAAAATAAAAATAATTGTATTGGAACAATTCATCTCTGCCAGCAGGCTTGACCAATAACCCAGTGAGCAAAAGCATAAACACAAACATAAGCATTTGGCATAAACAGACTAGGTTAACCCCAGTATAGGCTAGGTTTTACCCAGCTATCACCTGGCTATGTCCCGGTCGCTTTTCAATCAAATGTAACCGGGTTTCACCTGAACGCCTAGACGGCATTTCACTGTCTTTTCAGTGGAAGTGTTTGCTTCAAGTAACTGTTAACACTCTGTCATGTTCACTTAATTATAAATATGGTCAACATAGATGTTTATCATATTTTAAGAGAAATGTGCCCAGCCACTCCTAAGTGATCCGCAACATAAGCATAGTTTAAAGGCCTTCGTTGCACTGAGAAATTCAGAGATAAGTAAACCATATGGCATAGAAGAGAACAGCCATCGTCTGCAAATGCAGTTCAAATCGAACAGCGTCCTGCACTGTTAATGAGTAAGTACAACCGTCAACGTGTGAAACGACGCAGTAAAATGCATGCGTTATTGTAAATGAGCAGCTGCTGTTTTGTTTTATTTTGCCACTCCTTTGGAAAGTAGAAAACAAGCTGATTTAGTGTTGGAATGAGGATGTATTTTCCTTTTTATTATTATTCTTATCATATTTCACAATTTCTAGAACTAGAAAAGTTGACAAGTTTTTTTTATTAAATGCTCACTTCCATGCTTTTTGTATCAGTGATGATAGGAATGGTAATCTATGTGTTTAATAATAAGGTGCCTTAAAAGCATAATTGCAAATGGTACGTTCAGGTTTATACCATTTTTTGACAAACCAGCCGGTCTGTAACTCTGTTGCATGTATGCCTACGGCTTTCTTATACATGCCTTTATGCTTTCATTTTTAACTGGAGGGAAAATCTGGGGTGGTGGCCGTGCGTAATATATAATCTGAACTGTATAAAAGGAACAAAGCACACCCCTGGAGCTAATACCACGCGTTTTACATAACGCCGCTGCCACTGAACAATACCAGCTCATTGCTGAAATGCTATAACACACCCTGCCCCCGCCCCTCACCCTCTCCCCTGCCTGCACCTGCAAGAGGCATTCCAGTCACACCTTACCATCCAATCTGCCTGGGAAGATGCCACTCCCTCTACAGAAATTAGCCCATCCTTTTAAAAAAAAAATGACACTAGCTCTTATTGCTACCGTACCCACGTACACCTTCTGTATTTTGGCGGGAGAGGGGAGCTGTGCCAGAGGTCCCATGGGAAATGCCCGAGGACTTACAATCTCCAGGAGTTTTTTTGTGGCAAAGCGGGACCAACCCTTGTCGACCACACCCAGAGATCACGCATACACATATGTGCACACACGTGCAGGCAAACACGCTTCCCCCTTCACATGCAGAATCTAACAGTTTCAAGCCTTCTGCGAACCCTAACCATTTTATTACTCTTCTACTTTATTAGTAACAGACAGTGGTCATTTTAAGAGGCGAATTTTAGAGGTAACATTCATTATTTAATGAGCTCGTTCATGCATCATAAAGGTCTATAGACTGCCTCCCACATAACCGAGGGCCTCATTTAAATATTAACGTAATTTTCCTTGATCCAGACTCTGACAGTCTGGCAAAGTGCCAACTTTAACACGAGTGCAGTACAGTACATTAAAGGTATTTTCATACTTGTGATTTTGGTGAAAGCTAGGACTATTAAACATTCTCCACCCTATGTAATTGTTGGCCTATATTCTTGATCGTGCTGTGAAATGGAAACAAAATCATTTGAATTAAAAAAAAAAAATTTTTACATTTAGAAAAATGGCGTCAGCTGGTTAGCCTGACATGCCAGACATCCAACATCTCATTCAAAATTATGGCCTTTAATATGGAGTCAGTCCATCCTTTGCTGTTATAACAACCTCCACTCTTCTGGAAAGGCTTTATACTAGATGTCAGAGCATGGGATTTGCTTCCATTCAGCCAGAAGAGCATTAGCGAGGTTGGGCACTGATTGGGAGAGGCTGGCTTCCAGACTGACTTTCCAATTGATCCCAAAGGTGTTGAATGGGGTTGAGTCCAGGGCTCTGTGCAGGACAGCCAAGTTATTCCACACAAAAAACATTTCTATATGGACAGCACTGTGTGCCCAGGGGCCTTCCACAAACTGTTGGGGAAGCACAGAATCACATAGAATGTGATTTTATGCTGTAGCACTAAGATTTGCCTTCACTGGAACAAAAGGGCCTAGTCCCAGACCAAGGGGTGTCCAGATACTTAGTCATATAGTGTCATCTTAGAATGCACCACTATAATCCACATATGAGCATGTGCTTCTGAAAAATGTGTACATGTGCACCAGTGCCTTAACCATCTTGCTCCATCTAGTGGCCATTGAACTGCATCTCCTACATGACATGCATGTAGTGAGTGTCTATGACAAACCAGCTTTTAGGGTGTTTGTTAATGTTTTTTACAGTGCTAGGCCTATTAGCATGCCAAACATGTAAACTGATCATTGAGGACGAATCCAATAGTTTTACCACCTGGAAACACACGTGACATACTGTGCAAACCCCCAAAGCTTTGTTAATGTTTACAATGTATTACCTTTAAACAATGTCCCTCAGGTCAGGGCTCCCAAACCACGTTTCCGGAGATCCACTGTCCTTTAGGTTTTCATTTCAATCCTAATTCAACAAAGCCGATTCCAGTTAGCAGCTCAACAAGAATCTCTAGCCGTTAAATGAGGTGAGCTGCATTGGGGTTGGAGTGACAACTTACAGGATGGTAGATCCTCAGTAACAGGGTTGGGCAGCCCTGCTTTAGGCAAAGGAAGATGTAGCATTACCATAGGGTTTCCGAATCCTGTTCCGGGAAACCTAGCCCTGTTGGTTTTCAATCTAAGCCTTAAAAAAAAGCACATCTCATTCTACAGCTAGAGGCTTTGTTCACCTGCTAATTAGTAGAATCAGGGGTGTCAAATTAGTGTAGAAAAGAAAACACACAATGAAGTGGACCACCAGGAACAGGATGGGGCAGCCCTGCCATAGGGACTTTGTTTTAATACACCCATAATATTGGCTTTACATCAAAGATCAGCGCTTGCCATCAGGACATCTGGACATATTCCCTGACATTCAACATTGAGACACCATCCAAGTATTTGCTCTGCAAATCATTGCGAGATTAGAGTTCTTAAATTAAGAATTTCGATTTTTGTTTCACTGGAATTGAGTGGAAAAAAGTAACAAATGTGCAAATGTAACATAGAAAGCCATGGAACCAAGAATGAGACACCACATTGCCACCAGTTTTGCTTTTGTCATGAGTTGAGCAATGAACACCTTGGAACAATACCTGCTAGCATTATTTTTTGGCTCCTGGTGCCTTGGAGTCCAGTAGCTTTAATATAGCAATCATTGCAGATGTAGAAAGCACACGACTTACCATGCAATGTAAAAAAAACCTTTCGTCAGCCCCATTTAGAATCTTTGATCTAGTCCACATTACAGGTGCTACAATTCTGTAAAAGGACAAAATCCAAACTTATCCACCCTCCCATGCTGAATTCCATAATCACCATTTTATTCCTGTCACCATACCCACACTTGCCAAAATAAGGCAGACCAACAAGCAGTACTAATGACTACCATGGAACACATGGTCATGAGACATCCCCCACCTCCTCACCGTGCTCTTCCTAATATTCAATGGGTATTGAGTCAATAGCAACTAGAATGTTAAACTTATCCAGGGTTTATGCTCAAGTCTTCTGGTTTTATGCTTTATGACCATATCTTGAACTCTTGAAAATGGGTCACTATTACAGAGCATGCTAGCTCTACTGAATTTGACTGAGCTTAGTCAAAGCATAACTTTAGACTCATTGTAGCATGGCTCTTGAAGACGATCAATGAGAAGTGCAGAACTAACAAATCAGCAAACGATAGACTAGAGCACAGCTGTAGCCCTCAACACTACAGCCACCCCCTACCTGTAGCAAACGTGTCTGAAGAGAATTGTGTAGTCGGTCGATTAAGACCAGATTTTCATTGAGGATCAAGCTTGCCATCATTTCCTAGCCCCAGCAAGTCTACAGAAATCGGTTCTAGCTCGAGCCTGTGTCAATAAATTATAGGCAAATCTCAACCATTAAAATTAATCAATTTGGCAGGTGGTTCGTTTTAGCATTTGCGATATTGCCTTTAAAAATATCCTTCAACCCCGTGACATTCATTTCACAACATTTATAGACATTGCTTTCGATAATACGAAAAGATACTGTAACAATTACTGCATAGCGCATGGTCCTTGCACGCCTCGGCCAACGCCCCCTTTCAGCCACTGGAAGTGAGCACTTGAACAGGAATTGCATTCATAGCTTTATTAGTTTGTGCACTCAAGCATTTGTACAACTCGGAAGCCTTTAGAGACCACGAAGACCGTGAAGCGATGTAGCGAACTTCTTGTGAACTGGCTCGGCGTGGCGATTGCCCTTGTATCCATGGGTGTGTTCGGATGGTACACGCTCCACGGAACAAAAGATCTTCCGAGATGCACTCTATGCATCGGCTTTAAGAGGCCTTCTCCTGCTCTATAGCTACAAAGACAATGAGTAAAGAGAAACGAACGTTGAAGTTAGTTGGTGATTAATGTCATTAACGCAGATTCTCCAATACTAGCAAAAAGACCCAAAATTCCCTTTTGCTTTTTTAAACATGGTTACAGACAACAGTTCGACTAGCTAGCCAACATCACAACCTTTAACGCCACGGAATTATGAACTCACTCTCTTTGGTCGGCAATGTATTCTTTTCTGAGGTTTCGGTCTTCTTCAACTTGGTCTTGTCAAACGAGGTGACTTCACTGATGTCGGGTTTTTGATCCGACATGGTTGTAGTGTTCCTATGTAGAGGAAACGGACCCTCGTGAATTGTAATCATTTCGTATATCAAATAAACCGATGGTCAAAACTCCCATTTCGGACTCGGTGGAAAGGGGTAAAAATTGGGACACTGTTCCAACTACGTTCTTAAAGATGGAGAAAAAGACGACAAGCGCTCACTCATTAGGACAATCACGCATTTAGAAAGAGCTGCAGTTCATTCTATGCATTCATGTCAGTTGCCTACAATCGCACGGTCATATCATACAATATAGCCAAAGAGCAAATATTGCTTACTGCATTTGCGAATAAAACGTAAGACGGTACTATCGGAAACCTTAACAAATACAAGACAATAATTAACAAAGGATAAATAAAGCAATTACAATGTTGCAGGGTTGAGTTCAGCTCCGAAATGCAGGTCCACGCTGGTGTTGCTAGAACAATAGACAACCGTCTTGCTGAAGAGGCGTTTTATACAGGGGGAGATTGCGTCGTGACGTAATTCCTCTGCAAATTAGGCGCGGGTACAAGCCAACTTTCGCATTTTCAGTTTAATTGGTTGTCTTGTCGGCGCTTGTCAGGGATTTTGCACTTGAGGGACAGGAACGACTGCATGTCTCTCCGACGACAAAAATTCGTTTGTCAGTTTTGTCTGTTAGCCCGTTTAGTAGAAAACAGTTTTATGGATATGCAAGAAAGGTCTTTTTGAGGCATTTTGAACAATGTATGAATCAATACAATGTGTGTATTTAATCTTATTTTAGGAGGCACGGTTGCACTTAATTGTTGTTGTTGTTGTTGTTATTATTTATTAATGAATGAATTTATTTCTTATACTCTTTCTAAAGGGAACCACACTGACGAAGGAATTATCTTTTACTTTACAAGCTTGCAACTTAATATACAGTGCAGTTTGACCTCATATTCATTTTTTTATTCGAAATCCAATGTGCTGGGGTACAGAGCCAAAACAGCAAACATTGTGTCACTATCCCAATACATTTGCTTTTAACTATGAAACCAAGAATAATCTTTCAGCTAGGTGAATATTGACTCACAATGATAGGGCTCCTATGATGGATATATGTTGTATTCAGCATAAAGCAGCTCATTGAACAATACCTGTGAATGTTCAGTGAATGTTTCATTATGTCATTTTTGATGTACATTTCAGAATAGAAGAGAAGCCTTTTCTCCCTGTATAGCTACTTTCAAAAGCCCCATGTGAATGGCCAGTTGGTTAAAAAGCCTCATTGGTGGACCAAGCACACTGACATCAAAGGGCTGCATGATTTGAGTTTCAGCTAACTCCACAGTAGTTAGTACGGTGATGTCATGCTTCCAGAGGCTAGGCTAGAGATCTGAACCTAGGAACACCAGCATGACAAAAAATGTCTCGAGGGACAAAGCAAAAGGGAAACCTTGATTGCACTTTTAATGTGCCGTATTTAACAGGCAGCGGTGTCGAGTAATGGTAATTCATACTTTAACAGTGTTCTAACAATATACAAGCCCTATTCTGTACAATGTGGCCAATGAACATAGTGGATTTAAGATTTGAATAACTGGTTTTCAGGTTAGAGTTCAAATGAGTTGAATGTTTTTACTCCATGACAAAGTTCCAGGCTTTTCTTGAAGGATTTTCAAACCTGTTCTTCTGGTCTGTCATAAAATGTAACCTCCGAAGTGGCAGTAACTTGGTAGCATTTTGGACAAAGGCACATTTTTTCTTGAACTGGCCCTGTACTCCACAATTTTAGATTTGTAATCAAACATGATTAAAATGTGCCTTCTCAGCCCCTAATTAAGGGTATATTTTTATATGCTTTGGTTTCGCCATGCACTTTTAGAGCCCTTTTGATACGAAGTCCAGCGCATTTCAAGGCACCATAATGTGTTGGACATATTGACATTATGTAAAGGAAAGTAGTCATGTATAGTACTTTGTCGCATGTCCTTTGTATGCAATGACTGCTTGAAGTCTGTGGCCCATAGACATGACCAGGTGCTGAGTATTTTCTCTGGTGATGCCCTTCCAGGCCTATACCACAGCCATCATCAGTGCCTGCTTGTTTTGGCAGTTAGTTGCCTAGTATTCTATGCAGCATATGACACACGTGTTCAATTAGATTAAGATCGGGTGAATGACTTAGACAGTCAAAGATTTCCCAGGTTTTGGCTTTGAGAAAGTCTTTTGTTGCTTTAGCAGTATTATTTCGGATCACTGCTTGCTGTAGGATGAAGCGCTATCCGATGGGTTTGGAGGCATTTGCTTGAACTTGAGCAGATAGGATGCTTCTGTAGACATCTGAATTCATTCTGATGCTGCCATCAATACTTACAACATCAGTGAAGACAAGTGAGCCGGTACCTGGATCAGCAGTAAGAAACCCCTCTCATACACCAAACATCAAATAAACACAATCATCACAAAACAGTACATCAACAAACCTGCTTGCACTATCTCTGAAAGCATACCACACCGGGTTAACCTTTGTATGTGGCTGGGCACTGACCCATAGGTATCAAGATCTTCAGCACCCCACCATCAAAGACACCAATTTGTTCCCCATGACATTGGCTTTCTAAGGGGCACACTTCTGTAAACCACCCCACACACCCATACATGCCTAAATCATAACATCCCCACCACCTTGTTTCACAGATGACGGGGGGTGCTTTGGATAATGGGCAGTTCCTTTTGGACTCCACACTTTGCTCTTGCCATCACTGTGATACAAGTGAATCTTGGTCTCGTCTGTACACATGACCTTGTTTCAGAACTCTGCAGGCTCTTTTAGGTACTTCTTAGCAAACTGTAACCTGGCCGTCCTGTTTTTGCGGCTATCTAGTGGTTTGCCTACGGTAGTGTATCCTCTGTTGTTCTGTTTGTGAAGACACATCCACGCCTAACCCTGAAGCGTGTTTCAGATCTGTTGGATAGGTGTTTGGGGGTTTTTCGTCATTATGGTGAGAATTATTTGGGCTTCAATTGTAGAGGCCTTCCTTAGCCGATCAGGCCCTTTACAATTATTGAGCTCACCAGTGCTCTCTTTCTTCTTAATGATGAACTAAAAATGCTAAGGGTACATAAGGGAGAATGATGTTTTCTGAACCCATTTATGGGTGGACCTACCATAAACTGTCATTCACAAATTGACAGTAAAATACAATCCAATAAAATCACAGTCTGGGGATTCATTAAGATTCAGTTCATGATTGTGGCTCTACCTATAACGTTTTACTCACCCTGTTGCTGGCTCAGGGCTACTATCCAGGGTGGAATAAGACACCGCCTCAGAAAGTGAATTATGAGGTTATAACATGTTCGGTGTATTTACATATATTTAATAAAAATGAGGTCCAGAGGTTTTTTCTCAAGAAACTCTGAAGTGAAGATACATTTAATTATTCAATAAAACAGTGATGCGAAGACATGAAGACATGACAGTTTGAAATAGTTGCTTTGCCTCGTATATGCTATTCAGCTGGTTTGTGTCTGGCGCTGCCAGTGTTTCCTGTAAGACAGCTTCTCAGAGCTAAAGCATGAAATAATTAGTTTTGCTACAGAGGAAAGATCACTTTAGTTGATTTGTGGCTGTGACCCTCCCTTGTGGGTGGGGGAACACTTGAGCCCTGCGAATGAGAGTTTTCAAGCCAGACACTTTCAACCATCTGATAGGACTGGACCAATCACAAGGCAGCCTGGACCAGTCACATGGGCGGTCTTAGCCAATTCCTGGAAAGAAAGGAATCGCTTAGGGCTCATTTCAGTTGCTCAGTTTATCTGTCCTTGTATCCCCAGCCCTCGACTGACCTGGAAATCGATCAAGGTCCAACATCTTCAAGGACATTCCAACTCGTTAAATGCTCCTTGAAGGGGTTATGAGTGAGGATCTAGGAGGTTCCTGAAGGATGCTTGAACAAAGCAGCACGAGTGCATATATATATATATATATTTTGGAACATGTGATGTATAAATGATCAACCTACGGATCCACATCTTCCCATCTACCACTTGACACTGACACTGACTTGACAGCCTCACACATTTCCTGCAGGTTTTGCAGCCACACGTTCATGCAGCAGACCTCCCATTCCACCTCATTACAAAGGTACTTCATTGGACTGAGATCTGGGGACTTGGCAGGTCATTGGAGAGAACTGAAGTCACCGTCATGATTGCGGAACCAACTTGACATGACGTGTGATTTCTGACATGGCTCATTATTGTGCAGGAAGTATCCGTTCGATAAAGATTAGCCTGTGCCTATGAAGGGATGCACATGGTCAGCAACAATGCTTAGGTATGCCGCGGATTTCACGTGATGCTCAGTTGGTATTAATTGGCCTAATGTGTGTCAATAAAACATTCCCCACGTCATTACACCAGCAGCAGCAGTTTGTTGAATATTTCCCTAAGGGAACCCTGAATTTCCCTAAGGGAACTTCCCTACGGGATCAATAAAGTTTCTATCTATCTATCTATCTATCTAGTGTGCCATTCACGATCTGTAATATTCATCAGATTTTGCATCAGCTTTTGCTCACTGAGATTTAAGTTTTAAAAGTAAATTAAGTTGACATGTATATTCAACACATAGAGATCCAAGTGATTCATATCCAGGACCCTCATATGAAAAGTAGTAGCATTAAAAAAGTAGTAGTAATGACAAGGTCCAAGCTTCGATCTGCTCTAAACTAGATAAACGAGGGGCGACATAGCTCAGGAGGTAAGACCGATTGTCTGGCAGTCGGAGGGTTGCTGGTTCAAACCCCGCCCTGGGCGTGTTGAAGTGTCCTTGAGCAAGACACCTAACCCCTAACTGCTCTGGCGAATGAGAGGCATCAATTGTAAAGCGCTTTGGATAAAAGCGCTATATAAATGCAGTCCATTTACCAGATACAGTCTCTGCTAGACTCTTTTCTATTTCATCAGTTCACAAAGACACCACACAGGGGTGCCCTTTCCTTTGAGGACAGCTGACATGAAACACACAAATAAAAGAGATTTAGGGGGTGTGGTCTTCAGCGTTTCAAAAAAAAAAAAACCTGTGACAGATAGTGACGTAGAACTCTTGGCATAAAACAGCAAAACAAAATATTCCAGATGGTGAGCTATTCACCATTTTAAAAATACAAAGGTATTTACTGGGGAAGTTTCATTAAAAAATGTTTTATCCAGTAAGAGTGGGTGTCTTGCATGGGGAATATGAAAAAGGTAAGGAATTACTAAAGGGAGAAATACATGTACATTTATATATTTCTGTTTTGCTGAGGACCTGCTGCAAGTCCTTCACAGAACCCAGGTTGGGTACCCTGGTGTAACAGGCCAGATGGTCATGGGTTCAAATCCCAGCAAGGAAGACACTGTTGGCAAAGGCACCACCAGAGAAAAAAGCTGGCGTAAAAAAAGAGGATGCTTAGTTACTGATTGAAACCTCAACTGAATTTCATCAAAACAGTAGTAGTAAATTAATGAGAATATTGATGAACTACCCATTCGGTTTGTTTTTGTCGACAAAAAAAAAAAAGAAAGAAAACTGGGAAGCATGAGTGGAAATTGTAGAGGAAATATGCATTCAGACTAGGAAGTACGTAATAACTTTTTATGACACTTATTAGAAGCTTAGACCTTTGGGGTGATCAAAACAAGGGTTATTAGGGGTAGGTGCATTAGTTCATTAGACTGGATGTAAAGTTACTTGACTTTGTAAAAATGGATTGTAAGAAATGGCCTGTTCCGGTCATCAAATCCGTGTGTTCTTTTAAACTCATCTAACATGTGAAACACTGAGAAAGACATACATTTAGAGAAGAATTAGCAATACATCACTCTGTATGAAGACTACAAAACAAGCCAGGAACCTGGGTGTAATTATAGATTTAAACCTAAACTGCAGCAGTCACATGAATTCCGATACAAAATCAGCCTTCTATCAACTCAAAAATATAGCAAATACTAGATATCTTATTTTTATTATCATTGTATCTTATATTTTTCTTTTTTAAATAAAACGTTATTTGTTTTTTATGTTCTTATTAAAACTCATTGAATTGTCACTGGATATGGAATGTGCTTTATAAATAACCATGCCTTGCCTTGCCTTACAGTAACGTACTGCATGTAGCTGGGAGGGTTGAATACACTTCCGTAGACTGCTCACTGCAATACAATTAACTCTGTGTGTGTGTGTGTGTGTGTGTGTGTGTGTGTGCGTGTGTCCTGCACTGTGTGATGAGGATTCCTGTCCTTGATCTTACCAAATGTACAGTGAACAGTGAACCTGTAACCAGCATGCCTATTCAACAGACCTGGGTCAAATACATATTTGTTTTGGATTCAAATACTTTTCTATGCTTTACTGATCTTGTCTAGTGTATTAGAACCAATGAAATACTGTCAAAAGGAGCAAACCCCACCTTCTGGTCATATTGGCAGGCTCAATTACACCAGGCAAGATCAATGGAGCACAGAAAAGTATTTAAATCCAAAACAAATACGTATTTGACCCAGGTCTGCTATTTAATCATGTGCTCAAAAAAATACGCCAAAAATGACAACCACAATAATTTTTTTCATTAAAATTTGCTTTTCATTGTAGGAATACAGCAAAAAAGGCATGGTGATTGTCTTTAAAAAATAAATAAATAAAATAAAATCAATTCGATGAAATTTTTTCTTAACCGGGTATGGCTTTCAGCAGGCATTTAGTGTTATAAATGGTCACACCCTTCAGTGGAAAGTAATATTCAATTCTCTGCACATGCTCAGATCACCTCTCCCAATCAGTGCAGTATAAGGAAAGGTTTAGAAAATAATCGTCTGTTAACATACATTTAGTAGAATGTAAACAGCTCAAAGCTCAAATGACCTCAAGCATGCAGCATTTTCCATCATTCCAAACACCAGACACATGGCAGAGATATACCAAGTTATATTTAGTATAAGCACACAGTCAAAATCCTGCACCCTCTGATTCAGCCACTTTTTCCTGCTCGCTTGCATGAAAAAAAAAGAAAAGGAAATTAAGGAGAAACAGTCAAAGCCAAGCACAAGTGTGATTCCACACAGCTTTGAGGGAAAAGGTCACCTGAATTAAATTTATGGGGTGTGAGTTGTGCACAAGCTTGTCTTTGGGACAAATAAAGAAATCAACAAGCCAAGGGTAAGGCCTTACTTTTGAACTGTTGCACCCAGCAAGAGGTTGACCCAGATAAAATACAAACAAACAAACAAAAAAAAAAACATTACAACTGCCATTTTCAAAATGGCAGCAGTTACAACGCATTAATTTTTCAATCCAGAGAGATAGTATGTATCACCCTGACCATTAAGTATCCTTGAAATGACCTTTGTGGCCTGAGACTACCCTGGTCCATCCACCCGCAAAGGGTCAGTGAGCGTGAGACAGCTTCAAGGCCGTCATTGTGCTTCCTCTGGTCCCTTTCATAGTACCACTCACTGGGATTGTGCTTAACTGAGCCAATAAATCTGTATTCTCACATTTCTTGGACATATATCCCAGGATTTTAAGACTTGTTACCCTTCAAAACAGTGGCCATGCCTGAAACAGATAAAAAACATACTTCCAAAAGCTCAAAACTCTGATAGCTAGAGAGAAAATTCTACAACACCTTACACAGAAGGCACCATCAGCAACACGTGTTAGCATATTGAACCCAAGACACGTATACCTCCACTATTAGTACAAAAAGGTCATAATGGTACTCCAGAACATATTTGGATATACAGGACAGAATACAATACTTCTAGGGCCTGATCAAGAACTTCATAGGGTTTCCCTATTTTTTTCATAGCACATTTGCTGAGACTTGGATAGGTAAAACATTTTTTTGCTGGATCTGGTCGCTATAAGTGCATACTTTTAAAGCATGGAAATAACACACGGAATGAGACACTTGAGTAAAGGATGGCCGGATTTCAATGCCACACCATTAAAGAATCACTATGATGCCACGGTCACAGAATCTTTTTCTACAGGACACCAGTGAAACACCATACACAAAGCTACAATTTTGGCATAAGTCCGATAGATCCCATGGAATTAAGAGATGCCTATGAAAATGAGAAAATGTTTAGCACACTCAGAAAGTGAGTGATTTAACATCTTTCAGGGCTGACATTGCGCTAAAATATCTAATAATATGGAAGCCCACTTCACTCTTGGTTTATCAATTTCTCAGTCATCATCTGCACACATTTTACAGCAACCTAAATGTGATGGTAGCCTCAACCAATCTTGGCAAGGTCCTATGGATCTAGATGGACATACTCTAGCATGAACAGCCAGCTGCAGATACTTTTCACTCGGCAACCCAACTGCTGTGCCATCAACTGCACTGGCGTGCTGTGTAACTGAAGCAGGCTGGATTGACTTCCGATTGACTGGAGGAGCTGCCAATCAGTGATAAGGTGAAAGAGACTCTAAATATAGAAACCCACCCTCATTGGGTGATGCTGCGGCAAGTAATGCTCAGCTATGCTCGACTTCTAGCCACGGCCAGGACTACCTAGATCAGGAACTGAATTACACTATAAGGTGCATTACCGCCTTGTGATACACAGTGCTAGCTCAAAGGTCCCTTTGGAAAGCATAGTGTTTGATCCTAACCATGCCATCTTCAACTATTATATGTACTTGAGCCTTTTTGCTATTTGAAAAGCATATTAGCACTAAAGTCTGAAATAAAGTTCAAACTGCAAGTATATTCCCATCTAAGATATTTGAGAAGAGGTGCACACTGCCAGGTAATTGGGTTTTAATGAACAATATGCACTTTTGAAACAGCTGACAGCTTTACTTGCAAAAGCTATTTTGCAGTATTTTGCAGTGGGGCGGAGTGTGGCACAGTGGGTAAGGAACTGCGCTTGTAACCGAAAGGTCGCAGGTTCGATTCCCGGGTAAGGACACTGCCGTTGTACCCTTGAGCAAGGTACTTAACCTGCATTGCTTCAGTATATATCCAGCTGTATAAATGGATACATGTAAATGCTATGTAAAAGTGTGTAAGTCGCTCTGGATAGAGCGTCTGCTAATGCCTGAATGTATTAATGTAAGTAAAACTTCATGTGAATCAGGCAATGAACCAAATGAAAGTAGCACACATTTTATATCAATACGTTCTCACATTGAATTCCCTTGCTAAAATGGTAAGCTCTATAATAATTCAGGTAAATCCTATGGATAGACAGGTCATTTGGTGAAAACAGTTAAACTCCCAACAGTTACAGTAGACATGTTAACAGTCAGCAGTAAGATGACATAAGAACCGACTGAGGTAGTGTTTCCTGCCGTATATTTAGTGTTGTTAATTCATGGTTCTTCACTAAAACCATAGAGTACCTCATTGTTCTGGAGCTGGGCATCATAGTGACTTTGCATAATTAACTTCAATGGCTTTAGAGTGCACCAGGGGAAAAAACACTTTCAGTGCCATAGAATGTTACTCTTTATGAAACTAGATCTGCCATCGCAGAAATATTGCCCTTTAAGCTGAGGGAAATTAAGCATGGCTTTACGTTATGTCCGACCATCTTACTTACACTACAAAAAACTTTATTACTGGTGTGAGTGAAATATAACCCAAAAAACATAAACACTTTGACAATGAACTAAATTAATCAAATGTGTAAAAAGCCCTTCAAAAACACTCAGGACAGCATAACCCTTTTCTTCAATAAATATCCTGTTGTATTTAGAAATTCACGTATATACAAACGAGATTAGCTACATATCCTTCATCTATGATTAGTAATACTGTGATATAGAAAAAAGAAAATTTTTTCCACCGCAGTGCGACTTTTCCGGTGACGAACCGGCGCTCGAAAGAACAAACAACGTTCAGTCTGAGGCGGGAGGTAGAGAGCCATGCTTGGCAGACGCGTCGGCCCCAAAGGACAGTCTCTCCGACCACCATCGGCTTCAGCTGCTGGTTTCCCCAGCAACGGAAACCACAGAGCGATAAGTGTACGAAAGCAAAAATAAATAAGTAAATAAATATACTTTCAATTTTAATACACTCATAAATAAATATTCTGGTTTCAAGTGTGGGGGAGAACATGCAATTGCCTTTGTGGACAGCAACATCTGCTTTGCTGTGCACAAGTCCCTTGGCATATCAGTCTGTTCTTAAATGAGTTTTTGTCTGATAGTGCATGTATGTGCAGGTTTTTGGTATTGGTATGGCACAGTGCATGCATGTGTTTTGGCGCACATCATTTCTGGCTATGAATGGCTGCTCTCTTCTTTGCCAATTACAAATAAACCTGGACATGGCATGTGTAGCCTCCCCCATTGTAACAGGAAAACTTAAAGGGAGCACACTTCTTTGACAGCTTACATCACTAAGCAGAAAAAAAAAGTCTAAGTTAGGCTCCAAACTTGCTTCCATAGACAAGAAAGGCCTTTAGCACTCAGTGGCACAATTTTATTGATGCGACAAAGTGCTGTTTCAGAAAAAAACAGACCTCGGTTCGGGTGCACATGCGCACGAACACAGATTATTGCAAACTACAAATCACACAGCCCCCCACCTGCCAGATAATACCCACACAAACTAATTGGGTCAATAGAAGGCCTCGATCCTGGAAACAAATTGGAAGTAGATTGAGTGTTTCAGCTGAGTTACAGCTTGAGGGGACATGAGCCCCTCCACAAAACAGATTCAAAAGTTCCCTACCCCAATGGAGGAACTAACACATAGTGGTCTGAGTGAGGTATAATGGCCTTTCTCTGTTTCACAGATTGGCTACCGGGGTTCAAAGGTCAAAGGTCAGAGGCGAAAGCCAGAATCATAGAGAGGTGATGGTGCAGTAGAGCTGCGTGAGACAGAAGATGGAGGTGGTGAGGGCGGTGCACTGCCTGGCCAGGAGCTTGACGCTGAGGTCCTGGCAGCTCTCCCTCCCGCTCGCCCTCTCCGCCGCCCGGGCGAACTCCCCGTACGCGGCGGCGATGTCTCTCAGGGCGCCCAGGGCCTGGGCGCGGCTCCCCGCCCCGCCGGGCGAGCGCAGGCAGGAGCCGGCCAGGCGCACCAGGGCGCGGAAGCCGTCGGCCAGGCACTGCAGCGTCTCCTCGGGCGTCTGGCCCACCCGGGTCACCTGCTGGCAGCCCGACATTAGCCGGCGCGCCTCGGCGTGGAGGAGCCGCCCGCTCTCGGAGAAGAGGCCGTCGCGGGAGTCCCACTCCCACCGGTCCCAGGGCGGCCCCTGCAGGAGGGCCAGGAGCTCCTCCACGTCCCGCTGCAGGGAGGCGAACCCGCCGGGCAGCCGGTAGCGGCGGGTCCGCAGCTGGGTGAGCGCCTCCTCCGGGGGCGTGGGCGTGGCCGGAGAGGCCAGCAGGGGGCTGGTCTCGGTGCTGGCGGAGTGAGAGAGGACGCCCGCGCTTTGGAACGAGAGAGGGGAGCCAGCGGGAAAAGAGGGGAAGGAGGGGGAGGAGAAAGAGGAGGGAAGCGGGGACGTCAGGGGGGCCCCCTCCGCCCCCTGCGTCCTGCGGGAGAACTCGTGCACCGTCAGCTCCTCGTCGAACCCGCTCCCGTCCGCGTCCCCGCTGAAGCAGTTGGCGTAGACCGTCCGGCACCCGCAGGCCTCCCGGTGGGCCGGCTTCTCCGCCCCGCCTGACGCCGAGGCGCACCCGGGACCGGCACTTCTGCCGGGACAGGGGTGGGGCCAGGGATGAGGGAGGGGGAGGGGCTGCTCAGACTCGCACTGTCGGACGGCGCCGCACGCTTGCTTCGGGTCGCCGTTTTCCGCAGTCCTCGCGAAAGAGTTGCTGACCCCCGCATTTGACCCCTCCCCCGGCTCAAACTGTGACGCTGGCCCTTGGCATCCGAAACTTGGATCCGGTTGCGCCCGAGTCTCCGGTTTCAAATCCGCAGGGGAGGAAACCACGGCCGAGTCATCGTTTTTGACGCAGAGACTAGACTCCGACAAACGAGCGTCTGGTCCGAGGTGGGCACGGTCCTCCGAGCGGTTGCCAATCTCGCCGGCCTTCGCTGCAAATCTGCCGCCCCCGTCCACGGCCGCCGTGACCTCTGCGGTGCACAGGCTCGGCTCGGACGACCCTGACGAACTGCGGCCGTCGTTAGGGTTACTGTTGCCCCTGTGGGCGCTGTGGAGCTCCTGAGACCGGGACAGGTAAAAGGGGAGCTTCTGGATCTTACCCCGGAGCATGGAGGAGGAGAGGCGGCTCCCCAGCGTCGAGGAGCAGCCCTGCAGGTCCAAGCCCCTCTTCGGCTCTTTGGCCGAAGCGCCAGGCCCCCCGGCGGCGCCGGCGTCTTTAACACCGAGGGCCTCCATTTCGGAGCGCAGGAGGTTCTCGTAGCTCGGCGAAACGCCGTTCCTCAGGAGCAGGGCAAAGCAGCTGTTTCGCTTCCTGTGGTCCAACCGGAACGGGGGAGGAGGGGCGGCGGCCTGCTGGTCGACCTCCTTACTGCTCTTCCTGTCGTTCTCGGGGCTGGGGGTGTTGGGCGTGGACAGACGGGGACGTAACGACAGAAGGGGAGGTCGGGGCGGGGCAGGTAGCGTCGAAGAGAGGCCGCCTACGGGTTCCCCCGGCCGACGGGGACGCGAGGGAGACCGCCGCCCCGGGTTTCCTTCGAGGTGGCCCGCTTCCTGTTTTTCGACGAGGGGGGCCCTGGCGGCGCCTGCCCCCGAGTCCGCGGCGGCCCCCTCTCTCTGCCGTTGGTCGGCCGGCAGACCGTCCGCGGCCCCGCGAAGCACGTGATCGGAGGCGGGTCGCACCGCAGCGGGAGCGTCGCGGCGGTTTTCCTCGCTCTCCCGCCCGTCGGCGGCGCGCGTCTCGCCGCTCTCCGTCTCCGCGGAGCGAGCCACGGCCGGGGTGGAGAGGGAGGGGGAGGCCGCGGGGGGCCGCTCCGTCGCCGACCCCGCCACCGCGCCGGCCCGCTCTTCGCCCGCCGTTTCTGCGGGGATCTGTCGTGCCTTGCCGGGCGTCCCGTCGCCGCGACAACCTGCCAAGCGAGAGCAGGAGCTCGGCGCGGGCCTGGACGCCGGTGCCGCGAGCTCCGTCGCCGAACCGCTCGAGGAAGCGAAGCGAGGACGAGACGGCGAGTCCGAGGGTTTGCCGTCGTAGCGGCACGCGCCCTCCTCCCCGGCCGTCGGCCGATCCGACCTTGGGAAGGACGGCTGGCGTTTGTGGCACTTTTTCACGGAAGGTTCCAGTTCCGTCTCCTGCTGCCCTCCTCTTCTCTTGCTGGTCCTCTCCTCTTCCCTCGCTCCGCCGCTCAGACCCTGCGTCCTCACCCTGCATTCTGGGAGCATTTCTGTAGAGAGAGGTTCACACAGATTACTGCAATAAGCCCCCCCCAATCCACTCTAAGAGTTTGTTCAGTCCCTGATTTTTATTGGTTGGTCTGCTCATCATGTTTTGCTAACTTGTCTGTGATTCGTGTTCCTCTCCTCAAAATAAGACTGTTACAGGCTAATGAACTGAAGCGGCTCTTGCACTTTCTCCTGCACTTGTCATGTTGCACTAATCATATGTATAGTTTTGTGGTGTTCTTGTACTGTACGGTTGGGTTTGTTCTGTCTGTCTTTGTATGGCATATAGGCATTTAAATACATTATGTGCTGGTTTCATTGTCTGTCTTCGCGGGTGATCTAACAGTTAGTCTTGTTCTCAGAGCTACCAAAATGCAAATACCACCAACCCTCGTTGCATGGCAATAAAAGTATCTTGTATCCATTGTATTCTGAGGTATGCCAGCAAGGTCAAAACAATTCTCTTATTTTGACCTTGCCTCTCCCTGTTTCTCAAATGTTCTACATCAAAATAGTAATTAACATTTTGCTATTTCAAAAGAAAGTGCCACACCCACATCTTTTAGTTCAAACCTCAAAGCGTGCCATTGCTTCTGCTGTGTATACACTATACATAGGAGAATCGCCATCTTCTGCAATTTAATTGCTAGGAGGGCAGTGCAGTGGTTAAGATGCTGGTCTTGCAATCCAGAGGCCTCAGGTTAAATGCCCATGTTGTGCATTTCTACTGTACCCTTAAGCAAGGCCCCTAATAAGAATTGCTTCAGTGAACATGCAGCCTCACGAACAACTTCTATCAATCACCATAAATATAAGAGACCCAAACAGGTTATTGTGAATGCCAATGTGAGAGAATGTTAAAAGATATTCCATAAACATACAGGTTTAAACTTACATTTACAATAGATCCCACCAGCATTGCTGCTGACCAGCCAGCAGGATAGTCCTGTCAGGGCAATTCCTTCCATGAATGGGATGAGCATGAACAAGAGGTGACGTTGTATTTTTCAGAGATTCTGGCCACACAGAAATGGCCTCTTGTTTTACCAAGTGATACAAATGTGGTTTTAGACTGTCAGCTATGGAAGGTGTAAATGTGTACACTAAATAAATCATTGTTTAGGTTGTTGTTTATTAGTTAAATTTGAAAGAAGAACATGAGAATGTTAGATGACAGCAGGACAACAGGACATTCAACCCATGTTGCTGGACTAAAACTATTTTAAATGTCCAATTACTGACATTTTAAATGTCTGATTACCAAATCGTAATTTACCACTTTTATTAAGAGGAATGTTTTAAAGATTAACTGGGCTCACACAGACTGTGAGCACCGGGTTGGCCAGTGGGGGGCAGTGGTGTGCGACGACACATCATCATCCCAGCTGGCTGAAACACTGCCTACTTTCCTCCTTGCGTGATGTCAGCGGCAATTATGTGTCATCTCGCCAGGATGCCGGCCACAGCCCGGATTTGATACCAGACCGCAGGGCTCATCCACGCACTGGAACAGTGCCTTAACAGGGCGAAACCTCCAGCCAGCAGCCCCATTCCAATGGTTTTTCTTTTTAAAATAATTCAAACTGCAACTGTCATTTCCGAAAGAACGTATCAATTTTTTACCCATGAAAGTCGCAATTACAACACAATATGTTGTGTTTTTGATTAACTTACAGAAGAAAAATGGCAAATATGCAGAGAGTAGTCGAGACTTTTCTTCATGGACGACGCTTGTCATTTGTAAATGGGTCAGTAAAATCACACACGTGCTCAGGACGTTGCAGGAGTGCAGATAGGGCCGTGTGCCAGCTTTGACAATGAATCGAGAGACGAGCCTTCAAATCGGTCGTACCTCCGCAACCTGAACCGAACTCACTGCTTTTCACTTGCCGTAGCTAGCTTTTAACAAGATTAATGACCGTATGACTCGCTGTCCTAAATCTATGGATGTCCCAAAGCTCTGCTCAACTTTTATTTCTAATAACGCTTTAGATCATCAGCTAATGGACCGGTCCATGGTAATGTTTCAGTGTCCTGTACTAACAGTAATAGTTGTCAAGGACAGTGATAACACACATGGCTGGCTTCTGAATGAGAGCTTTAGCGGTGGCTAACTGGAGGAGCAGTGTGCAGCTAAAATACAACTGACTGGGACATGGTGCAGGGGATTATCGGTCTATCCATAATCAATATATTCAATATTTTAAATCTTACAGATAATGTTCTAATTTTTGGTTTAATATTTGAATATGAATTTAATATTCAACTTAATACAATTAAAATATTAAATATCACTGGAACCGGGATCAATATGAATTTAATACCACTGCCTGTCAGGCAAATCGTTTTTGATCAAGATGCCTGCTGTTAGCCCACTTATATTTGTTCTGTTGTTTTCTCTGCCAATATTGACTTTAGCTACACTATGAGAATTAAAACCTTCCTGAACTGCAGCATCAAATAATAGTACTATTATCAAATGACCAAGCCACAGGAGCTCAACAGGAAGGAGCTGTCGATAAAAAGACAACTGTGTAATAAAAGTTATATTTTATGAGGCAACAGCAGCACGCTGTCTGAATCATTTACCTATTTAACACGCAATTTATTGCAAAGTGTTGGAAAACGGGAACATTTTGGGGGCACTTTCCTGTAAAACTAAATTGTTTTCCCCACAGTTTCTGCTATGACTAGCAGAGATGGTGAGGTGGTGGATAAAGTACGCCACAGGAAGATCTAGCCTATTTCTTGGTCCTTTCTTGGTTCTTTGTGTGGACTTTAAAAAAAAAAAAAAAGCAATTGTTCTCTCAATTTTGTATTCTTCAATTTTGTGTCCCACCATACCCACCGTCAGGCTCTTTCGTGACCGATTTCGAGTTTGTTCATCCAATTTTCCCCAGAGACAAGATGGCTACTCAAATTGGTTTTCAAACACAAAAGTTTAATGTGATTTTAAGAGCGCACTTTTTTTTTTTTTTTTTAAACGGTTGCCGTCGCGACCCAGAAAGAAGCGTCGGATAAACCGAGGTAAAAAATACCTGAGGTGCTATCCGCCGCGGACACCGACGGAGCGAATCGGTCGGGCGCGTCAAAAAACTCGTCCTCCGAGCTGCTGTCCCCGAAAACAAACGAGGGCTGCACCACGGGGGCCGGGCCCGGGTCCTGGGGCAGGTCCCACTCTTCAGCCCTCTGCGAGCGGACGGGTGGCGGTTCGGACGGGCCGCCGGCTTTGGGGCGGACGTCGTAGCGGCACCGCGGTTTGTGCCTCCCGCAGGCGAGCGCCCGGTCCCCCTGCAGCAGGAGCAGGCTGCCAGAGCGCGCCTGCTCCTCCTCTTCCTCGCTGGCTTCCGGCGGGCTGGGCAGGAAGTCGACCATGCGGGAGAGCTCGGCGAAGCACAGGGACGGGTCGATGTCGGCGGGTCGGGGGGCGACGGGTTCCGCCTTCGGCTCCGGCCTGGCGGGCGCGTCCGCGAGGCTAGGCTGGCGGCCTGGCAACCCGTCGGAGGGACGGGGCGCGACGGGGTCCTCCGTCAGGGCGTCCATGGAGTCGCTGGAGAAGCTGGCGTCCACTCGAGAGTCGGTGTGGCACCAGTCCGACAGCTCCAGGAACAGGTCCTCGCCCAGGTGCCCTTCGCTCCTCCGTTCGTTGGCCCCTCCCCCTCCTTTCGCCTCCGCGCTGTCCCCGGCCGATGCCGCCGTGGAGGTCTCCTCCTCCTGCGCCTCCTCCTCCTCTCCCTCGTCCGCTCCTCCTCCTGCTTCCTCGAGCTTCTCTGCTTCGCTCTCGGGCGCGGCACCGGGCTCGTTTTCGAGGAAGTCCTCCGAAGCGTCAGCGGAGGCGTCCTCCTCAGAGGACTCGTCCGAATCGCTGCAGCCTCGAGACCCGTAACCTGCAAGCACAGCACAGCGGACAAAACGCTATTAGCACTAACTGAGCGACCGCATAAACATCCTATTAGGTTTTACTCCATAGAACATACGGTCTTGCCACACAGTAGCTTTTCAACCGTAACAAACCTATCTATGATAAATTGGGAGTTATCAGGCAATAAATATTTCAGTTCTTAGGAAAGTCTGGTTCACAGACTCTTTCTTTGTTTCGCTCCGTACCCTCCTCAGCTGAGATGCGATGCTCCCTGGGTTGGTTGGCCAATAAGAAGACGGCCTGGGCTCGCTCCGCCTCCAGCTTGCAGTAGCCACTCACCAGGCACGACAGGTCTTTGGCAGCTACAGGCTCCATCAGCAGAGTGACGGGCTGGAGACAGAAAGCAGTGTTACGGGAGGCAGGAGGTGTGGCTTCACTGTCATGGGGGTGTGGCTTAACCTTCACATTGACCATCATGTGAAAATGGGTGAAGAATGGTGACCAGTTCCAATGCTCTTGGCGCTTATATATTTGACTGGGAGGGAGGTTCATATTTGTTCCAGCTGCCACATACAGAATCTTCAACTGCCTCTTTGCAATATATTATTGTAATTCTTAACTGTACAGTTTCTGAATTTCACCCATGATCTGTGTCCATTTTCTCTGCAGCCCACACTTTCAATTCTCCACTGTATAATCTGCAGCTTATTTTTATAACTGCATATCTTTAGTCGACGCCTACAATATCTGTGTGAGAAAAAATAAAGGTCAGGGAGACTGGGCGCATGAAAAAAAATGATTCATTATCCTTCAAAGAACAATTGATTAATTGCTGGCTTGTTCAGCTAAATGCTTTCCCTGTGGTTCTTTTGAAAATATGGATCGCTTTTAGAACAGCTACGTGCTGAAAGTAAGTACCATGACAACAAGAGTAGTACCATGATTGCAGGTGGACAACACAGTGATTCCAGATGAACAGTACATTGGTTAGAAGTGAACGGTACCTTGATTGCACATGAATAGTACTTGCGGGTGAAATGTACTATGATTACAGGTGAACAGCACCTTCATTGTGGTGATCAGTGATCACGGCTGCAAGTGAATGGTAATGTGATTCCAGGGTAGCTCTATTGTGATTGCAGGGGAAAGGTACTGTGATTGCGGGTGAACCACATTGTGATTGCAGGTGTGTGGTACCGTGATTGCAGATAGGCCACATTGAGATTACAGGTGTGTGGTACTGTGATTGCAGGTAGACCACATTGTGATAACAGGTGAAAAATATTGTGATTACAGGAGAATGGTAATGTAACTGCAGGTGAAAGGTGCTGTGATAGCAGGTGAGCTATATTGTGATTGAAGGTAAACCGTATCGCGGTTGCAAGTAAACCGTATTCTGATTAGTGGTGAATAGTACTGCGACTGAAGGTGAATGGTACTGTGATAGCAGGTGAACCATATACTGATTGCAGGCAAACTGTATTGTGATTTGTGGTGAATGGTACTATGATTGCAGATGAACGGTACTGTGACTCCACTTCACCTTGAGGTCCGGTATATAGATCCTGACCAGGCTGACCTTCTCGGACTCAGGCATCAGCTCCACGCGGCTGATGCTGCAGAACTCCATCAGGGGGGACAGGAGGTTCAGCTTGTGGTTGACCACCTGACTGATTCCGTACCTGGCCCCCACCAGCAGGTTCACCAGATTCTCTCTCTCCTGGTACTGATGGTGTGCGGGCAGGGTGAGGGGAGGGGGGGGGGGGTATGTTCACAGAAAAGGGTATCCAGTTAACCTTCAACATTAGTGAAATACACCACTACAATCCTGCTATTTCACTTAGTCACTCCATTGAGAATTACCGAGCACTTTGGGCTGGAGACCGCTTTTAATTCAAATTTGGATAATAGTTTTGTCAGGCACATGGAGGAAGAGCAAGGCCGGTCATATTAAAATGGTGGCTTGAAGAAAATGAAAACTGGCAGCCATTTTCTTGCTCGCAATTGAGATAATGCGAGATTAATAAATTGGATAAATGCAAACGTATTGCTATATTCTTTTACAGTTTCACGGAAATTGTTGAATATTACCACTAATGCATTTTAACAGTGACTTCTGACAGGGATAAGCAGCTTAGGTGTAGGAAAGCTGCATAAATATACATTTAATTCTGTTCAATCCACTCTTAATAGCTCTACTGGAGCCACAATGTGCAGAAAAAGCTGGCATTAATGAACAGAATGTTTATTAATGCATGAAATAGCATACCCAGAAGCATAATATAAAGACCCTTTGGGTGTTCAAGAACAACTATGACACAGTGCTTGACCCAAAGAAGTGAACGGAATGACCCGTTCTAAACATACATTTAACATCTCATTATGTATTTTATTAGAAGTGCTCATTGTGGGTTCCAAGTAAAAAAACGGTAATGAAAGGCTACATCTCATTTTAATGTCAGGCATACTTTTGCAGTCACAGACTTGGCCTTCTAGTCAAGAGAACTGTCCTTAGCGAATCTGTCTGAGTGGCCACTCCCCTACCATCATTGTGGCTGTGAAGAATTTCCCCCCGTATGACATGAGATCCCCCAGCTGCTTCAGGTAGTTCAGACGGGCCTGGACTACGGACAGCACCTGTGCGGAACAAAGCAGGGAAAAGCTCCAGGTGAGAACCTATGTTACAGTGGCTGGGACAAGGCATGGCCCTCAACAGCATGTCTTCAGGTTAAGTAGAAAGTATGTACTAGGTAGGCACCACATTAGTGCAACTTTTTAATATTTTAAACTACAAGTTGTCAGACTTCCTGTGCCTCACACAGAATACTGCATCTGCATTCATTTGCTTAAAATAGATCTGATGAAGGCGGATTCTTATGAATATTTATTCTTTAGAGCCGTACTTTCTGATTTGAATCACCATGGATATGCACAGAATCTCTGTGACAACTGAGTTCACACTAAAAACCATGCTAACGACTCTACAGTCAGGGTTAGAAGAACTGAGGTTAGAATGTGTGTCAAAACACCTCAGGAAAAGACATAAAATTCAGTTTTTGACATAAAACGGACTTTCCTTCCCCCTAACAATATCAATGATTTGACATTATTCTTATGGTATATGTATTGCAGCATATATGAACCCAACTAGAAAATCTTCTGGTGTCTTACTTGATCTGGATCAGTTAAAAGGATTGAGTAACATTGAGGATGCTAAAGGGGAAAGTGGTGGGACAGGTATGTGGGGGATGGGTTACAAATTTGAACCAATCACTATCGTGTAACAAATAGAAGGTGTTGCGGGCGCAATTAAATGGTCCAGGCCCTCCTTTTCCGATATTACTCATGTAACCACTGTAGGCAAAACTCTCGAAGCAGAAGAAAGCACTCTAGCCAGACCAGAGAGGAGCACAATGTATGGCTTGGGATCAGGATTCTCTGCCAAAACGGCTTGTTCTTCCACTTTATCTTCTATTAAACATTCCATTCTATTCATTAGGGTGAAAGGGGAGGGCAGGGCTCTGGGGAGGACAGTGGTAATGCAGGGAAAACGCAAGCTCTCTTCTGTGTCTGTTACCTTCTGCCTCGGCTCCATAAGACTCTGAGTCTTCTTCATGTGATAGCTGATGGCTTTCCTGAGGTCCTTCTCCTTCATGTTCCTCAGCAGGGTTGGAGAGATGAAGTTCTCAATGCCCCATTCTTTCCTACCAGAGGACAGGATTCCAATCATACTTAGTAAACTACGGACAAAAAGTACACTGAGATCTTAATTGTTGTAGTGAACAGCTGTGGTTGTGTATTACAGTTTCGTGTAGAAATCTAGCATGTCCACTTCTTGCCTTTTTAAACAGTTCATATCAAGCTCAGAATTCAACAGCTAATTCAACTGGATCAAAACACGTAATTGAACCATTACGTTGCATTTGAAAAATTTTCAGTGAGCTTCAGCTGGAGTTTAAACCTCAGGTTTAAATCCCGAGACCACGAAACTGCATTAAAACTGGAACAGCTATTCAAATCTGTGAAATACGGATTAGCTGTTCCGGTTGTAATACAGTTCCGTGGTCTAGGAGATTAGACTCCAGATGAGCATGCGGCAATTGACCTAATGTTTTTATGATGTCTCTGAGAATACATGTCGACAATAAATATGGTCAGAGATGAACTTGAATGCTTTCAGTGAGACACAGCCTTTCTGGAAGCAGAACAAAACTGCCTGAATCCTCTCCTGACCGCGTGTCACGCGCGCCGGTGCACAAGCAGACGGGGGGGGGGGCGCTCACGTGATGCTCTTGACGGACGTCTTGTGCGTGTGGCCGCAGCTGTGCACCCTCTCCTGCATGTGCAGCGCCGCCAGGCACAGGGCCGTGTTGCACTTCATCTCCACGGCGAAGCGCTCCCGCAGCACGTCGCTGACGCTCTGCGGACGCAAAGAGAACGTGCGCGCGTCAGCCTCAGTCGCGCCCCACTTCCTGTTATTCCTGTCTCCGATTGGACACCATCTCCTAGGCTGAAACCGTCTGTAGGGTTTGGCTATACCAGTAGAATTCTCTGTGATCCATGCTAACCGTATTCCTCTGGCTAGCTGGTCATACTCTACCGTAGCTGAGCAGTCGACGCACTCACTGGAGGCGATTGCTAAACCATGCTCTCATGATGTCCAGACGATTCTCCGATTCCCACCATCTCACCGCAGACAGGGACTCATACCTCACCTGCAGACAGTGTACTCTGCATACACCACCGCGGTAGAGTGACTCCACTATACTACCTGCAGACAGGCACTCTACTATACCCCACCTGCAGACAGCGTATTCCATATACTCACACCTCAGACAAGTACTCACTACCTCACTGCAAACAGAGGGACTCCACTATACTCACACCTGCAGACAGAGGCACTCTACTATACTCTCACCTGCAGACAGCGGTACTCCACTATACTCACACCTGCAGACAGAGGTACTCCACTATACTCTCACCTGCAGACAGATATACACTATACTCACATGTGCAGGTAGAGGAACTCCACTATACTCTCACTTGCAGACAGAGGTTCTCTGCTATACT